>NW_005871188.1:1356587-1384106 GCF_000147115.1 Myotis lucifugus
AGTGCCCCCAACCCCCTGATCCGCCCTGCTCTGTGTGTGACAAAAGTGCGGCGCCCCAAACCCCCCCACCCCCCACGGGCCCTGCTTCTGTGTGTGACAATTGTAAGAGCCAATAACCTCCCCAATCGGCCCTGCCCTGAAGTATGACAGGGGTGTGGCGCCCCCAACCCCCTGATCCGCCCTGCTCTGTGGGTGATAGAGGGGCGGCGCCCCAACCCCCTGATCCACCCTGCTCTGTGTGTGACAGGGGGCGGTGCCCCAAACTCCCCCTATTGGCCCTACTCTGTGAGTGACAGGGCGGAGCTCCCCAACCCCCTGATGGGTCCTGCTCTGTGCGTGACAGGGTATGGAGCCCCAACCCCCCTGATGGGCCCTGCTCTGTGCATGACAGGGGGCAGCGCCCCAACCCCCTGATCGGCCCTGCTCTGTGCGTGACAGGGGGTGGCGCCGCAACCTCCCCATCGACCCTGCCTTGAGTGTGACAGGGGGCGGTGCCCCAAGCCCCCAATCGGCCCTACCCTGAGCGTGACTAGGGGTGGCATCGCAACCTCCCGATCCGCCCTGCTCTGTGCATGACAAGGGGCGGCGCCCCAACTCCCCAATTGGCCCTGCTCTGAGCCCGACCAGGGGCTGCACCTAGGGATTGGGCCTGCCCTCTGCCACCTGAGAGCAGGCCTAAGCCAGCAGGTCGTTATCTCCCAAGGGATCCCAGACTGCAAGAGGGCACAGGCCTGGCTGGGGGACCCCCCTTCCCTCCCCCCGCCAAGTGCACAAATTTTTGTGCACCGGGCCTCTAGTATATATATATATTTCCAATGGTTTTTATTTAGTCCTGGTGTCAGTGTGTCCTTTCCAGAGATCTGATAAAAAGCTTAGCCAGGTATAGCTAAAGAAAATATAACCCAATCCTTCATGCATCTCTCTTTTTTAAAAAAAATAAAGAGGGGGGAGGGGGAGGGAGAGAGAGAGAGAGAAACATCAATGATGAGAGAGAATCATTGATTGGCTGCCTCCTGCATGCCTCCCCCTGGGGATGGATCCCACAACCCTGGCATGTGCCCTGACCTGGAATTGAACCTTGATCTCCTGGTTCATAGGTCGACACTCAAATGCTGAGCCACACTGGTTGAGCATTGATCTCTCTCTTACCTTAATTTTTATGGTTGCTTATTTTCTCATGCTATACTGAAAATCTAATAGCAGAATCTCATTGTCCTTCTCTGCACATGTTCAATGTTCTGATGTGAAATACAAAAATGTTTTCTATGCCTTCTGAAAATGTTTCCGAACTGGTGCAGACATCACTGGCTCTATGTGACTTCCAGTAGCCCTGTTAGCTATTCTCCCTGGCCACGACAAGTGAAATTTTACTCTTTAAATTTCTCACACCTACTTACACGTGGGGTACAACTGTAGAATACTATTTTTAGTTAGGATAGAAATTTCCCATTAGAGTTCTCAAAGGCATCATTTACTAGTAAAACAACTTTTCATTTTGGGGGCAATAGATCCAGATATTTTAAAAAATACTGTCATCTATATTCTAATTTATTTTGTCCCTTAATAAATATGATCACAGCAATAGAGTTTAAAATAAAGTGCATTTTAGGTTATTCTTGTAAACTTTATTGTTTTTCTATAAGTCCAGTCTATTATTTAAAAAAGGGGGGAGGGATTTAATTACTATAAAATATATAGAAATGTTCTTGAAGATATAAAAACACTTTTAAGACAATAGTGAATGTTATTTTTTTAAATATATTTTATTGATTTTTTAGACAGGAAGGGAGAGGGATAGAGAGTTAGAAACATCCATGAGAGAGAAACATCGATCAGCTGCCTCCTGCACACTCCCTACTGGGTATGTGCCCGCAACCAAGGTACATGCCCTTGACCGGAATTGAACCTGGGACGCTTGAGTCCGCAGGCTGATGCTCTATCCACGGGACCAAACCAGTCAGGGCGTGAATGTTATTTTTTGAGAATCCAGCTTAGCCCTTAGGTGAGGAAATATAAAGAATTTCTAAGGTCCCTTTCTGCTCTAAAATTATATTATTCTAATTTTAGGTTTTATTCCATTTTTGAAAAAAAAATAATTTATTCAGCTTTGCAAGTTTCTTAAATTCATTCTCAGCTTGCAATCTTCTCTGAGTTTCAAAATTCAGATTGTTATTAGCAAGATGACAAGATCTAGGTTCCTGTCTTCTTGAAGGAAAGATTTCAATCAAGAGACAAAGTGCAGCAAAGCAAGCAAGAATTTATTGGCCACAGCAAAAACACACTTAGGGCAGTGAAACAAGGAAGGGCACAGAAAAAGCAACAGGAGAACCTAGGCTGGGCTGCTTTGGTTCACTGGGAAGTCAGAGAAAAGGGGGCCTTGGATATAGGTTCAGAGGGTTAGCCCAGGATAAGCTGCCACTGCCAACTGCTCCCTTGGTTGCAAGTCTCATGGGGTCCAGTTTTGTCTCTTGCTAGGCACTCTGGGTTTTCTGCCCTGGTGACCTTCTCTACCTGGCCCATCGTCCTTGCTCTGTGCATGTCTGTCTAACTACCTATAACAGAATCATAAAAAAAAAAACACAAAACTGTGGTCATCCACTATATCCTGTCATTTCAGAGAAAAGAAAATTCTTGAAAAAGCCCCTAGAACTAGTTAATCTAGGTTTCCCAAGATCCTCAGAACTGTGGCTGGTCAATGCCTAGCAAGACTACTGTCATCTGCATTACACTTCCTAATCTTCATAAGACAGAGTGATGGTTGTCTGTCCGTCCTCTGCTTAGAATGACTAACTGATAGACATGGGGCTGGCACCTCCTAAAATGAGCTTTAGACAACCTAGCCCTTTCTATAGAAAAACTAAAGCCCTTATCACAACCTTCTCACTTTTCCCCTGTACTATCACCTCACCTCCTGGTTAGATCTTGTCTTTAGCCAGCTTTTTAAAACTTTATCTCTAGTTCTCAGCCTCATACTTTCCCCTATACCCTGAAAATAGATTTGGTTTCTTCAATTTTGAACTCTGGAACTCTTACCTCTCCCGATACAGTTTGTTTTGGCTCTGTCTTATCTTACTACCCAAAAGAACAGCACTGATATTAGTCAGCTTGACTGACATCCCTTTAGAAGGCAGAACAACCCATCCTGTTTTATATTTGCTCCACACCAAGATTTGTGCTTCAGCCTCTTAACCATTCACCTTAATTAAGGTTGTCTCTTCTCAAGCCATTCTCCATGTCATTGCTATTATCATTCTAAAATACTTTAACATATCCTTAAAGTCTCATAATTCGGTGTTGCTTTAATATATAGTTTAAATTCCTAAGACTAAAGTTATCCCTCTACCCACCTAACTGTTCTCTACAATCCTTTGTTTCAGCCACAGCTGTCTCCTCACTGTCTCCAGAACATACCAAACTGCTCCCACTTTAGTATGCCTGCTCCACCACTCTCTTAATCTTATCCAACATTCTGGTCCTATCTCAAGCTTACCTCCTTCATGAAACTTCTCATCAATAGCCCACATTTTTCCACCCTTTCTTGAATACATCTAGCTAAGGGATTAAAATGGTGTGGTGTCTGTAGTATTCATTGTGACACTTAACTAAATAGAATTTCCTTATGTTGTTATATAAGGCTATCTAATGTGTAATGTGAATGACCAGTTTTCCTAACAGAGGTTCCATTGAGATAAGCATTGTATCTTAAAATTATTTAAACTGTTCATAATACTAACAAGTAAATATTGGTTGAAAAAAAAACACCAGGAATTCAAATGTCTCTCAAGATTATTGTTCTAGTCATCTTTGGTTTAGGACAAAGAATGGACTAGATTATCTTATAAAATGTTTTCTCTCCCCTATTTCTCAAATAATATACTTTAGGTTTTTGTTTATGGAAGCTGTAATCACATTTTTTGCTTGCAAACAACCAGATAAACTAACATCTCAATGTATCTGTAACTATATAAGTTGCATATCTTAAGCAAGTTACTGAAGCTTGCTCTGCTTTGACTTCTTCATCTGTAAAGTGGAAATATTAATAAATGGAACTACCTTATTGAGTGGTATTAAGACTAAATGACATATACATTAAGCAGCAATTATTATAGCAAACACAAAATATATGTTAGATTTTATTGTTGTTAATGAGTGTTGTTAAGGCCAAGTATCAAACATGGAGGCAACATATAGAGCTTGATGTAATTCTTTCTGGAACAGACAGCTATCAGTACTTTTCATAGTCTGATCTGAGTCACAATTTTGGAGCAGACTGAAGATAATGAGCCTGATCCTTCCCTTAGTGACAGAAAGGGAAAGAAGTGAATCCCCCTTATCCACATGATTCCAAAGCACAGAGACAAAGGGGGAAAAGACAGAGTGAGAGCAGAGAAGGTGGTTGTCTGCCATTTTTTGGAGGTACCCTTCCCCCCGCTTCCCCCCGCCCCCCCCCCCCCGATGTGTTGAAGCCTACACAGTAGAACACTGAGTAAATAAAACATCAATAATTTGTACTCCATCCATCCAATTTTATTGGGCTTTATTTAACTAGATTGGCATGTTGGTTAGCATTTGTCCTGTAGCTGAACATTAATTTTCAATCATATACAGTTAATTCCAAGTGAATGCTAAATACAGTGAAGGCAAAGAGATTGATAGAGTTAGGCACAGTAGTGAAAGCAGTTCTCGGGTAGCTGGAATGTAGCCAAGAATCCTATATAATAAAAGCATAATATGCAAATCGACCGACCGGTGGAATGACTGGTTGATGGGGGGCGGGGCCGGCGAGCAGGCTGCACCAGGCCAGCCAAGGCATGTGCCAGCAGGCAGAGGGAGAGGACAGTGCACCCCCCCCCCCCGAGTGCACAAATTTTCCTGCACTAGGCATCTAGTAATATCTATACGAGTGGTTGAGTGCTGTCCAGGAACACCGACATCAGTTCAGTCACATCATTTAACCTGTAAAGAGATTAGAGGAGGGCACATGGCTCTGTCCCGATGCTAAAGGAGAGAATTCTCTGGATACGTTGAAGCAGGAACTGTGCCTTACACGATGCTGCTACAATGGGAGTAAGTAAAACTTCGAATTTGACAGAAATCAGTCTGTTTGGTGAAAATCACGCTGAGAGCCTAAAGAAAACTAAGCAGTGACACCGAGGAAGTGCAATGAACTGCTTTTTGCCATCCGACCCAAAATGGTGGCTCAGCACCTGAAACCGGGGCAGTCGAACACCAGAATTGTTCATTCTGCCGTCTGTCTGTCCAAAGAGACTGTGATCAGCCAACCCTGGAGGCATGGAACCCGGAACTCTGTGTTTTCACAAAAAGCTTCTAAGTCAGTGATGGCGATCCTATGACACTCATTTTTTTGGTTGATTTTTCTTTGTTAAATGGCATTTAAATATATAAAATAAATATCAAAAATATAAGTCTTTGTTTTACTATGGTTGCAAATATCAAAAAATTTCTATATGTGACACGGCACTAGAGTTAAGTTAGGGTTTTTCAAAATGCTGACACGCCAAGCTCAAAAGGTTCGCCATCACTGTTCTAAGTGATTGTGATGTACACTTGAGTTTGAAACCACATCATAGGAATGTCAGTTTCTCCATGCTCTGCCCCACCTCCACCCCACAAGAGTAGCAGGCTTAAACTGCCTAGAGAGATTAGATCCAGTTTCTAATTTCAGCTGGCTCTATTTTATTAAACGAATCACAAAAATGATATGACATGTTGGTGTTTTAATCATTATTAAAATCCTCTAAAATATCACTATTGAAATCTAAGTATTCTTTCCAATCAATTGAATATTTCAATAAGTATTTGTTGATTGTAGCAACTTTATCTTCCAGACAATTTTTGAATTAAAGAGAAAGGTAATGATAAAGAATTTATTCATTCCTATTGAGAAGAACCCTAGCAATATGCCATCCCAGATGTGAAAGGAAGAAAAAAACCTTGCCTGTTTTCTCTCTTTTACTTATTTGAAAGTAGCAGTAATTCTCCAGAAATGTAAACTTCCAGACAGTGACAAAAGAGCTATGTATACAGAAATAATATATTTTCACCTATATGGTAAAGACTAAAGGAAATGATGCATCACTCAAAATAAATTCATCTGTAGGTAGATTAAACAAGTTAGAAATGTATTTGTCTCCCATGTAACAGTCTGGAGGCAGGCAGTCCAGAGCTCTCAGTGCAGTTCCTGGTGTCAGGGACTCGGGCTCTTTCTATCTTGCGGCTACACTACGTGTGGCTCTCAAACTGTGGCAATCCTGGTCCAAAGTGACCCATCTGCCAGGTCTACATTTTGAGCAGCAAGTACGAAGACAAGTAGGGGAAGGACATGCCCTGCACTTAGAGAAAACATTCCAGAAACTGCACATACCATTACTTTTAGAGCCCGTTATTTTTATTTATGCATACCATTATTTTTAGATCCCATTTTTAGAACTTAGTTATATTGCCACACCTGGCTGTAAGAGGTGGTAGAAGAAGAAATCATTATTCCAAGCAGCCTTGTGACTGAACCACAAATGAGAATAAACAGTGCTGCAAAGGTGTCGGGAAATGGGCTTTTTCTTTTTACATTGCTGGTAGGAGTGTACATTGATAGACTGTTTCTAAAAACAATTTGGCAATATGCATCAAACACTTTAAACATGACCCCAACACTTTAAGGAAGTTGTCCTAAAATACATATATTACTATAACATTTACTATAGTGCTTTTTTAATTGTGGTAAAATGCACATAAAATTTACCATCTTCGCCCTGACCTTTTTGGCTCAGTGGATAGAGCCTCGGCCTGAGGACTGAAGGGTCCCGGGTTCGATTCCAGTCAGGGGCATGTACCTTGGTTGTGGGCACATCCCCAGTGGGGGTGTGCAGGAGGCAGCTGGTCGATGTTTCTCTCTCATCAATGTTTCTAACTCTCTATCCCTCTCCCTTCCTCTCTGTAAAAAATCAATAAAATATATTTAAAAAATTACCATCTTCACCATTTTAAGTATACAGTTTAGTACTATTAATAATTTCACATTGTTCTGCAACCAATCTCCAGAATGCTTTTCATTTTGCAAGACTAAAATTCTACTTATTAAACAACTACCCAGTCCCTGCCTCTATCCCACCCCCACCCATCTCCAGTCCCTGGCAACCATCATTCTACTTTCTGTCTCTATGAATTTGAATACTCCAGGTAGCTCATATAAGCAGAATCATACAATATTTGTCTTTTTTTGTCTGATTTATTTCACCTCGCTTAATGTTCTTAAGGTTTGCACATGTTGTAATATGTCAGAATTTCCTTTCTTTTTAAAACTGAGTAATATTCCATTGTATGTATATACCACATTTTGTTTATCCATTCATCTGTTGATGGTCACTTAGGTTGTTACACCTTTTGTATTCTTTGTTAAAATGTCTGTTCAAATCTTTTGTCCATTTTTAATTGGGTTGTTTTCTTACTCTAGAGTTTTGAGAGTTCTTCATATAGTTTCAATATTGGATATGTGATTTGCAAGTATTCTCTACAAGACTATAGCTTGTTTTTTCATTCTCTTAATAGTGATTTTTACAAAGCAAAAGTTTTTAATTTTGCAAAGTTTAATTTATCAGTATTTTCTTTGGGGGATCATGCTTTCTGTGTCATATCTAAAAATTCCTGACCTAATCCAAAGTCATGAAGATTTTTCTCTAATGTTTTTCTCTGAAAGTTTTAGAATTTTTTTAATTGCATACAGCATTTAAAATATATTTTTTTATTGATTTCAGAGAGGAAGGGAGAGGGAGAGGGACAGAAATATCAATTGTGAGAGAGAATCATTGAGAATCCTACACCACCACCACTCTCCTCCCCTGCACTGTCGATGGAGCCCTGAAACCTGGGCATATGCCCTGACTGGGAATTGAACTGTGGCCTCCTTGTTCATAGGTCAACACTCAACCACTGAGCAACAACGGCCAGACTATTGTATACAATATTTAGATATATGCTCCCTTTTCAGTTGATTCTTGCACAAAGCAGAGATTTAGGTCAAAGTTCAATTCTTTGCCTATAGCTGTCCAATTGTTGTAATGCCAACTGTTGAAAAGACTGTGCTTACTCCATTGAGTTACTTTTGCACCTTTATTAAAAATCAATCAGTCATACATGTGTGGGTCGATTTCTGGCCTCTCCATGATCTATGTGTCTATTCTTTTGTTAATATCAGACTGTCTTTATTACTGTAAATTTATTATAAGTCTTAAAAGTAGTGTGTCTTCCACTTTATTTTTTTAATTGTTTGTGATATTCTACTTTCTTTCCTTTTCATATAAATGTTGAAACCAGCCTTTTGAAGTCTACAAAAATCCTGCTTTGGGTGGTGGACACATGGTGCAATGTACAGATCTTGTAACATAGAAACACACACCTGAAACCTATATGATCATGTTGACCAATGTCACCCCCAAACATTTAAATTTTAAAATCCTTTTAGAATTTTTATTGGAATTGTGCTAAATCTACAGGTGAATTTGGGGAGAATGGATGTCTTAATTATATTTTCCATCAATCTACAAAAACAATGTATTTGCATTTAGTTTTTAAAATAATGTTTATCATCATTTTGTAGTTTTCAATATAAAGATCTTGAACATCTTGTTAGATTTATATACAAGCAGTTCTTTTTTTATAAGGCTGACATAATATTATTTACAATTGTTCATAACTCGTAGGTAGAAATACAATTGATATGTTGATATTGTATAAGTCACTTAATATATCCCAGGAGCTGTTTTTTTATGTGTGTGTAATTTTCTTGGAATTTTCTACACAGATAGTCATGTCATCTATATATAGGGTGATTCATTTCTTAATTTCCAATTTATATGTTTTTTATTGCTTTTACCTGTCTTATGGCACTGGCCAGAACCTTTAGGGCAATATTGAATAGAAAAGTTGAGAGTAAACATTCTTTATTTCACTAACTTCCTCTATTGTTTTTTTCACCATTAAGTATTAAGTTAGCTGTGACATTCTTATAGATGTCTTTTATCTGGAGGCTAAGGAAGTTACCTTCTATTCTGAATTTGATTAATTTTATATTAAATTAATGTTAAATTTAAAGTGCATTTGCCTGGCTGGCATGGCTCAGTGGTTGAGCATCAACCTATGAACCAGGAGGTCATGGTTGATTCCTGTTCAGGGCACATGTCTGGGTTGTGGGCTGGATCCCAGTGTGGGGCATGAAGGAGGCAGTCAATCAATGATTCTTTCTTGTCATTTATATTTCTGTTTCTCTTTCATTCTCTTCCTCTCTGAAATCAATACAAATACATTTTTTGAAAAATTTATCAAATGCTTTTTCTACATCAACTGATATAATCATGTGATTTTCCCTCTTTAGTCTGTGAATATAATGGAATTTATTTATTGATTTTCAAAAATTGAACCAATATTGCATTCTTGTAATTAATCCCACTTGATTGTTATTTATTAACTTATTTTGAATATTGCTGGATTTGCTAATATTTTATTAAGTATTTTTGTGTATATGTTCATAAAGGCTATTGGTAATAAGTTTTTAATCTTGTAATGTCTTTACTGGGTTTTGATACCAGGTTAGTACTGATCACATAAAATGAATTGGAAAGTGTTTCCTCTATTTTGGAGAGAAAGATGTATAGAATTGGCAATCATTCTTCTTTAACTGTTTGGGAGAATTTACCAAGGACATTATCTGGAACTGGAGATTGTGTTTTGGGAGGGATTTAAATTATGAATTCAGTTATAGGATTATTCAAAAATCTATTTCATACTTGGTGAGTTGTTGTTTGTACTTTCTGAAGAATTGGGCTAGTTCAATTAAGCTATGAAATTTATGTACGTAGAGTTGTTTGTAGTATTTTCTTACTATCCTTTGATGTCTGTGGGGTCTGTGATATCTTCTGTTTCATTCCCAATACTGAATAGGTAATTTTCTCTCTCTCTTTTTAATGCTGTTAGTTGTATTAGAGGTTTACCAATTTTACAGTTCTTTTCTGGTAACCCATTCTTTGTCTCACTGACTTTATTGTTTTTCTGTTTTCAAGTTTGTTGATTTCTGTCTTATCTTTGCTATTTCATTCCTCTGCTTAGTTTCAGGTTATCTTGTTATTCTTTTTCTACTTTAAAATGGGATATTAGGTCTTGATTTTAAAATTTTCTTCTCTCCTAAAATTAGTATTTAGTGTTATAAATTTCCTCTCAGTTCTGCTTTAGCTGCATCCCACAAATTTACATCTGCTGTATTTTCATTTTCATGGAGGTCAATATATTTTTTTAATATCCTTTGAGATTTAGCAGCATAGAAGATGTTAGTTTCCAAGGCTATTTAGTCTACACTTATAATGATTTACACAATAAATAAAATTATAAAACATACTGACAATTATTTCTTGGTAATAAGATTATGTTTTCTTTAAAATTTAGACTTCTATAATTATTTCCATATAAATTATGAAAAAATGAGCATTATATAACTTTTGATGTTGACCCATTTTAAATTGTAGTATTTGACATACAAAATTATTTAACATACAAAAATATTAGTTTCATAGGGTTCAATCTAATAATTCTTATAATGTGATACATATAGTTCTCTTTTAATAACTGACTCCCAACATTCCATTTCAGGACTTAGCATAACAAAGAAAGCAAAAAACTGTGATGCAGATCAGAGTCAGCAACATGACTCAGGATCAGATGAGGTCATAGGTCCCTGAAGTCTCTCAGAGAAGAGAATAAATTTTTGAGAGTGAGTTAAAAGAAAAAAATGAAGCCTTGACTGGCCAGTTAAAGTTTCTAGAGTGTTCAGAAGGTCATGGTGTCAGAATGAGCGATGAGACAATATCAAAAATGAGGCCTCAGGTAAAGGTTACACACTCCATTTCCAGTTGTAGATAAATCCATTTCTGTGGCTTACAGTATAACATTAGGCAAATTGTTTATTTTAACCAGTCTGTAAATTATGGATAATAATGCCTAACCTGTGGTGTTGTTGCAGAGATCTAAGTAGATAATATGTTGAGTACCTGGCACAATTAGTAGCCAGTATATTTTAGCTCCTTCTTCCTCACTCTCTAAGGAAGTCACTGCTTTGGAAAACCCTAGCATTAGAAGAAGGGTATATGTCTCTGGTTCAAGCATGAACTTTGGAACCACAGTGTCTGTGTTCAGACCTCATTAGCCATTGAGACTGTTGGCAAATTACATAACCCCTCCATGCCTTGGTTTTCTTCCTATGAAGGGGTGCAGCAGTACTATGTACATCCTAGGGTTGTTGAGAAAATTAAATGAGCCAATATAGTAATGTGCTCAGAACACTGCCTGGTGTATAGCAAGCACTATATAAGTGGTATTTTATTAGTAGGATCAGAAAATGGATTGGGATTAAAGAAAATTTTATTTTGAAGAAAAATATAAGTTCCAGAGGTGGAGGAGAAAGGAAACAGAGAAGGAGGAGCGGGGGGGGGAGAGAAATGAGAAGAGGATAGAAAGAAAAAGAAGGGAAGGCAGGGAAAAGGAAAAGATGGGAGGGGAGAGGGAAAAGGGGGGAATAAAAGAAAAAAATATTTTAAGGCATTCCATTTCTTTCTCTAAAATGTTGGGAGAATAATACTAACATTGTACCAAGCAGGAGGCTTGCTACATGACATGTCTCTGGTAATGAAATCTTAGTGTATTTTTATTATTTGTTTTTGAAGAAAAAAAAAGAGGTAATGAGGGAAGGTGAGAAAAAAAAAGGCTTTCACAATCAATGAGTGAGACTGTAGGTAAAATAGAGAGCAAAAGGAGAGGGGAAAGCTGCTATGAAGCAATGTCACAGCCAGTGTGGGTTCTGTTTCAGAG
Organism: Myotis lucifugus; assembly: GCF_000147115.1. Lineage (NCBI taxonomy): Eukaryota > Metazoa > Chordata > Mammalia > Chiroptera > Vespertilionidae > Myotis > Myotis lucifugus. Next base: position 1,368,459 of record NW_005871188.1, read on the forward strand.
AAGCAAAATCGTGAGTGACAGATAATCACTTCATTTACTCCTTAGGTCTCTAGAGACAGTCCCTGATGCAGGAGTATCTTTGAGGAGCTCCTTAGTGATTTTCCCCTTAATGGATTGATGTATTTGTAGTACACTTTGTAAAAATTGGTTTTGCTTTGTCTCCCAAATGCATAACCTTTTGGTTTTCTTTTTAATAATTGTTGGCAACCAGCTCTGCATGACAGCATTGAACACAAATACCACTGATGATGATGAATGGATGCAGGAATGTGGGATGCATTGCACTGAAAGGGTAACACATTATGTCTATGTAATTGCTTCATCTCCCTTAGGATAGACAAAGTTCAAAGAAATGTGAACATAGATGACTCACAGACATGTTCTTTGGAGCTACCCAGAATTCCTTTCTCTAATTACATTGACCTTTTCTCCCTTCCTCACTCATCACATGTGCACTCGCTGTACAGGGCGTCTTGACAGGGTGTTCAGCCACTTAACTTTCACACTTTTATTTATTGCACCATCTTCCTGAAGACAGAGCACTTAAAAATACTAAAGTGGATGGAAAACATCTTTAAATTGGGCTTTCACATTTTTGCAAATACATGATAAGCAGTTTAGAAGTTTCACTTTAAGCAGTATTCTTTCAAATTCCATGTTAATATTGCCACCAATATGTGCTAATATGAGTTTTGAGAAGGCTGTTCTAATTTGATATTTTCTAGTTAATAATTGTGTGGGAAACTGTATTTTGGCTTAAAACTACCTTTGAAAAGCCAGGTTCCTAAAACAGCTTTTTTGGAATGGTATTTCAATTAATATTATTTCTCAACAAATGTGACATTAAACAAATGGTCATTCAGAAAAGTCCTGACATTTCTATTGCCTGGAGCTCAATGCATAATAAGGCAGCCCTGACTATTATAGACGATTTTGAACATTTAGATGGTTCTTTTTGGTCTTGAGCTAAAATATTAACCTGGTAACCTCACAGGCCATACCTCTTCCTTAGAAAATTTGGAAACTGCTACTACATTGCCCTTGTTGACAAGCTCCTGTTTCATTTCATAAGAAGTAGTCACTGGACTGAACATCATTTTGGCTAATATCCTCGACATCTTAGGTCTGATAATGTTGCTCGTGAACTCTGACACGAGACTTAAAGATTCCAGCATAATCTATTGGTCAGAGTAACTAGATTTCAATGGAACATTTACCTCCTCTCTGCTGAATGATACTTTTCTTTGTCATAAGTCTAGGATTGTGTTAACCTTTTTAGAAGCAGCTTCTTCCTGTTCAAATCCAGATTATAACCAACGAAAAACCATTGTCATATAAACTATTGTAAAGCCAGTCCTTTCCCTACCTGTTGTTTTCTGTCCCTTATTTTAGCAAATATAAGGAATCCATTCTATTGGCTTAACTATTACACCATGCTGAGAGCATCACAACATGTACTTAAGAGCCAGTCTGCTTGGGTTCAAACCTTGTTCAACTTGCTGTGTGACTGGGCAAGTGACTTGATATCCCTATGCCTCAAGTTCCACATCTATGAAGTAAGAATTAAGTGAGCTAATATATATAAAGTACATAGAAGAATGGACATAGTAAGCGCTAGATAAATGTTTGTAGTTATTTACATTCAGATGTTTCTCTCAGCATTGGATCATCTGCAGACTAAAATACCATGATGTCTGTGCATTAACCCAAGTCACTGATAAAATGCAAAGAGGATACTAGCAAGGACAGACCCACAGAATTTCTCTCAGATTTCATTTTAAGTTTCAGTGCCAAGAGTAGAGCGGACATTTGCCTATCTCTCTGTCAGGAATTTTGAAAGAAGCAGCTTCACAAAGAAGTGTGGAGGGCTATAGACATAGCACCATAGCAGATGTAGCCACGAGAGGGCCACAGATTTCCCTCCTCATCCACACAAGTCTCCCATGACTTAAAGTGGTATAGAGAGTCTTTGAAAGTTTCCCTGGGCTTTGAGCAAAATGTTGGGTTTTGGTGATAGTACGCTTGAGAGAAAGCATGATGTGCCTATCCAGAACTCTGCAGTCTAAATGAGGGGGGTGCATATTGGAAAGATGCAGGCTGGATAGTTTACCACTGAAGTTTGGATTAGGATTTAGCTGAATCTTTGCAGATTGCACAAACTGGTTTGATGCCTACAGATTATCCAGTTGTCAATGAAGTGAGAGTACTATAGTCCCCCATGCCAGGCACTAAACCAGAAGTGTTACCACTGGAGCTAAAGGCTACTAAGGAGGACCATAGATCAAAACCTAAAAGCAATCAGCTCCCTCCTAGTGATGCCTCAAGGCACTTGCACAACAGACTCTCCCAACCACATTTTTTTTTGTACACCTGGCTTTTTCTGAACTATTGCAATTCCATAAAATTAATACACTACATAATTAAAGACCTCACACATACACTCCCTACGCATCACATCTTTTTATAGGATAGTGCTCTTTTGTCCCCTTACCACTATAAAAGGGTTCAAGGACATTCCTACAATTGTATCAGAGTGAAAAACACGCGTTATTTAACCACTGTCTATAAAATAAGGTATAAAAATACATCATTATCCAGTTATACTGCAGTGGTTTAAAATATTAAACAACTCATTTAAGTACTGCCTAGGACTCCTCTCCTTTTAACACAGTATAAAGCACTGCCTCTCAAACTTTGAGAGTCTTTATATGTGTTCAGATATGATTGGTTAAAAGTAACCACAAAAATATGTTTAAGATCCTTTAAATGAAAACATTTATTGGTTACAGGAGAGGAAGTCCAGACGTAGGCCAGGCTTAGGACATTGTTGAACCAATGGCTCAACAATGTCATGAGAACTCCAGTCCTTTCCATCTCTCTGCTCTTCCTTTGATTCATCCTCTTGTGGCTGTAAAAATTAGGTATTAGTTCCTACACTGCATCAAAATATCCCAGATTCTACAGTACAAATTAGTTGAGTAGGCATGCTGGCAGGCATTTTGTGTACATTAAGTTTTTAAATCTTGACAACTTCAGAGGGAAAGTATTATTTGCCTTGTTCTAAGATCACCAAGTCACTGTACAGAGAGGTTAGTTAGCAAGGGGCAGAGTTGGGATTTAAACCCTGGTTTTCATTTGACTCTAGATCGTATATTCTTTCCACAGCCCCACCACATCCCTAGACTTGCTGTGCTCCCTTTATGCCTTTCTCAGTCTCAGTTCTGGGCATGACAAGAAAAGACATCATCTTCCCAAAGAAGTCCTTGTCAAATATCTCTCTTGGCATTTAAAATATTTCAGATCTCACATTTCTATAAAGTCGTGAAAATGTCAGCTTTTTATCCAGAGCTCATCCTGGAATTCATAATTACACAGGGGAGGAAGGAATTTCATCCTCGTTTAGTATTTGATGGTCTCAAAATAGGAAGATTTATTTCCCATCAGTCACAAAATTTAAATTTTGTTCTTTTTCTTTACTGCTTCTGGAAAGGTCTTACTTTGACCCAATAAACTAAAAGATATGGCATGTGACTTTTTAATCCTCACCCAATTATATGTTTTTTATTTTAGAGAAAGAGGGAAGGAGGGAGGGAGGGAGAGAGAAAGAGAGAGAAACATGAATCGGTTGCCTCCTGTGCCCTGACCAAGGATAGAACCCACAACCTGGGTATGTGCCCTGTCTGGGAATTGAACCCACAACTTTTTGGTGTATGGGACAATGCTCAAACCGACTGAGCCCTTTGGCCAGGGCTGGCATGTGATTTTTAAGCAAAAGATACAATAATTTTCTACTCTCTTTTTAGTCATAACTCTCTTTGAAATTTTCCTTTAGTTTTTCTATTCTTATTCATGCAGACCAGTCATCTTCTCCACATTCCAATCAGAGGAGTGAATTCACAGACAGCAACAATCTCCCTACAGTGCTGTGATTACAGAGAGACAGAGCTCTCCTTTCAAAGCTGCCTCGTAAAGTAATCATAATCACACTGCAGTTCTGTGATGCTGATAACAAAACCAAATACCTTCTTCTCCTCAGAGCAGAAAAGTATCTTGCTATTTATGTGTAGAAATAACATCTACAGAATTGAGTAGGACACACGTGTATGTAGGGATGAAATAGAAAACTGAAATGGGTATATCCACAGTCCTGGAACTGGACTCCGATAGAATGACAAAGAAAAATAGATACTTTGTAAGGAGCAGGAAAAGTATTCAGCAACTGGTATGACACAGTCCTCTGTCAGAGCAGAGCCCTAGAGGCCTCCAGGGTTACCAGTTTAGATGCTGGAGCGGAGGGAGGTCTGTCAAGTCCTGGGGCAGTAACATGACAGTGAGGAGACATTCAGGGACATTAGCACAATGGCTACCTACTTGCTAAAGGATATATTTCAAACTATGGCTTCTAACTTTAAAAGTGTGAACCTGCTTCTGTCTTTAAAAGTATCACCTTGGAGAAAGAGAAGGGTAGGTGATCAGACACCCCAGGGGGCCCAGGACAGTTCTAGTTTCTACCTGTTATTCTAGGGCCATTATCAATAGCTCCTTCTTAGATAATAATCTTAGGTCATTGTGCCCTTATATTAGGATGTCCATACAATACATTTTAAAGTGTCCCTGATTAGACAATATATGATGTAGTCATCCTAATAAAAGGACCCAAAGACAAGATATATTTCTGTTTGAAACAAAAAGACATAGGCAGGGAAAGACCTTGGCATCAGAAAGGAGAAAAAAAATGGTAACACAGAGAAAACATCCTCATTAATTGCCCAAGAAAGACTGTGGGTATGTGATTGCCAATTTTCAGGGTAATCTAGGGAGTCAAGGACATAGCCAAAGACAGCTCAGGATAACAAAGCTGCCAAGATACCCCATTGCCAAGGCTCCATGAAATGGAGGAAAGGCAGAATACATTAGGGAAACTTGACAAGGGAGGCCTCTTCAGCCACAATAAGCAAAACAAAAGACAATCCAAAGAATGGCCTGGGCTGCCTTGCATGGCCTTGGAGGCTGTGCACCACCCAGCTATCAGAGCGCCATTCCACAGACTATGATGTGAATGCCACTCTCTAGGGTGGAACAGTGCACAGTCTACATGTGGCTCTCACAAAAGTTCCATTATTCCAGCTTCTCTGTGCCCACACATTGGTCTAACTTTTTATATACACACATTTTATTAAAATAATTTTCTGAAACCTATAGAGTCTGCTCAATCATTTGGATGATATCTTCAGGTTATGTGCACAAAACTCCATGGTATTAAGTACTGGATAACCTTGAAGAAGGGTAATCTCTCCACCCCACCATCAAGGAACATTGTCATAGACTGCATTTGAACAATAGGGAGATGATATGGCAAACAAGGACTCATTAGGGATTCTCCCACACTGGGGAACAATTCACAAAGTGCCACTCTTATCAGTTCACAGGCTCTACCACTTCCTTTTTGTGATATTTTTTTCTTGACAAGGAGTGCAATTCAAGAGCATCACATATTATACAATGGGCAAGGGTAGTCAAGGAGATTGAGTTTATTATAATTCTGATATCATTAAAATAGGGCATCTTTCAAATCATCATGGAGAATAAAGATGTATTAATATATTCCAAACTCTTCCACACACTGTGGGTACAAATAAAGAATTCATTTACATTAATACCCTCAAATTGCAATGTCTTCAAGTCCCTACTTTCATTGCTAGAACTAAAAGGAGAAATAAAAGTTTTTCTCTGACAGAAGGGCCCAAGGTGGCTGAATTAAAATGTAAATGAAATATCTCAATGATCTAAATGATATTTTGACAATTTTTGGGAGCTGAAAAAAATAGAATAGTTCACATGGTAGGTAGTAACTCTGAAGTTTATACCTTGCATGCTGCCATCTTCATGGCTTAGTGTACACCATTCTCTACTTTGATATGTACTTACCTTTCAACCTACTAAAACCCTATCTATTCTTTAAGGCCTTCTCTATGAAGCTTTCCAGATTCCTCCAACAAAATGTAATGTCTTCATTAATTACATCTACACCTGTTTCATGGTATGCACTGGACTCCCCTTTGTATCATATGTATTTTTTCCTTATCCAGTCATCATAAAAAGCTTCTTGAACTTATTAGAAAGTGATTCCTAACTCATATTTGCATCTAGAGTATTGAGGACAGTATGTTTGACATTTTAGAAATTAGTAATTATCTAATTAGATTAGGGAATAAGGAATAACAGTCTATTGTAACTCTATACTCTGCATTCATGAAAGGGACTGCTATACCAATTTATAACAAACTGGAGGCCCGGTTCATGAAATTTGTGCACTGGAGGGGGGTTCCCTCAGCCTGATCTGCACACTCCTGCAGTATGGGACCCCTCAGGGGATGTCTACCTGCCAGCTTAGGCCCGATTGCCCTGGGGATCGGGACTAAGCCAGCAGTCAGACATCCCTCTTGCAATCCAGGATCCCTCGCTCCTTATCACCCACCTGCTCACTCCTTACTGCTCAGCTCACTGTTTCTTAGTGCTGCCACAGAGGCGGGAGAAGCCTCTGCCATCGCCGCTGGGCTCGCCAGCCGTGAGCCCGCCTCAGAGCTTCTGGCTGAGTGGCGCTCCCCCGGTGGTCAGTGCGCTCACCACCGGGGGACAGCTCCTGCATTGAGTGTCTGCCCCCTGGTGGTCAGTGCGCATCATAGTGACTGGTCGTTCTGGTCGTTCCACCATAACAGTTGCTTAGGCTTTTATTATATAGATATTTTCAATACAAAATTCTCTTAGAATTTGTTGAATGTGAATATGCCTTATATTTTGTTTCAGCAGGATTTTAGTACCTCTGTCCTTCATAAATACACATAAGGTCTGCATTTGGCTCCAAGTAATGAAACCTAAGCATGTAGAATTAACTAAATAGAGGTTTTATTTTTTATTTTTAGCCTGTAACATGGGTCTTATGACATATGCTAGTAGCAAAGCCTAGAAATAGAAGGGTGATTCTAAACAATAAGATAATTTTTTTAAGTCCTAAAGACTCATAATTTTTTCATCCATACATTATTCATTCATCAAACCTTTATTGTAAACCTACGATGGTGCTATTTACTGTCAAGAGACACCAAAATTATGTTAAATAGTCCCTACTGTCTAACCAGAAAATAATTTAGGAATTTAGGATGTAAGCACGTACATAGGATAACATTCACAGTTAAGTTTGGATCCTAAGATCCCCATGATCTTAAAGCAATGGTCTGTGAATCACTTCACAAGATTATTTAAAAATCAAGCTCCTGGAAGAGATTCTCTAAAGCCTTACACATACGCTAAGACAACCCAACAGTATAACTCTTCATAGGTTTGTACCATGCTATTCACTCACGCTATGGAGAGGTGTGGGCAGACTTAATGAAGTTAGATGTAGCAAACCATATTGAAAGCATGGAGGAGGAGGTGGGGCAAAGCAGAGATACAAACATGATTTTTGACAGAGAAATTGTCCTTTTTGGGGTTATGGTAGTGAAGGGTTATTCTAAGATCCACCAGTGGTTGAGAAAAAATTCCATCAGTGCTCAGTTAATTTTGTCACAATTCTTGCATGTTTCATTACAAAATTTCACATTTTTTATGTTGCCGAACTGGCTCAGTAGAAATTAACTTGCTACTTCTTAGATTAGCTTGATACCAAGTCATACATGCTTTCGCCCACCTAGTAAGTCCCTGTTAAAATGCAAACAGGCTTTTGCGACTCCAGGGATACGGGATGAAAGTATCCACTGACCAAGCCTGGCACACTGTGACTCAGAGCATGTCCAAGACAAAATTTAAGCAGCATGATAAATAGTGGGTGGCAGAATGTTCCAGAATCTCAGTGAAGTTTCAGAACATTCCATTTATTTTTTAGATATCTAATGTGGTCTTTGGGATTGTGAAAGCTGGGTGATAAAGGGCACTAGAATCCTATAGTCCAATATATCAAGTTTTTCTTATCCTCCAATTCCATTTTCAGTTCTGATTCTTAAATTCTAGCTTTTTTGCCTCAATTCAGAAAACTCTAGTCCTTGTCATTATTGGTACATAACTTCTTGATTCTTCTAATATCATTTTAACATTTTTTTCAGGATGGGAGGAGGGAATAAACATTTGTGGTCAATCCCACATATTTTTATTTTATTTATTTTTTCCCCTGAAATTTTATTTTTATTTTTTAAGATATATTTTATTGATTTTTTACAGAGAGGAAGGGAGAGGAATAGAGAGCCAGAGACATTGATGAAAGAGAAACATCGATCAGCTGCTTCCTGCACGCCCCCCACTGTGGATGTGCCCGCAACCAAGGTACATGCCCTTGACCAGAATCGAACCCAGGACCCTTGAGTCTGCAGGCCGACGACGCTCTATCCACTGAGCCAAACCGGTTCTGGCATGAAATTTTTTTTTATTTGTCTTTATTGTTGAAAGTATTACAGATGTTTCCTTTTTTCCCCATTGACCCCCTCCATCTACCACACACCCCTCCCAGGCCTTCACCACTGTTGTCTGTGTCCATGGGCTATGCATATATGCATATAAGTTCCCCAGTTAATTTCTTCCACCCACTCCCCAAACCCCACCTCCCTCTGAGATTTGCCAGTCTGTTCCATGCTTCTATGTCTCTGGATCTATTTTTTTCATCAGTTTATTTTGTTCATTAGATTCCACATATGAGTGAGATCATGTGATATTTGTCTTCCTCTGACTGGCTTATTTCTCTTAGCATAATACTCTCCAGGTAACTCCAGCTGTCTCAAAGGGTAAGAGAAACCTCTTTTTTACTGATGCATAGTATTCCATGGTGTAAATGTACCACAGCTTTTTTATCCACTCATGTACTGATGGACACTTAGGCTATTTCCAGATCTTAGCTAATCAAAATCACTAATCATCAGAGAGATGCAAATTAAATGATAATGAGGTATCACCTCACACCTGTCAGAATGGCTATCATCAACAAGTGACAAGTGCTGGTAAGGATTTGGAGAAAAGGGAATACTAGTACACTGCTGGTGGGAATGCAGAATGGTGCAGTGACTATGGAAAACAATTTGGAGTTTGATCAAAAACTGAAAAATGAAACTGCCATTTGACCCAGTGATCCCTAGGATTTCTAGGAATATATCCTTAAAAAACCTGAAATACCAATCAGAAAGAATATATGCACTCCTATGTTCATAGCGCAATTTATAATAGCTAAGATCTGGAATCCACATATTTTTAATTGGAAATTAATCTCTCAGATTCTTTAACCCCTTGTGAGACTACATTAGGCAAAGATGAGGAATACCAATACATTCTCTGAACACTAAATTCGATCCCATACAACTCTAAAACCTGGGCCTGTGCACCTGGGCCTGTAGTTCAATTGGTTGGAACACCTTCTGTGTAATGGAAGGTTGCAGGTTCAGTTCCTGGTCGGGGCACATGCCTAGGTTGTGGATTTGATCACGATCAGGATATGCATTGTAGGCAACCGATGGATGTCTCTCTCTCTCTCTCTCTCTCTCTCTCTCTCTCTCTCTCTCTCTTCCTCCCTCTCTAAAAATCAATAAAAGTTGTAACGTTTAAAAAAATATTCAAGGCTTGAATTTTTTGATGAAATTTCAAGAAATAAAATGGACATTTGCTAGTAGAGTTTTCAAACTAGCCATTGGTACCAAATAAAAATTTTATGACAAGAAAATAATGCACTTTATTAGGTACTTGTTACCTGCTGGTAGCAGACTTTGGAAAGAATCCAGGTCAGTGAGTAATGTAAGCAAAATTCCTAGAATAACATTGAGAAGGCAGCGTGGTCAAGTGGAGAAAACACAAGCTCTCACATTAGACAGGCCTGGAATCTCAACCCCGCTGAGTCCCGGCCGAGTCAGTGAATCAGTGTGAGTAATTATACCTACCTGGCTGAGATGTCATGAGACATCAATAACTGACATCTGCACAATGCCCAGCAGAGGCGGGTGCTCACTAAACATGAATCCCCTGCCCTTTCTCTTCTGGCCAACATCCCTAAGTATGGGAGGTGACCCAGAATTAGAGCCCATGATTCTTCAGTTGTTAGAGAAGAGTACCTCATGCTGGTTACAAACAGCCTTCTGAGGAATCTTGGTGACAGGAAATTGTGTGCAACTAATTCCTACAATGAGAAAGCTGTACCCTCGGCGACAGGCGATCTGCTTGCTGAAGACAGAGGGGCTCATTAAGCAAGCACCACATCCGACCTGTTCCCAGGGTTTAGACACTATCTGTAGCCTGGCTTGCTGCCCATTGCTCCTTGTGGCTGTGAATCAACATTGTGACAGAGAGGGCACTGGGTCAACTACATTCCAGTAATAGATCAAAGTGTTTCATTTAGACTCTTAGAGCAAAAGAAAGGGAATATGGAAGATAAACAGCTTAGGATGGGAATAAACTTGGCAGAAAGAGATACATAAGGATTTTAAAATATAAATCTGAAAAAGCCAAAGACACTAATGAACTCACACAGTTTAATCATCAGAATGAAATCTTCTAACTCAGTGGTTCTCAACATTTTCCCATTACTGAAAGGTCACAGGTTTCCATAAGGGGCTCTCGGAACTTCTAAAGCCCCATCTGGAGATTCTGTTGGTACTTACCATCTCAGTAGAGTAGTTCATTTTATTCCCTAGTCCATAAAATTATGTGTCACAAGTTTTATGCAGCTTGTTTTTAATTCAATTTAAAACCCGATTGTGGGGAGGAGGGGATAGCATGTGTTGGGTAAGATGTAGATTTCTGAGCTTCTTTGATTTTTTCCCCCCAAGAACATTTTACATTCTCAAGATAGTTTCAGAAACAATTCATATTGTCTTCTCCTAAATACAGTTTTCTTATAATTTCTTATCTACATTAAGGCCGTGAAGACAATATTTAAAGAAAGTTATTTAGCAGCTACTAATTCTATCTTTTACAAATGTTAGGTACCTCATGTTTCATTTAAATTGGGAAAATTAAGATGGGGGTTATTTAACATGATAGAATGGAATGAGACCCACAATTATGAAAATGATGCCAGGACCGCAAATAATTATTAGTAGGCCAAGAAGAACTTAAATTATCTACATATAAAATATACAGATACAAAGTTTGGGAAATAACCTTTAGAAGCAAGAATATGATTACAAATGTGATTTGAGTATAATATTTTAGCATATCTTCAAACATGGCTTGTTTCATTTCGTTTTCTATTAGGGAACTGATGGTGTTAAAAACTTTATTCTGGCCCATGTATGACTATAATTCCTCTAAATGCATGGCTGCCATAAGCATGCATGAATGGCTGTATGTTTGTTCACTTGAAGAAAATTTCACTGTTCTTATACACACTGTTGTAGTTATTATTAAAATAAAATCTAGGGGCTGATTCAGCATGGCTCTTTGGGGGTGTATCATTTGCAGTTGATTTAATTAATTGCATGCACATGCGGCTAACAGTGTCTAGAGTCAAGTGGCTATATTTATGTTGTGATAATGAAGTACTTTCTTTGTATTAGTTGTTTGTCAATACAAGAATAATAGCAAATGACAGAAAGATTAAAGTGAATCCTGAGTTACCTTATGTCTGGTAATTGATTTCGGAGGAAATAAAACCACTTTTACTCTTTCAAATCAAACAGCTAAACAAATGATTAAATTTTGTCATTAGATGGGGCTGTTAATATCTGGGTGTCTTCCAAATGAGTCCCAAATAAATAGGAAATCCATGAATTTTTTTGACTCAATAGTTTATATCTTTTATCAGGGTCTGCTCTCGCCCTATATTTTAGTCAAGTCAGAAGTATCAAATTAACTGATTATATTCACAAAAAAATGAATGGACATATCTTCAGATATACAAATGAAAACTAAGCATTGATTTATAGAGATCACCAATAATGCCAGATATGTGATGAGAAAATTGTCCTATTTATTCAAAATTCTAGGAGCACTAGGCATGTCTTTTAAGATAAAAAAAAAAAAAAGCAGGGTCAGGGAAATGATATTCTCCTTTGTTTTTCTCCTAGGAGTTATCTTGGTCTGCAATAAATCCTTTAAAAAAACCCCTCACATTTTCACTTTTGTGCAGTATGTTAACTATGAACAAAGTGATAGCATATGTCAGTCAAATGTAAAGTATTATTTATATTGACATTAAAACCTGATTATTAATGCAGAAGCTCATGGAAAGTCAGATTAATCTGAACAACATATTATTTCCTTTTGGCCCACAATCTGTTATTTCACAAACCATGGTTAATAGAGTGCCAAAAATAAAAGGATCTGTTTAACTAAAAGTATATAATATATTCTGCATCTCATTTACATCTTATTATGTTAAAAGACAGACTAACATCAGCTAGTCTATGACTGTAACATCAAGGAGATGATATTCTTCTTTGTTTTAAAAAACCTTAGGTATTTCTTTTAAATTTCTGAATTTTCAAAGGCTTGCTATTATTTAAAATATTAGTTCCTATTTTATTGACTTATTAAATTTAATGGCTCTAAATTAACGTTTAATTAAATGATTCAAAAGGAATCATTGAAAGATGTGATCTGCACATTTTAAAAGAAATCTCACCTTCTATTTCTTTTCTCTTGGTTCTTAGAAAATAAAAAGTGGAACTATTTTTTACTTGTCCTCACTTAATAGATGGGAGTTGCCTGGATGACTCCAAACCCAGGAATGGAAACCTAGTTTCTTGTCAAGAGGATGGGGAGTTGCATGGTAGTTTACATGTTTCAAACCTCTGGTTCAGGAGTCTCCTGCTTTCTCTGAGTGTTTGATGTCTGCTTTCATTTACCTTCCTGAGGATGCTGCCCTTTCCATGTAGAATCAAGAAACTGGACACTGCCTGGCCGGCGTGGCTCCGCAGTTGAGCATGGACCTATGAACCAGAAGGTCACGGTTTGATTCCTGGTCAGGGCACATGCCTGGGTTGCGGACTCAATCCCCAGTGTGGGGTGTGCAGGAGGCAGCTGATCAATGATTCTTTCTCATCATTGATGTTTCTATCTCTTTCTCTCTTTCCCTTCCTCTCTGAAATCAATACAAATATATTTTAAAAAAATAAAGCTGGACACCCACCTGATTGTCCCTCCCCACTTTCATGTTCCTTCTTTCCCAAAGTTTTGCTGGATCCAGGCTGTGACCTGGTGAACGTAATGGGGAGTTTGGAAGGCAGGCGGGGGAAGGTTACAGTACATCCTATAGAGCAAACAGCTGGATTTATTTATCAGCTATCTCTATCTGTCAAGCATCTTTGCATTCCAGTCACTGGGGAATTTTCACTCTTTCTCACCTCTCCTGTTCCAGCTTCCAGCCACTGAGCAGGCCAGCTCATCTCCTCTGATCTCCCCCATCTCCTTGTTTCCCTCCTGCTCCAAGGCCCTGTTTACTTCTTTCACAGAACAGAACAGAACTGGGCTCTGCCTCTAGCTCCAGTTCATAAAGACATTGCTGGGCTGGGGTTATGGGATGTGCTTTAAGGTACACTCCTGTTCAGCACAATGTTCTTCCAGAGAGGAAATCTGTAGTCACAGATTTTGTGTCCTCTCCCTCCATTAGGTAGCAGTGTAGGCATTAAAGACTTATAATTTGACTGTGAGATAAAAGGGAGCAGTGAATAGTGATAATTTGGAAGACTTGTCAAAACCCAAACTCTGTAACAAGATCCAACCTTCTTCAGTTGTAGACAAACCGAGGCCTACAAGACTTGCTGTAGGTTATACAGCACTTTCAAGTGGAAGTTGGATACAAGAGTCTGGTCCAGGGCTGTTTCCATGATCTCATGAAACAACAACTAAATTTCTCAGAAGCCAAACAGCATTTCAACTCTGTATATTTAATTCTTGATTATGCTGCCAGCATAGGTCCCACAGGAAAGAATAGCAGGAGAGGCACACAGCCTAAATAATATTATCTCAGGTACTCTGGCATGTTTATTATTCATTTTTTAGTTCTCATGTATAATTAATTCTCTAATGTCTTGGCACGATGTTTATGTTATGGAGGGCAGTTTTCATGCTTTTACTAAAATCTTTTGCAGCCACCATCAGAGGTAAAATACCAAGCTGAAGCCTTCTTGTTCTAACAAGTGAATTACATTTATTTTATTATGTTCCTAAAAATCAAAGGGGAGGGGGAAGAGGAAGAGAGAGAAAAAGAAAGATGCTGTAGAAGGCAATGGAAAATGATCGAAGTCAGTCATTTGCTGAAATATGCCCAAAAAATGTACGCAATTTTCACTATCCACTAGTAGAAATGAAATATCTTCTAAAATAAATTAGGTTCCTAATGCTTATGTCTTAAATTTGCTGTAACAGATACCTAAAGAAACTGTTTATAAATGTTAAGAAAATATGAGTAATAAACCTGAGAGCTGGATTTGACTGAAATTACTAACTGAAACAAGCTTTCAAGATAAACAGAAAATGTATCCAGACCAGTTCTGTTCACAGGAAGGAAGAAAGCCTCCTCAGGAGAATTCAGACATTTAGCAACAAACTTGGCTGTAAACATTTGTCCAAACAGTCAACAGGACAAAGAAAATGCTCCTGGGAGAAAATAACCAGATCTTAGAGTCCTGGGCTTTGAAGTTGGAAATATTTCCCCAGAAATGCTACATTCTTCTTTCTCTCCCACCGCAGTGGATCACAAAGTAAATTATCATTTGTTCCCTCGTTTTGTTATCCTGCCCAAAATATACACTCACTGATAAAGCCCAACAATGATTCATTACACACCATCATCCCAAGGTTTCCAGTATAAATTCCATATTAAATGAGCCTCTTCTGTTTTATTAATGCTTAACAGTCATTTAATAGCAACGATAGTGCCAATGCATTTTACCGTATCTTACCATTAAAACCCAGATGTTTCTGTATGAAGCAAAGGCCCCAGGGTCTTCTCCTCTAGTCTCATTTTCTTAGCAGTGGCTGAGCTGAGATTCATTTAGAAGCAGAAATAATGGGATGTAAACATTCTTTTCATATTTCTCCTTTTCTCTACAGATCAATTCCAACTTCTTTATCCCTCCACTCTTCAGTGATGAAGAAAGAAAATGACGAAAAAGGAAGACACAGAAAGTGGAGAAAATTCTGGTGAATTGAAATTTAGATTGAGAACTTGCATTTATGTTTAACATGGAGTGAACAAACAAATGCATTAAAGTGATACACAGCTTAATTTCCTGGTATTTCATGTATAACTACACACGTGTTCCTTTCCTGAAGCTCTACTCTTCCCCAGAGCCTTCATCCAAAGAATTAATTCATTTACCAGTCAAGGAACGGGGTTGACTATGGCTGCTACAAGTCCTAGCACATGCAGCTCCAGCAACACCATTCACCTGTAGTCCAGCTTCCTCTGCCTCTGGCCTGAGATCACCTTCCTTACTTTGTAGTCTTATTCACTACAGCTGGAATTTTATACTTGCCATAATGGGCTTCTTAAAATCCTTCCAATGCATTTTTGTGGCATCAGTTCTTATCTTCAACATGCAGCTGATTACAGATGGATTTGTTTACATGGTCACCTCCCTCTCAGAATGTAGGCTCCTCTGATTGAACTTTGTATGCCCACTACCTACATTGGGCCTAAAGCATAGTAGGGTTTAGTAGGCAAAATCAATC
>NW_005871188.1:1384206-1411582 GCF_000147115.1 Myotis lucifugus
AGAGGGAGAGATAGAAACATCCATGATAAGAGAGAATCATTGATCAACTGGCTGCCTCCTGCATACCCCCCACTGGGGGTTGAGTCCACAACCCTGGCATGTGCCCTGACTGGAATCAAACGGTGACCTCGTGGTTCATAGGTGGACACTCAAACACTGAGCCACACTGGTGGGGCTCCAATAAATACTTTTAAAATAAATTTGGTAGGAAGTTTTAATGTATGAGGGATTTGCAGGGAGTTGAAAAAGATGGCCTCCAAAGTCCTTTACAATTTTCAGATTTTGAGGATATCAGTCTCTTCCATGGTTTTGATTTTTACATCTATTCATGAGTTTTCCCCCATAACTTCAAGGCATTCCTCATCCTAAGCTTTAGACCAAAATGTCCACCTGACTGCTCCATAGCTTCACATTAGCAGACAGGACATCTCAAATTTAGTATGTCCAAAATTAACTCATTTCCCCACACAACCAGCTCCGCCTTTCCAGTGCTCTGTATTTATTAATGACACCATACTCCTTAGGAGCCCATGTGGAATACATCCAGGATGGCACTTCTCCCATCTCTAAAACCAATCACTTCCTAGTCCGGTGGATTCAGCTTTCCCAAAACCCAGTTCTTTTTGTGACACTATCCTGACAGTCTCCATCAAATTGTTTGTGACTCTAATTAGCACTTATTTTATTCTGACTTTCACGATGTATTTCCATCTCTGTCCCAACACGAGATCCTGGAATATGTCCGTGTAACAGGGTGCAACTCCTACAACTCATACCACAGGTTTTGCAGGTGTTCAAGTCTAGCGGGGCTGAATGAATGTCAGCATGCTAGGTTTAAATTACTTTGGCGGCATGAATCTTGTTATATCCTTTTTTTGTTTCCCCCCTAATATAATATAGTAAAAGGCATTGGAAACAGGGTACATTCATCTGTTACTGTCCCTGGGAGTGGCCGCAACAATTGGCAGTAGCTATTATTTAAAAAAACAAAACAAAACGCTGTTTTTTATACAAGAAAGAAATGGAAAGAAAGAAAGATCCTTTAGACGCAGCTCCCAGCTAAAAGCATCCAGAATCCAGGTTTCCCACCCCTTCCAGTGGCCTGATGTGCGGCGAGGGAGGAGCAAGGAGCAGGCACAGCCTGAGGAGCTGGGAGAGCGGGATGGGGGAAGTCCCGGAAGTCATTGACCGGAGCAGACGGCCGCCTCAGCGGGATCTGCTTGGGCTGAGGTCCCAACAATAACAAATCTCAGGGTCTGGCGGGGGCCGCCGGGGGCCGGAGCTTGGGGGGCGGAACCCAGATTGGGGGAGGCGGGTGGGACGCTTCCCAAGGCCTCAGGGGATTGGAGGAGAGAGCTGCGAGGCGGTGGAGCTCGAGTAGTGGGTAGCGGAGCTCACTGGTCGATTGAGGGGAGAGCGCGTTGATTGGGTGGCGCGGGGGAGACGGACCGGAGCTAACGGCGGATTGGCCGAGGCGGCCGAGGAGGCGTGGCCAGAGCGCGCTGGAGGGAGCGCGAGGGCTCTGTGGCCGGCCTGCCTGCCAGCTAGCCGGGGCGGCGGGAGAGCGCGGCAAGCGGGGCGCAGGGTTGAGGAACGCGGCGCGGGAGTGCGGGAGGCTCGCCGCCCAGCTCCGTCGCTGTCGTTCTCCGCGCCTCCAGCACTCGCTTCCTTCCCTTCCCTCCCCTGCATCCCGGCCTGGGGTCTCGGGTGGGGAACGGAGGGAAGGGACCTGAGAGGAAGCGAAAGCGGAGTGAGGGGCGGAGGGGGTCCCGGCGCGGAGCAAGGCGCGCGCCGCTGCTTGTTCTCTCTCCGCAGCCGCCGCCTCCTTGCCGGGTGGGTGCCGCGGCCCCGGGCGCGCGGGACTCCCGGGGCGCCCGCACTATGCAGGCGGACCGCCGGCCGCCGCGATGGCGAGCCGGACGGTGGTGAGAGCCGGGCGCAGCCCGTACCAACCCCGAGTCCGGGCCGCGGCCGCCGCCCCCGCAGGGGCCGCGCTCCCCCACTCCCATTCCTCCCCGCTCCCGCCCCGCGCCAGCTCCTCCTCCTCCCCTATGCCTCTGTTCCTTCTGCTCTTACTGGTCCTGCTCCTGCTGCTCGAGGACGCGGGAGCCCAGCAAGGTGAGTGGTTCCCGGGGAAGGCGCGGTGCGTGGAGCCCCCCGGGCGGCGGGGGCGCGGGGAGAGCCTGCGGGGCGCCAGGGCTGCGGGCCCTGAGCCGAGTCGGCCACACGCCGGGAAGGTGCGGGGTGCCTTCCGCGCGTGGGCAGACCGGGGCCGGCGCTCGCCAGGCTGAGTGGCAAAGCTAGGATCAGCCTGTTGTCCCCCCAGCGTGGCGCGGCTGTACTTTTTTTTGGCGAGGCCATTCATTTTCCTGAAAAGAGGGGAGCGAGACCCTGCTATCAAGGCCGCCTTTTTGGTATTGGATTATTTTTTAGGGAAAATCTTTGGGGGAGGAAAAAGATGTACTGGAGACGTGACGCCTAAAGTTAAGCTAAAATTGCTAAATGGATGAGTAGACAGTAGAAAGGCAAGGTAATTAAATAGCACCTTCAACCTATTAAAGGCAAGTGGCGGTAACTACTATCTTCTGTGGAAGTTCTCAGGTTCAACAGCGAATGAAATTAATCCTGGTTATCTTTGAGTCTTGGGTTTAGGAAGTGTACTTGACAGTCCCTGGTGATTAGTCTGGATGGTGGTCTAGATTCTAGAGTCTAGATTGCCTGGGTCCGACGCTGGCTCTGACCCAATGCAGCTTCCTATGTTACCTCAGTGGGACTTGCCACGTTAAAAGGGTAAGATGGTCCAGAAAGGGACAAAACTTTTTTTTCTGTCTACAACCCTTGGAAAACCTATGGAAGAAGCAAGCAAAATTGTTTATTGAATAATCACTGTGATGGAAAGAGAATGCAGAGCTGATGCACCCTCCACCCTTTTTGTACTCTTTCAGGCGGTGAACCGTAATTTTTGAATCCGTTTGGCATCATTATTGAACATATTTTCCATTGCATTTCCCAGTGAGCAGGATTGTTACTTATTTCTGGGAAGGTTATTATTTAATTGATCTCCACGTTTAAGTCCAGCTTACTGTTGCTCTCATAGGGTTTTCAGTAAAGTATGGAATCTTGGCCGTAAGCCTGTCGTGAGGATGCTGAGACTTTGACAGGCACATGGGGATATAATATCTCTAACTGTAAGGGAAAAAAAAACATATTTGGTAAACGGACCTCTTTTAGATTTAGGCAGTTCTATGCAATGTAGATGCTTAGCATTCAGGTTTTAGATGATCTTCAGTAAATTTTTGAACATTGGCCCTTAATAAGTTAGAGTGTGAAATCCTTCTTTTCATTGAAGTCCTAGAGCCTGTGCTTGTATTTTCCTCCTAGTAGGGAAAAACGCACACAACAAAAACAGGCTTATATATGGCTGACACTTACTGGGGCTTACTTGGTGGCAGGCACAGTACCAAGTGGTTTACATGTATTAACTCAGTCCTCACCACAAACGTTTGAGATAGATATTGTTATCCCATTTCAAACATAGGAAACAGACCAAAAAAATGTAAGGTACCTTGGTATAGAAAGGAATATAACTACCTAAGCAGAATGCTCTGTTTTGCTTATTTCCAAATCAAAGTGTTTATATCATGTTTTTTTAAAAAAAATATTTGAACAATGTAGAATGTTACGTGTCTCCCCCCAAATGAGACAATTGCCTTGGTTTTTAGAATTTCACAAGCCTGATCTAATTAAACATGCAACATTACATTTTAAACAATATTTTATTTCAGTTCTGACCATTATTTTAACTAATAATGTGTTTTTCACAGTGTTATCTTTTTTTAAAACATGTTTTTATTGATTTCAGGGAGAGAGAGAGAGAAACATCAATGATGACAGTCATTGATTGGCTGCCTCCTGCACACCCCCTACTGGGGATTGAGCCTGCAACCCAGTAATGGGCCTGCAACCTGGAATGGAACTGTGATCACCTGGTTCATAGGTCTATGCACAACCACTGAACCACATCGGCTGGGCTCACAGTATTATCCTACATAATAAAAGGCTGATATGCAAATTGTCCCCTCAGGAGTTCGACTGGGAGACCAGGAGTTCTATCACTCGCTATGATGTGTGCTGACTACCATGGGGTGGCGTGGAAAATGGCGGGGCGACCAGCAGAGGTGGCAGGGTGCTGAGGGAGCAAGGGAAGGAAGAGGAGGAGAGGCTGGGAGGCGGGGAACTGCATGGTAACAGCATGGGCAGCGAGGGAAGGAGGAGGCAGGGAACTGATTGGCCCTGATGGCCAGCCAGGCCTAGGGACCCTACCCGTCCACGAATTTCGTGCACCGGGCCTCTAGTCCTATATAATAAAACCCTAATATGCAAATCGACCAAATGACGGAACTGGTCACTACGATGCACAATGACCACCAAGGGGCAGACGCTCAACGCAGGAGCTGCCCCCTGGTGGTCAGTGCACTCCCACAGGGGGAGCGCTGCTCAGCCAGAAGCTGAGCTTATGGCTGGCAAGTGCAGCGGCGGTAGCAGGAGCCTCTCCCGCCTCTGGTGCAGGCAGGTGGTAAGGAGCAAGGGGTCCCGGGCTGCAAGAGGGATGTCTGATTGCTGGCTTAGGCCCAGGGATTGGGCCTAAGCAGGCAGGCAGACATTCCCTGAAGGGGTCCTGGACTGCGAGAGGGCGCAGGCTGGGGCTGAGGGACACCCCCCCCCCCCCTCAGTGCACAGATGTGTACCGGGCCTCTAGTCTTATATAAACACCAATGTAAATTAAACTCAAATAGAAATGATGTTGATAATTTAAAAGACCTAATTTCTAGTTCTTCAAAATTGATTGGGTAAATATTAAGTCATATCTTATGGTTGATAGGAGAATACATACCTTTTTTTCCTTTTTTAATAATTTTATTTTTCAATTACAGTTGACATTCAATATTATTTTGTATTAGCTTCAGGTGCACAGCATAGTGATTAGACACTTTTGTCCTTTACAAAGTGATTTTTCTGCCTCCCATCCCATATTTCCAGTGCCCTACCTGCCACCATATATAGTTATTACAATATTTTTGACTCTGTTCCCTATGCTGTACTTTACATCCCCGTGACTATTTTATAAGTACTTTGTAATCCCTTCATAACTATTTCATAATTTAATGAAAATGAAATGATAGTACATAGGAGTTTTGCCAAGGGGAAAGTATAACTTAGCTGTAACTGATCATCATTGCTAATCTTGAACTTATTAAATTATCTGATAAAATAAGGACCAATTAGGTATATATCACCTGAAAACTCAGGAATTGTGTGTGATTTCAACTCCCTGATTTTTAAAAATTGTATTTTCTTACCCAAAGGACCCTGATGCAGTCTGTGGTGGAATTGCTTTTAAACTAGTCTTCGTAGTCTAACAGATGTGCTTTAAGGGTCCACTGGTGTTCCTTACATAACCTGAAAAGAAGGCAATTTCAGAATGACAAGCAGTGTTTAAAACACCTATAGAATTTTTAATAATGGAAGTGTCTACATAGTATTAGGAAAAATACTGGAAGGAAATAAAATGGTAACAGTTGTCTTTTGCTAATACAGTTGTGGGTAATTTCTTCCTTATGCTTCTTCAAATTGCAGTTTGCATATAGTCAGAATTAAAAATATGCTATGTAAAATGTTTTTGATAGATTTTTTTTCTCAACCAGCCTAAGTAGAATGCATGTTATATGCAGAGTGGAGCAAAAGTAGGTTTACAGTTGTTTGTATGGAAAATAATAAAATAATTAGTAAATTATAATACAAGAATAAAGTCTGTTTGGCGCACTCAAAATTGTAAGCCTACTTTTGTCTTAGCCTATAGATGTAGAGGTAGAATGTTGCTTCGGGGTTTTTTTTGGTTTGTTTGTTTTATCTTTCAGACATCATTTTGAAATAGAGATCACCTTCATTTCAATTAATGCCATACATAGTATTCCTCAGGTTTTCTGCTGACAGAGTGATTTTTCTTTTTATTTGGCTCAGTAAAACTTACTATTGGTCTGAAAACTTATCAGCCTTTCAAAACAGCAGAGATGTTTTTTGACCAATCTCATATCATTAACCTATTTATTCACATCTGTTTTACTATCGTGGTGTTTTAGATATGGGTTATAGTTGTGTGTTTTTATTTGTAAATTTCATATTACGTTCCTCTTCAAACTTTTTATTTATTGAAACCGTTTTTTTTCCCCCTATAAAATGTACATCTTTGTAAAACACTTAAATTGGTGAAACTTATGCTGATTGCATATTGGCTACTGTAATACATTTACTTAATAGAAAAGCGAGGGTCGCCTATGAATGATTTATGACTCTGGTTTACATTATGATTGTAGGAATTTGTGTCATCTCATCTCAGGAGCTCAGCTTCCTCATTTGTATCATGGAAGGCTTGCCTATCTTTGGGGTTAGAATATTATTTGAATGTGGAGTGAATTTTAAAATCCATTAAGAACTGACTTGTTTATTAATATTAATGTGAAATATTTGTGAAGATACAAATTTTTGCTTGCTAATTTAATAAACCTATAAAACAAATCAGATTCTTTTATAAAAAGATTTCAGTTCCACAATGGTATTTGGAACTAATGTGTGTGGGGGAATTATATAGTGTCAAGTAATGCTTTTATTTCCTTGCGATTCAGGGAAATATTTTTGAACAATATTTGTAAATTGTCTAAATTGAAGAGCACATCTCCCTTTGCAAAGAACATTTGTAATTATTTTTGGTATTAACATTAAGTTAATTTAGAATTTTCCATTGTCTTTCTTGGTGTGATAAAACATTAAGATTCTTTATGTAGTTTTGTTCAGAGGCAAAAATCAAAGCATCTTTTTTCTGCTATATTTCTGATTAATTTTGCACAGTGGATAGTAGAAATATAGCACATATTCCACATATGCTAATGATCAGATTAAAATCCTCATTTTTTTTAAACTTATAAATGAAAAATTAATTGTAAAATTGCAGGTTATAGATGAATATCAAAAATCTTAAAATAGTGAAATTTGTATAAATGAAAGTACCAGTACTAGAAATAAAATGACAAATAAATTAATTTCCAGAAAGCATAATGGTATTTCAGTATGATGAGGAAAAGCTAGATTTACATAGAGGTAGATTTTAAATTTAAGGATTATATTTAATAAAGTGCACCTGGGATGTGAAAATTCAGATGATAATATTGGGCACTGAGTGCATGCACATAGGTAGTTTCTATTTCCACTTCTTGATTAGTTGGAAGGGTGTGGAATGATGAAAAATTAGTTGGAAGGGTGTGGAATGATGAAAAATTAGGAGGATTAGGAAGAGCTTTATAGAGATAATGATATTTACTAAATGTGATTGTTGAAGTATGAATTGTGTGGTTCTTAGATTCACTTTTTCTTGTGTGGTTCTTAGATTCACTTTATTTTAGGACAACATTCTGGCTGTAGTACTTTATTTTTAAAATATTGTGCAGATAACAATGATTGTTACTCAAAACCAAAAAAAACTTAAATGATAATTATCCGCAATTCTACTCCCTAATTTATCGACCTGTGTTCCTTTTTATGTTCCTTTCTATTCCATATTTACATACCTACATAATCTTACATGGATGTAATTTTAATACCTGTGTGCTATGTTCTGTAGACATAGCATGTGAAAATTAATTTATGCCCAGCCGGTGTGGTTCAGTGGTTGAGCGTTGACCCATGAACAGGAGGTCACCGGATAGATTCCTGTCAGGGCACATGCCCTGGTTGCTTGGGGGCTCGACCCCCCAGTAGGGGGCCTTCAGGAGGCAGCTGATTGATGTTGTCTCCCTCTCATCAATGTTTCCATCTCTCTGGCTCTCTTCCTCTCTAAAATCAATAAAAGCAAATAAAATTAATTTATAAGCTAACATTTTATAAGCGTACTTACAAAATACAAGACGAAAACTTAAAAATGTAAAAATTTCTTACAAGATATTTATTATTTATGAAGTAACTAGAGGTCCGGTGCACGAAATTCATGCACGAGTAGGGTCCCTAGGCCTGGCCGACAATCAGGGCCAATCGGGGCCTTCCTTTGTTCTGCACCATCTCCTGGTGGTCAGCACACGTCATAGTGAGCGATTGAACTCCCAGTAGAACTCCCGAGGGGATGCTTTGCATATTAGCCTTTTATATATATAGATTACTATATTGTTCAGAACTGCTATTACATTATTTTCTTTATTCCACTGGATTAAATTCTTCACTCAGGATAGGATCTTTGAGAAAGTACAGTAAGTCCTTAATGATGTGGATAGCTTCTGCAACTTTAAGTGAAATGATGTATTAACAAAACCAATTTTACCACAGGCTAATTGATATAAACAGTGTTAAGTTTTGGCATCTCATCAATGTTAAAACGATGTTGAAAGAAAAGATGTTATTTGAGGACCTGCTGTATGTCAATTCAAAATATTAGTTTAGAAACATACATCATGCTAATTTTCCAGATTATGTGGATTAAATCAATATAATCCATGAGGACAGAAAATACCTGTAGATATTCAAATAAAGTAGTATTTAATTAATGCTGTCTATGAAGCCGGTGGGATAATGGGTGGTATTAAAAGGCTGCTAAAACATCAGCTAGGTCTGAAGGTATGTAGTTGGGAGAAAAACTTCAATTAACTACTTGAATTCTGGGGAAGATCCCACCAAGGTGCACGCTCCCTCCACTGCTTTCTAAGGGGTAGGCCCATAGTTTCCTGCATGGCTTTTTCTGAGTAGGGTGCAGGCAAGTTTGCAGTCAAAGCTGAATTGCTTAGTATCGAAGAGAAGATGCTGGTGCTCTTTATCATTCTCTCATTAAGAGCTGTCAGCATGAAGGAATTTCAATTATGAGCTCCCAGGAGAGTGTTCACATATGCCAGTACAGTCCAGGGACATTCAGAGAAGAGTAATAAACATTGTCATTGTTTTTAGAGAACCTATAGTTTGGGAAATAATCTCCAAGTTGGAATATATATAGAAATGCTGTGGGTTTATGAGGGAAAGAGAGCTCACACCACCTAGGAAAGTAGGAGAAGCTTTGCTGATAAAGTAGTTTTAAGTGGCTGAGGTTTAAAGAATTGCTCAATTCCTAGTCCACAGTGATGGCAGACATTTGAAGAGTAAAGATCACATCATCAGAACAGCAAGGAGTCTGGAAGCAGGCCTCTGGTCTTGGCCTACCACTTTTTCCTTGAGCCCCATGTCCTGTATCCCTGCCCAATTATTGGGCAAGTGTTTGTGGGCTATGGTTCTATGCACTGTGGTACTGCCTGCCCTCTTGGAGCCAAGTTAATACTACCATAGTGTGGCCAGCAGCTCTTTTGTCACCTATAAGATAAAATCTAAACCTCTGCATGTTACAAATATGGGGTAGGCAAAAATAAGTTTACAGTTGTTTGTATGGAAAATATTAAATAATAAACTTTCACATGTTCACAACTGTAAACCTACTTTTGCCTACATCTGTATAACTTTTTCAGTCTGATCCCTCTCTTCCTCTTTGACTTATTAATCTCATGCCAGCAACCCTCGTGCTTTATTGTTCAGGTGTAAGACTGAACTACTTTTTATTCTCCTTATATATAATTTTATACTCTTCTTGCCTTGTTCCCTCTATCGACATCTTTATATATGCCATTCTCTCTACTTGGAATGCCTTTACTTTCCTTGTCTACTTGGTAAACTCTTAAATATCCTTCAAAGATCCTTCTTTGGTCTCATTCCCTTCTAACCATCACCAAACATGCATTTCAAGTTAGTACTTTCCAGTTATTTCTGTTCATTCTTTAATGACACTATTTTAAATATTTGTTCCTGGTACAGAGTTTTATTCATTTTCTTATTTTTAATGATTAGTATGATGTCTGTCATTCAAGAAATGTATACTAACGAACGGCCCATTTCTAGAGTGAATCTGCTGCCCTAAGTACATTATTTGGTGTTAGTCCCTGGACACCTTCATGCCCTTCACACCATTGTTCTTTGTCTAATCCCCACAGTTAGTGGGCAGTCCAAGAGACTGGCTTCTCAGACTCATGGGAATAGAGCCATTTCTTGAGCCTACTTGCTCAGGGTCTAACATTTGCCCAGCATTTCCCAGCCATCCTCTTCCCAGGAGCTAGACTTCTGCTGCACTCCCTTGATGAGAGGGGTCCTCCTTTAACTGGAACTCTGAATATACCCATGGCTACTTCTTAGAAAGCACTCCTGTGCCCACCTGTCAGATCATCCTAAAGAACAGTGACAGCCTAAATCAATGTCAGCAAGTTGGGTGCACTCCTTTGTTCTCTTTCAAATTCTCATTTGAAGAGTTACCTCCACAATTATAAGAGTTTCCTATTTTTGGTTCTAGTAGTTGCCTGCTTTCTTTTTAGTCACCAGCTAAAATGCCTGGAAAACGCTTGGGTAGCTTTGGTAATCTGGTGTCAGGAAAATAATGAGAAACAATGGCTGGAAAGGTCAGTGGGAACAATATGGAGGACTTTCCATTGTGGGCAGACTGAGGAGTTTGTACCTGAGATATTAGGTGTGGCATCAGCCATAGGTTCCTCCATCTTCACCCAGTCCATTTGTCCATCTGTAGGTTCAGTTGTCTCTTACCAACCTAGTCTATCATCTCAGTGATGCTTTTCAATGGTCCTTGACAGATCCCATGCAGGCTCAGGTGCCAATCCCCAATGTCTGCTTTCTCAGATCTAGGATATCTCAAGATTACTGGAGAAAGCCATGTGTCGGTTGTGATTAGATATGCCACAAAAGAGGACTGCTAATCAGATCTCAAATGGGAATTACTGCTCAACAGCAGCATATGACTGTCCCACTTTGTAGAGCTAAACTCCTCTCTCCCTTGTCCTCATCCCTGCACAGTAGAGCTTTGCCTCCTGCCTCACCTCTCCTCCTTTTCCAGAGCACTGCTTCATCAGGGAATATATGTTGTGTTGTAGTATAATTTAAATTTCTGTGGTGCTTCT
The DNA here is from genome assembly GCF_000147115.1 of Myotis lucifugus. Lineage (NCBI taxonomy): Eukaryota > Metazoa > Chordata > Mammalia > Chiroptera > Vespertilionidae > Myotis > Myotis lucifugus. Next base: position 1,395,228 of record NW_005871188.1, read on the forward strand.
TATTCTATGCCTGGGAACATGCTCAAAACACCACCTGCTTTTGCACATCTTTCTTTTGAGCTTTTTGCTTTTCAGGTACCTTATAGCTCAGCTTTTTTTTCAGTGACAAGCTTTCTAAAAAGTAGGCTACACTAGTGCTGTACATTTCTTAATGTCCGGCACACAGCAGGTATTTCTTAATGATGATTTCCTTTTTAACCCTTGCAGGCTAGCTTCTACTGTACTGTAACTGTCATTTAAACTGTCAGTTTTGTTTTGTTGGTTTTTTTTGTTTGTTTGTTTTACTCTCCAAAACCTGAGAGCTTTGTCTGTCTTTATTATTTTTTAGCATGGTGGACTTTGAAAGTATGGAGACTTTGGAGTCAGACACACCTGGATTTAAATACTAGCCATGTCTACTTTGGGATTTACAGTACTTACCACTCTCAGTGTTATTAAATATGTAATGCATCTCTCTAGAATGTCTGAGGGCTGGGATCAAATCTGTTTGGGTAGCTGGTAAATATTTGTTCAATGAGTGAATCGATGTATGAATGAAAATTTTGTTTCTCTTTTTCCTACTCTGTAGTTAAAATCTCCATCTTCAAATACTTGCTTTCTAATGAGACCCAGATCTTTTCCATCTTTCTGTTATCCCCATCCCAGGTATTGTTTAGGGAAGTTCCACTTCTAGTTCAGTGAAAGGGGTCAGACTGTGCAGTAGAGGAACATGACAGCAAGGTGTGATTGTTCTCCTGAGATATTTTTTACCTGGCCTCTATATCCACGCAGACCTTAATGCTGGCTTTGACCTTCCTTTTCACATCTGCTTTCTCTCTCCAACTTCTGTTGATATGTTGTCAGGCTCATGGCTTATCTCTTTCTTTCTGGCATACCCTTGTTTCTAGTTACTCTTTGGTTCCTAGAAGCTAACTTTATAGGCCTGAGAGAGACATTCTGTTGCATAGGTGGAAGATACGTGTTTTAGTTAGGACTCTCGAGGTCATAGGGAACAGAAGTTTAAATCTGCTTACTGTGGAAGGGAAAAGTATTAGAAGGATTCTAAGATCACATTGTGGAGTCTTGGGAAGAGCTGAACCATGCTAAGCCAAGGGGAAAGCAGGAATGCAGCTGGGCCTCAGGCACCAAGGATTCAGCTGCATTTTTGTCTCTTGGTTCAGTCTGGCTTTCTGTGGATGCACAGAATCATGGCTTTGGCAATCCTTCAGGCTGATAGCTTCAACACTGGAGAGATTTTGGAATTTCCCCTAATGTACAAGGTCCAGAAATCAGAGGGAAGGGTGAGTTGGCCTCACGTTGGCCACTATATTTTACAGCAGTTGTTACCAAACCCTCAGCGGTACCTTGGGATATAGGAGGTGGTATCCCCATGTACAGGTGAAGATATGGAGGCTTTTAGAGGTTAAGTGCCCAGGATCTCAAAGTTGGTATGGCTAGAATTTAAATCCAAGTCTGTCTAATTCCAAAGCCTGTGTACTTTGTACTAAATTACTTGCTATCAAGTGCCTACCACTGGCTTGTTTGGGTATATTATTTTTCTAAATTCAACAGCATGTATTAAGAACCTAGTATGCCCTATTTCTGTGTGTATGCCTGCCTAACAGAGTTTTACAGATTGGTATGGTAAACTGACATAAAAATGCATATGTTCCTGGCCGGCATGGCTAAATGGTTGAACATTGACCTATGAACCAGGAGGTTGATTTGATTCTCACTCAGGGCAGATGTCCAGGTTGCGGGTTCGATCCCCAGTGTGGGGCATTCAGGAGGCAGCTGATCAATGATTCTCTGTATCATTAGTGTTTCTATCTCTCCCTTTCCCTTCCTTTCTGAAATCAATAATAAAATGTAATTAAGCATATTAAGTACAGTAAAGAGATTCTGATAATAGAAATAGAAAGACCAAGACTTTCAGCATGTTTTTCAAAAGAGATAACATTGAATTTGCTAGATGGATGAGAAGAGGAAGCATGTTGTTCTTGGCAGGGTGGAATAGCATGTGCAGTGGCTCAGAGGAGAGAACTTGGAGCATGCAGTCACCCATAGTTCTGCAGCTGGAGCAAAGAGGTTGTGGGGAAAGTCAGGAAATGAGACTGGAAGGGGGGTAGGGGAAAGATAACAGACCTCGTATCCTTGCTGGAGAATCTGACTTTTATTGTCTTCTCGGTGGAAAATAGTGGAAGGATTTTTAAATAAGGGACCTACATGACCCAGTTGGTGTTTCAGAAACACCAGCAGGAGTGTGGATAGTAGGTTAGAGGAAGGAAAGATTAGGAAGTGTGGAAACAGGGGCCTGCACTTGTTCAGGGGGACTAAATTTAGAGATATTGAGGAGATAGAAGGTATAAAACATAATGACCAGTTAAAGTCGAAAGAGCAAAGGTTAAAATGCTTTTTTAAATTTTTTCATTTCTGCAATCCTGTTCTCCCTGCTTTCCACCTCCTTCACCCAGGATTTCTACCTAGTTAACTGCTATTTATCCTGCACAGACACACATGCATAAACTTCCTCATTATTTCCTCATAGTACTCATTGTCCATGAAATTACTTGCTATGTCTGTCTTACTGTATTGCAGACTATAAGTACAAAGGCTTTGTCTCTCATTTTTGTTGTTATTCATAGCACCTACTACAGTGCCTGGCCTGTGGAAAATGTTCCTTGAATACTTGGGACACGTTGAGTTTGAATGCAGTGGAACTTCTTAGCAGAGGTGCTTAATGTTTAAGTAGGTGACAAGTTTGAGGACTAAGAAAACTGTTTGGAGGCTTTGGAGCTTCCTCCATTTCAGTGGTAACTGAAATCTTAGGAGTAGGTGAGGTTGCTCCAGTAGAATACAAAGAGTGGGGAAAAGAGCTCTGAAGAACAGCAGCATCAGCAGTAAGAAGCCAGGTCAGCTAGGATGCCAGAAAAGTTGCAAGGGCAGAGTTGGAAGAGCTAAGAGAGGGAAGGAGAGTTTTAAGAATGAAGGAGGGAAGGTATGAAGGAAGGAAGAAATATGGGAGGGCAAGAAAGGCCAGCAATGCCAGTTGCTGTAGAAAAATCACAAATGATAAGTATAGAAAAGCATCCGTTGAGTTTTGACAGCTTGGAAACTGACTGCTTTAGTGAATAGTTTCATTAGAGAGGTAAGTCTGCATTTCCTAGGGCTACCATAACAAATTACCACAAACTTACATGGCTTAAAACAACAGAAATGTATTGTCTCATAATTCTAGAGGCTAGCATTGTAAAAATTAGGGTATCAACGGGGCCATGCTTGCTCCAAAGACCCTAGATGAGGATCCCTGACTCTCCCTAGCTTCTGACGGTAGCAGTCTTTGGTGGTCTTTTGCATCACTCCATTCTCTGGTTCTATAGTTGCATGGTATTCTTGTCTGTATCTGTGTCCAAATTTTCCTCCTCTTATAAGGACACCAGTCATTGGATTAGAGTCTACCCTGGTTCAGTATGGCAGTATCTTAACCTGAGTACATTTGCAAAGACCTTATTTCCAAATAAGGTTGCATTCACAGGTATCAGAAATTAGGACTTGAACATACTATTTTGGGAGGCACAGCTGTCTGGAAGCTGAATTGTAGTTCATTAAAACTAGAGTGGGAGGCAAAGAAGTAAGATATGAAGAATAAAGAACTAAAGAAATCTCTGTAAAAGAAAGGAAAAGTGAAAAAGAAGATGGTAAATGTCAAGGGACACTGGGTGGAAAGGTGGTTTTTTCTGTACGGTTTTTGTTGTTATTGCTGTTAGTATTTTAAGATTTGTTAAAGTACAGATCCTAGACCCCACTGGAGAAGTATCTTACAATGTAAAATTTGTTTTAAAAAAAAAGTCAAATCATAACTGTTATACAAGTATAAAATGAACACATATCAAAGATTTTATTTAACTCATTCACTAATGAGGGAACCCGTCATAACGAAGATATCATAACCTGTCCAAGGAGTATTTGAGAAGTTAGGTGTTTATAGGCAATCTTAGGATATGATTTCTAGGCTAGATGGCTAAATTTGGTTAATGGTCACTAAGGCCATAAACTGTCACTTTTAGGATTACTTTTTCACCTGCACAGAAATTATATGCATCTCTACCTAGCAACAATTTATCAGTTAACATGTAACCAAGACTGAGACCTTTAATCAATGATAAATAGTAAGTCTAACTAAGTATTTTGCCCTATAATTCTTGGGTAGCTTTTGGCCTCTATGACATTTAAAGGATATGCTGCTTTCCTTTTGTGTGTTTTTTTCCCCCTATTTCCAACTTCCAGGTAATTTTTTAAAAATATATTTTTATTGATTTCAGAGGGGAAGGGTCAGAGAGATGGAAACCTCAATGATGAGAGAGAATCATTGATTGGCTGCCTCCTATACACCCCCTACTGGGGATCGGGCCTGCAACACAGGCATGTGCCCTTGACTGGAATCGAATCAGGGACCCTTCAGTCTGCAGGCCAACGCTCTATCCACTGAGTAAAACTGGCTAGGGCAAGTTCCAGGTAATTTTTCGACATTTATTAGAATTTATGGGGATGAGGGCCTTGGAACCTTAGGTGTTTCCAGTGGAGACTAAATTTTGAGAACCACTGAATGTGAGACTACTGAGTAGTTTTAGGTACCCATCTTAGATTACTCTAATGACACATATCTCTTGGATTTTGTGATTCCTTTTATTACAGTGGTGCTCAGTTCCTTGACAAAGCGAGATCATTTGATTCAGGGTCGGGGGGGGGGGGGAGGGGGAGGAGGGAGGGCTTGCCAGGATATTCAAGAAGGACATGGTAGCTAGGAAATGAATGTACCAGAAGAGTGTAGTTAAATCCAGTGGACATGAGGTCCAGGCTGGCTAGGAAAATAAATGAGGCCAGGACACAATAGATGGGGAGAAAAGAGAGATGCTAAGTTCACAGAAAGTGTGCAGTGGGTGTAAGAGAGCTGAAAGGTCAGGAGACTGACCAGTAGAGTAAGCCCTTAAAGTTTTTGAGATTTCAGAGGTGGAAGCAGACTTCGATAATGGCAAAAACAAAGTCCATGTTGCGGTCCTGCAAGTGAGTAACTGAAGTGAAGTAGATGTCATAGGGGAGAGTGTTAATGAGAATTACTTTCTAATGAATTTATACTTTTCATAAGACACAGTTGAAGCTTTAAAGCTGCTATAAATTTTCCAAACTAAAGGGCCTTTTTTCTTTTACTTTAGTTAGATTATGGCCAAGCGTGCTGCATCTATATATGATGGGCAAAGCCTTTCAGGTCTTTTTAGGATGATACTAGTACTCAAACATTTATTGAGCACTTTATTTTGGGTTAGCCTCTCGATACTAGGTCTTTTCATACACTATCTTATTTAATTCTTATCCTATGTGGTTTGAGTTGTTAGTATCCCTATTTTATAAAACTGAGGTTTAGCAACAATAAATTACCTTCTTAAGAGGTTACAGTGAGTGATAGATGCGGCATGTAAGTTCATTGTATGACACCAGAGACCATTTGCTTCACATTCTGTTCTAAGTAGTTTATGATTTGGGGGTCAAAGAGGATTTATACATCTCACATTCCTTTATGTTACTCAGTTTTATAAATTATCTATCTTTAATGCAGAGATGAAGTTGGGCTTAAAAAGTAATGAATTTCTTTTTCTAAAAATATCCACAGTGACTCTCTTTAGGCTCTCAGTGCATATCTATCCTATGCAATATTAAAAAATATTGAGTGAAATTAAAGTGATACCTTGAATTATCTATATAAGTTTTGTAGTCATGCAACTTTAAAAGTCTTACAGTAATAGGACTGATATAATACTTCTGGCCTAGCATTAAAAATCTTCATTTTTAGCCAAATGAAATAGGATATATTAGTTAAGACTTGGAAGTTATTCTTTTGAACGCCTTTCTACTCTCTAATTGTCTCTTTTTCAGTTGATTATAAGATCTCACAGATGTATTATAAGACGTGACAGAAGTGACACTTAGAGGAAGTGAAATCAGACACACTAGTTCACAGTGGTAAAGAAATTCTTGAACACCCACTGGAAAAGTATAAACCTTTCCTAGTTTACAGTGACTCTAATGAAAGTTTCATTGCTCTACAGTTTTCACATATGTGCAAGCTTTCTGCATTTGTATTTGCTATTGTTAAAGTATTTTTAGAAGGTACACCATGTTCATATTAATATAATTCAAAAAATAAGAATTTACATTATTTATTAGTAGTAATGTGACTAATATATGGGGGTGGTTGGAGGGTCGCATGAAATCAGCATCATAAGCACATGTTTATCAAAAAACCCCAGTTGATTGGAGCAGCCTAAAATAAGCCATGTGTTCTTTTTGTATAAATTCATTGTCATTTAAATGTGTTTAATGTTCCTTTTGTTCCTTTTGGTTTCTCTGGGGATAAGAAGCGAAAGAAAAAAAAATTCAGTTATTTTCCTGGAACAATATCAAAATTTGTATCTGGCTTAACACATATGACCTTACACTCTTCAGAGGAAGTGAACACATGTTCTGTGAGTAATCCCCTGGTTAAATCTGCAGCCAAGCAAAGGAGCAGTAAGATCAAATTCCAATGTTTTTTCTCCACTAAAGTAAAATTCAGAAATTACATTATCAGGCTTCTACCTTTATGGTCAGTTACAGTTTTCTAGAGAAGGAGAAGTTGACAGGTGGTGGTGTTGGTGGTGGTGGTGATGGAGAAAGAATTGGTGATATTGGAATTGTTGATGAGAGTGTATGGCTTGCTCCTATGATATCCATTTGGAAAGCTATGCTTCCAGTAGTAGTTATGCTCTTTTTGTCATTTCTGCCTTGTGAAATGAGTAAGAGTAGGTAATACAGCCTGGCCATAGATCATTATTCTTCCCAGTATACAAAGCTAAGCAGAAAATTTAGGGACTATTTATTACTCATGACCTTATTAGCAACAGAAAAAATCATTTGAGTGTTGTAGACTAATAAGAAGGATTTTTTTTTTCTTTAACTTAAAAACAAAGCATTCCATTTATTTGTTTGAAAAATTGGGAAGTGTAAACATAAAACTCTTAAGTATAACTGCTGACCTCTGAGGAGAAACTATTTCCTGGGTTGTACCCATAGCAAATAGAACAGCATAACCCTTGGGCCAAATGAAACCCAGCCAAGAACTAATCCGGATCTTCTAATCTTTGCTCTAAGTCCCGTTTCTCAACCTAGGCACTGTTGACATTTAGGATGGTCCAGTCTTTATTCTAGAGGCCTGTCCTGTGCATTGTAAGATGTTTTAGCAGCATCCGTGGCCTCTACCCACTAGATGCCAGTAGCACCCCACCCTCTGGTTGTGACAACCAAAAATGTCTTCAGACATTGCCAAATGAGAGGTACAATCACTCCTGTGGCAGCCTCTCCCCACCCCAGTTAAGAACCATTGCTCTAAGTATAGGGTGCGGCAAACATAATAATACAAGAATAAACTCTTGTTTCTCTTACAACTGTAAACCTACTTTTGCCCCACCCTGTACATTGGTGATTTGTTGATAAAGAATATTTCCAGATTTTGGTTTTACTTTATAATATTTTAAGTATTTTGGTATAGAATAGGCTTTACTTTTAAGAGCTGTAAAAATAACCTGGGAGCACTTTTTCTAATTTGGGAGTAAAAGTGAGGTCAAGATCTTTCTTTGATTGTAGAGTTGAACATTATGACCTTTGGATGCCTAGTGCAGTGTGTTGTTTTTTTTCAGACTGTATTAGGTTGGGACTCTTTAGTGAGTCAAGACCCTGTACATGCTAGAATGGTGGAGTCACAATGTAAAATAACAGAGAAAAGCATTTGCAAACTGGTCTAATGAGTATAAGCCCAGCATTCCCTTTCTAACTAGAATATTCTAAACATATACCTCAGCAGTAGGTGTTCAACCTGGCCAGCTAAGCTATTTATCTCGTCAGGTTAAACTTATCAAGTAGTCTTTGAAATATGCAACATTCAAATTTGTTCATTGCGGTAGACTTAAGACTTTTAACCTTGGTTTCTGGTGCATATCATCTTGTTTGCAAGAGGAGGAAGCTCTGAACTCCATCACATATTTTAAAACATTCTTGGCACATTACTTGTGGACTGTTGGTGCCCTCCCCCTACACAAGATACTGAAAAAGGACAGCTCCATTTAATTGTTCTCTTCATCAGTGTGCTCACTAAAGTCCTGTTTTTCATCAAGTAGTATTTACTGTGTTAACTTGTGTAGAAAGTATATGCTTTATGGAGGAAAGGACAAGAAATGTTTTGTGTATGTATTATTGAGACTCAAACAGAAATATGAACATAAGACAAAAATTACTACTAACACTCTGCTTATACTTTCTGTAAAATCCATTTTAAAATCACAACCTTAAGTAACAGCCTATGGGGAATACATTAAATGCAGCAACCTGCCATTACTAAGTCAAGAATTCAGCTGTTAATAGGAAATTCTTGGCTTTCTGAAATCCATCAACACTTCCAGCCACGGAAAAAGCTGCCTTAGTTTCTGTTTCCTAAAAGAAATACATTTATAGTTTGAGTTACTTCATTTATTCAGTGGCTACATTTTAAAGATCAAAACACTTCCAGAAAGCATGTATTTATCTTTTCAATGATAAGAGAACATTTCAGACTAGTTTCATGTTAGAAACTCTATCTTAGGGTAGTTGTTTGTTTTTTTCTCTAAGGAAAAATGTTAATGATTGTTCAAAAGTTACTTACATTATAATTCATTTATTTTCACAATGAGGGTTTTATATTCCTATGTTTCCAATTTAGATGATCTCCAACAGAGATATTCAAGGTATTTTCATGATAGTTTCAGGAAAAATTTATGTGTGTGTGTGTGTGTGTGTGTGTGTGTGTGTTTTCTCTGATTTGTATCACATTCTAAGTTTTATATTTGCAAAATATCAGTGGGTGTATCACACAAAAATTCATATGTTTATTTTATGGTGCCTTTATGCATTATTATTTTGTTGAGTTGGTATGCCTAGTTCTTGTGTATAGGATGAAAGGAGGTGTAGAAGATAGGTAAAGTTTCACACTGATTAAAAGCTAAGCTTTTTTTTTTTTTGTACTTTTTTTGAGATTTTTTTAATATATTTTTTTATTGATTAAGCTATTACATATGTGTCCTTATACCCACGTTACCCCCTACCCCTCCCCCCGCTCATGCCCTCACCCCCCCATTGTCCGTGTCCATTGGTTAGACCTATATGCTTGCATGTAAGTCCTTTGGTTGATCTTTCCCCCTTACCCCCACCCTCCCCTACCTTCCCTCCAAGGCCCGACAGTCCAATCAATGCCTCTCCATCTCTGGATCAGCCCTTGTTCATCAGTTTATGTTGTTCATTATATTCCACAAATGAGTGAGATCATGTGGTATTTATCCTTCTCTGACTGGCTTATTTCACTTAGCATAATGCTCTCTAGTTCCATCCATGCTGTGGCAAATGGTAAGAGTTCCTTTTTCTTCTTCCTCTTCTTAAAGAATACCTTTCAGCATTTCATATAATGCTGGTTTGGTGGTGATGAACTCCTTTAGCTTTTTCTTATCTGTGAAGCTTTTTATCTGACCTTCAATTCTGAATGATAGCTTTGCTGGATAAAGTAATCTTGGTTGTAGGTTCTTGCTATTCATCACTTTGAATATTTCTTGCCACTCTCATCTGGCCTGCATGGTTTCTGTTAAGAAATCAGGTGACAGTCCTATGGGTACTCCCTTGTAGGTAACTGACTTTTTTTCTCTTGCTGCTTTTAAGATTCTCTCTTTGTCTTTTGCTCTTGGCATTTTAATTATGATGTGTCTTGGTGTGGTCCTCTTTGGATTCCTTTTGTTTGGGGTTCTCTGCGCGTCCTGGACTTGGAAGTCTATTTCTTTCACCAGGTAGGGGAAGTTTTCTGTCATTATTTCTTCAAATAGGTTTTCAATATCTTGCCCTCTCTCTTCTTCTGGTACCCCTATAATTCTGATGTTGGTACGCTTGAAGTTGTCCCAGAGGCTCCTTAGACTATCTTCGTGTTTTTGGATTCTTTTTTCATTTTGCTTTTCCGGTTGGGTGGTTTTTGCTTCTTCGTATTTCAAATCTTTGACTTGATTCTTGCGATCCTCTGGTCTGCTGTTGGGAGTCTGTATAATATTCTTTATTTCAGTCAGTGTATGCTTAATTTCTAGTTGGTCCTTTATCACAACATCGAGGGTCTCACTAGATTTCTTGAGGATCTCACTACATTTATCGGCGGTTTCCGTAAAATTCTTGAAAAATCTTAGAAACTTGGTTTTGAACTCTATATCCAGTCGTTTGCTGTCCTCCATTTCTGTCATTTGTGACCTGTTTCTTTGTCTTCGCATTTTGTCTGCTTCCCTGTGTTGGTAGAGTGGTTTTGTGTGCTAGGTGTCCTACAGGGCCCAGTGGCTCAGCCTCCCCAGTTACCTGAGGTGGACACTCTTGGTGCACCCCCTTGTGGGCTTTGTGCACAGTCTTGTTGTAGTTATGCCTTGATTGTTTTAGGTGTCACTGGGAGGAATTGACCTCCAGGCCAATTGGCAGTGAGAATCAGCTGTGTCTGCAGTGGGAGAACTTCTGTGCTGAAGACACCCTTCTGGAGCAAGACTTGCTTCAGTGGGGCTTTGGTGCTCACTGAGTCTGCCCCCTGAGTGTGTTCCTTATGAATCTGAGGAGTTGTAATCTGGATGGTCCCACTCTGACCACTGGGTACACTGGCTCTTGGATCTAAGGAGGTGCTAATTAAGCCTCTTCCTGAGGTTACCCATCCAGAGCTACAAAGAGATATGCAGATTCCCCTTCCTTTTTGGGGGGTTTGGGGGTGCCCAGATGAGGCCCAGCTGTGAAGCAATGCAAGCTGCTGTGAAGCCTTGGGCCTTCTCTTGGAAGTTCTGGGTCTGTCTGGCCCAGCTGCAATTTGTTAGGTAATTTTCAGGTTGCAAAGGACCCGGGCATTCATATGCAAAAGCCTTTGCAGCAGCCTGGATGGGGCGGGGTCTCGGAATCAACAGGGCGGAGCAAGCAGCTATGGCTGATCCTCAGCCCTGCCCTAAGGGGCCGCACATCTCAGTGTCCCGGTAATTGCTGCCAGCACCTCTGAGGGAAAGCCATCTTCAAGTTCCGAGTTCTGCCTGCTGCCAGACTGTCCAGTTTCTCCCCGTATGAGCTCTGGGACCCCAGAGATTTCCCGGAACCGGAGTTCAGAGCAGTCGGGAGCTTGTGACTCCCTCCCGATGCAAAAAGACAGCCGCGTCCTCAGGTGCCAGCCCCTTTCCCCTCGCGCCGGAGCCTCCGTACCTCTGCACTTTACTTTCGTAGCTCCTCTGAGTCTGTGTGCTCTTCTCTTTCCTTCTAGTTGTAGAATTTCCACTCAGCCAGCCTTCCTGTGGTTCTGGGTGATGACCGTTCTGTCTTTTAGTTGTATTTTTGAAGTTGTTGTCGGAGGCAGCAATTTCCGGTGTTTACCTATGCCGCCATCTTGGTTTCTCCCTAAAAGCTAAGCTTTATAGGAGAGAGATTTATGTAGGAAGCCAGATTGTAAATACTGACTAACCTTTAAAAGTAGCTTAAGTAACAGTACTCATATGGATTTGAGAATAAAAATTCTTTATCAACAAAGGATTTGAAGCATAGTCATCAGAATCTAGGTCCAGAGCTGTTGTTTCTTCATTAAAGGTAGTTTTGAGACAAGATTGAAATTATTTCATCTATAATAATAAAAGTGTAATATGCTAATTAGACCAGACGTCCTTTCGGACGACCTTCTGGATGAAGCCGGGGCTGTGAGGGAAGCCCAGGTTCTGGGTGCCAGAGGGAAGCCAATGCCTGCAGCCGGGGGAAGGAAGGGCTACTCCTGCACGAATTTTGTGCATCGGGCCTCTAGTAGGTTAATAAACATTAATAAACATTTACTTTGCAACTACTACTTGCTAGATACTATGTTAAGTTCTTATTCATAGGCCGTTAAAGCTTTCATCTGTTCTAAATGATACCAGTTCTACATTGTTCTTAAAAATAATAATTCAAGATAATGGTAAGATAACAGAACATTCTATGACAGCCATCTCTATCCATATTAAGATTAAAACCCAGCAGTGTCACTTTCAATGTTGTTTTTCTGTGCAAGCACCAAACTATTCCAAACAATGATTATCAATAGCTCTTTTGAACGGGAAAATACTATCATTTTAAAAAGATGTATTAATCTTCCTATTAAAAAGAATGTATTTGAATCCTGTCATTAAGGAATGCTAAACTGTAGAATTGGAGCAGCAGCTGAAACCCTTCTCATCAATAGTGCATGTCTCCTGCCCAGTAAAATAACACATTTCATAAGAAAGGAACGGATGTACATATTTTATTTTTACAAACAATGTGTTAAGTTACCTGAGTTTTCATATCCAATTTCTGAAGAAATTTCTAGAACAAATAATGCTACTACCAAGATATTAAGGTCATTTCCCCTAATCTTTAAATAAACATTTTCTCATCATTTTGTAGGGAAACAATGAGGCTTTTGCAGAGGGATTACTAAAAGTCGAATTTCAGTAGAATATAAAATTATACTTCAATAAATATTGCTTTAATGCCTTCAAGAAGACATGTCGTGCAGTGTGTCATATAATCAGTGATTGCATTATCTTTAGTATATAGTAAGTACTTTCAGAAATCATTCACCTCACAGATTTTAGAAGAGGTTTGTGATATTTGTAAATGAATAGATGAAACTAGTCACATACTTTCATTTTTATAGTTTTCATTTACTTTAAATAATTACTATGGTCCTAGCTGGTTTGGCTCAGTGGATAGAGCGTCGGCCTGCGGACTGAAGGGTCCTGGGTTCGATTCCGGCCAAGGGTACATGCCTGGGTTGCGGGCTCGATCCCCAGTGGGGGGCATGCAGGAGGCAGCCGATCAATGATTCTCTCTCATCATTGATGTTTCTATCTCTCCTCCCTTCCTCTCTGAAATCAGTAAAGAAATATATTAAAAAATAATTACTATGAATTGATATTCTTCAAGTTTGGATTTATGACATGTATATATATTTTTTGCCAAATTATGTTTACTTCTAATTCAGATTGGAAGGTCCTTTGAACTCAAAAATTATAAAGTTAATTATTGATTATTTTTACCTAACCTGGCTCTCTTGGCTCTTGTATATAGATATCCTAAGAACTATGTCATCTTTTTTATCTTGTGTAAAGAAAGTATTGGTAGTATAAAATATATAATAGAATACATTTTTTAAAATCCTATGTATTTACAGTTTAAGTTAAAGATGTAAGAATAATTTATTGTTCTTTTAATTCTTTTTAAAGGTGATGGATGTGGACACACTGTACTAGGCCCTGAAAGTGGAACCCTTATGTCCATAAACTACCCACAGACCTATCCCAACAGCACCGTTTGTGAATGGGAGATTCGTGTAAAGATGGGAGAAAGATTGCGCATCAAATTTGGTGACTTTGACATTGAAGATTCTGATTCTTGTCATTTAAATTACTTGAGAATTTATAATGGAATTGGACTTAGCAGAACTGAAATAGGTAGGAAATTTTCTTATAAATGTACATGTAATACATTATTGCCTGAGTTTTACAACTAAAGCAATTTTTGATACTTACGATTGAATAACTATACTATATGGATAATAATGTGGGAAATTATTGAAAGCCTGTGTGAATCTCAAATTTGAATCTTTTGGGAAGAGACAATATTTATCTGTTTGTTTATTTACTTTTGTAACAAGCCTGTGCTCGTACCCTTGCAACAAAATGCCACTGTAATATTTCTAAGGAGAAAGTTAACTATCTAATTTTTTTTCTTTGATCATTTTATTTGCAATTAAAGAATACAAATATAATTTATGCTTAGGAGGCCAGTATATCATGGTCATTAAGAACAAGGGCTTTTGATTCAAACTTCTTGATATTTACTTCTAACTCTGCTGTTAGCTTGCTTTGTGACCCTGGGCAAGTTACCTGACCTCTCTGTTTCCTCACTTATAAAATAGCAAATGAACTCATTATTTAAAGTACTTAGAACAGTATATAACATACAACACATGCTTAGTAAATATTGCTGCTATTGTTAACCTTAGCTAAGAGCAGTGGTTCTCAATTATGGCTACATATTAGAGTCACCTGGAAAGACTTTTGAATAATACTGTCTAAATAATACCTGGTCTTCACCTTACCAGTGGTTCTCAACCTTCCTAATGCCGAGACCCTTTAATACAGTTCCTCATGTTGTGGTGACCCCCAATTTCACTGTTACAAATTGAACATAATTAAAGCATAGTGATTAATCACAAAAACAATATGTAATTATATATGTGTTTTCCGATGGTCTTAGGCGACCCCTGTGAAAGGGTCGTTTGACCCCCAAAGGGGTCGTGACCCACAGGTTGAGAACCGCTGCCTTAAACCCATTGAATCAGAATTGATTGGGTGGGAGCCATGCCTCAGTAGTTTAAAGTTCCAAGGATAACCCACTTTGTAGTCTAGTTAGGAACCTTTGGCTTAGAGAGCAGCACCTTGCTTTTAAGCAAGAAAGGTAGAAATTTTTATAAGGTGTTTGGTAAACTAACATCATAAAATAAAGAATTCTTGGGTTTTCTGAATTTATTTGGAAACATTTATTGGTACAAGTGTGTAAAATATCTTTTAGAACCGTAATTGGAACCTGGTATCTTGTTCTTTGAACATCTTATTTGTCCTCTGGCTTCCTCTCCATCTATAGTCAAATCCTTCTCTACTTTTTGGCCTCTTATCTACGGAAGGAACAATTCCTTCCCTGCTTCTCTGACCATTAATTGATAACTTCTGTTGCCTCTGTTAACTCTGGATTAACCTGGTAGCTTGGTCACCACATGCACATTGTCGTGAATATGTGGTATCGGATAAGCTTTTAGGAACGAAAATACCCAGTGATTTAGAAACACTATTACTGTAACACTAATAGAGAACAAGTGGATATCAAATGCCTCCTGAGGTGATGCAGTACAGAGTAAACAGTACCACCTGAGCAGTCTTGCAACAACAGTGAAGAAAGGTGAACCACAGTGTAATCAAGCCCATGGCAGTTTAAGGGAATAAAGGAGCTAGAGAGAAACACATGCTGTCAACCCTAAAGTCTGTGTAGGCATACCTTGTTTTACTGCACTTCACATAGGTGGCATTTTATTACAAATTGAAAGCAAGAACCTCTACTTGCAAAAAGATTGTGACTGACTTTATTATGCTTCCTGCTTTGTTGCAGTGGACTGCAACTAAACCTGCAGTGTCTTTGAGCTCTGCCTGTATTGAAATGCCATTTATAAAAAGAAAGGGGAGGAAGTGGAAGGAACTGTCATATACAGGGTGGGCTAAAGTAGGTTTACAATTGTTTGTATGGAAAATAAGGTAATAATCTACACTAATAAAAGAGAAACATGCTAATTAGCATACCACCGCTACCCTTCCCATTGGCTAATCAGCATATCCTTATGCAAATTAACTGTCAGCCAAGATGGCGGCTGGAAGCCATGCACTGAAGCGAACAGGGAGGCTTGCTTGCTCCAGTGAAGGCGGACTCCAACGTTCCCCGCCTGCCGCTGCTGGCCTCTCAGCTGCAACTATGTTGCAAATATAGAAGCTAAACAAAACCCCAGAAACAAGCTTTCAGTCAGCCAGCCTGACCGCAACATTGTATCAAATACAGAAGGAAAAACAAAGGCCAGAAACCGGCTTTCAGCAGCCGAGGCCTCAGAGCTAAAGCTGGCCCAGAATAAAAAAAGAAAAAAGAAAAAAAGGAGCGGTTGGGAGCTTCAGCCCCTCACCCAAACTGGCCAGGCACCCCAGTGGGGACCCCCACCCTAATCCAGGACACCCTTCAGGGAAAACCAGCCGGCCCCCACCCGTGCACCAGGCCTCTATTCTATATAGTAAAAGGGTAATATGCCTCCCAGCACCGGGATCAGCGTGACAGGGGGCAGCGCCCAAACCCCCTGATCGCCCTGCGGCTCTGTGTGTGACAGGGGGCGGGGCCACAACCTCCCCATCCGCCTTGCTCTGTTCGTGACAGGGAAGGCGCCCCAACCCCCTGATCAGCCCTGCTCTGTGCCTGATAGGGGGGGAGCTCCCCAACCCCCTGATCGCCCTGTGCTCTGTTGTGTGACAGGGTGCAGCGCCCCAAGCCCCTGATCAGCCCTGCTCTGTGGGAAAAAAAAGAGGTCGCGTCTTTTTTTTTTTTTTGGTGTGATATAAAAAAAAAATTGCTTTTATTCCTTCTCCCTCTCTTCTGTTGGTGGGAAAAAAGAATGTTTTTTTTTTTTTCCTTCCTCGTCCTCTCTGTTGTTGTTTGTTTTAGTTGTTTTT
>NW_005871188.1:1411682-1439448 GCF_000147115.1 Myotis lucifugus
CCAGTTCCCAGCTCCTTCCTGCTCCGTCTGGGCTCCTGTCTCGTTCTGCGTGCCTTCAGGGTCTCCGCCTCAGGGTCTGTCCTGCCTTAGCGTTTCCAGGCTTTGTTTGCCTTTGGTGTCGCTCACTGCCCCCTTTCTCCACATCTCTCTCGCATACTCCTCATGTCACCTTTTCTCTTCCCACCTGTTCCGTTCACTTGGTTGGCCATCAGTGAAGGGGGAGGTATGCTTTGCATTTTTGTATTTTCTGATCTTGATTTAAATGAAGTTCCTCGTTCCTTATGTGACCCTCACTAAATCAGTCTAAGAGGAAAACGACCCCTTTATTCTCTTCTGTTTTTCTGTATTTGCTTAAAGTTTTCGATTTAAATGGAGGGAGGAGGGCGATTGTAGGTGGATCTCTAAAAGAGAAGCTAAATATTTTAAAGCCTCATAGGCATTAAGGAAAAATGCATTTCTGTAGAAAGAAAATGTAAAAGTGTGTGTTGTAAATGTATTCAAAGTTATATTTAAAGGAGACACCTTCTATCTTATACCTTTAGCCAAGGTGCCTTTTTAAATTATGTCTCTTAAATCCTCATGATATTTATAATGAGAAAGACTGAGGCCCGTTGGGCTTCACTTCATAAATGATTCTGTGTCTCTAGCATTTCAGTTTTTCTTTCTGTATCATTTGTCTCCTGTCTCTATAATGTGCTTAGGTCTTCCTATTTTAAGAGGGAAAAGATAAATTTTCTTTCTCTTTGGCACCAAACCTCTCGAAAAAGCTGTATTGATGATAATATTACATATTTAACAATGATAATGAAAGCTAACATTTTTCTGAATTCTTATTTGGTAGAAGCCTTAGCTGGTAATGCAATGCTTGCTATGTCAGGTGCTATTCAAATCACTTTTATCAATGAACTTACTTATTCTTCACAAGAACCCTTGAGATAGATACTGTTATCACCCCCCCCCCCCCCATTTACTGATAGGGAAATTGAGGCACAGAGAGGTTAAACTTGTTCAGGGTCACACAGCTAGTAAATTGCTAAGCAGGAGTCAAACCTTCATAGTCAGGCTCCAAAATTGGTGTCTCTTAGTGCAAGTTTTTGACATGCTTGATTTTATGGAATCCTATTAGAATTCTATACATTATTCCCATAAAACAGAAGATGAGAGAAGATAAGTAACTTGTCCAAAGTCACATAGCAGAGTTCGGACTTGAACTGAAGTCTGGCTGGTAGTAAAGTCCATAATCTCAACCACTAGGCCTTTTAGAGTAATAGATGCCAGCTATTATTTCTTTTTTTTTAAATATATTTTTATTGATTTCTTACAGAGAGGAAGGGAGAGGGATAGAGAGTTAGAAAGATCGATGGGAGAGAAACATAGACCAGCTGCCTCCTGCACACCTCCCACTGGGGATGTGCCCGCAACCATGGTACATGCCCTTGACCGGAATTGAACCTGGGACCCTTCAGTCTGCAGGCTGACACTCTATCCACTGAGCCAAACCGGTTTTGGCCAGCTATTATTTCTTAATGTTTTACTGTATGACTGTTGAAACTAGCAACTTTTAAATTTAATTTGATTTTTACTTGATCTTTAGAAAGAGATGAAGGGGCTGAGAGAAACACACATCAATGTGAGTGGGAAACATTAATCGGCTGCCTCCCACAGGCCCCTACCAGGATGGAGCCCAGGCACGTGCCCTGACCAGGTATCAAATCTCTACAGCCTTTTGTTACATAGGAGGTCGCCCAACCAACTGCGCCATACCAACCAGGGTGCAACTTTTTTCTTTTACTTGTTTATTTTGACATAATTTCAGAGCTATAAAGGAGTTGCAAGAATTGGGTAATTTATATATCCTTTCACCCATAGTTTCCAAATGTTAACATTTTTACCATATTTTTGCACCCCCCAATTTTTATTACCCCCTCAATTTTTTTGCTAAACTGTTTGAGAATAAGTTTCAAACATAATGTCCCTGACACCCCCTCCCCCATATACTAAAGTTTTTATTCCCTAGAAATTTACAACATTCTTTTTTTATCTTTATTGTTGAGAGTATTACAGATGCCCCTCAGAGCAGTTATCAAAATAGAATAACTTAACTTTGATATTATACTAACCTACAGACCTTATTAAAATTTCTCCAGTTAAATAATGCTCTTTATAGCAAAATTAATTCTAAGGTTGTGTATACATTCAGTTGTCACATCTTCTTAGTCTCCATTATTTTAGAGATTAAAGGTGAGGGCAGTTTCTGTTTCTCCTACTATTTCATGATGTTGACATTTTTTAAGTTTATGGTTATTTTGTAAATTCCTAGCTTGGTTTGTCTGATGTTTCTTCATGATTTGATTCAGACTTTTGGCAGGAAATCCCCAGAAGTGATGTTCTCAGAGCATTGTGTCAGGAGGCACACAATGTCAGGTTGTCCCATTTACTGGTGACATTAACTTCCATCTCTTGGCTAAGTTGGTATCCCCCAGATTTCTACACTGTAGCTATGTTATTGTTCATCAGTTCTCATCTTGTGGGAAAACTCTTTGAAATGATGCAAATACTCTATTTACTCAAGTTTGTATCCATTAGTTTTGGCATCCACTAATAATTCTTGTCTGAATCAGCTGTTGTTGTTATGACAGTTGTCATCAAGTGGTGATTTTCTGATTTCATCATTCCCTCTGTTAGTGGTGGGGTTTTGTGTGTGTGTGTGTGTGTGTGTGTGTGTGTGTGTGTTTTCTGAAAGGATGAGCTTTTCCTTCTTTTGTGTCAGTGTGGACTCATGGATTCTCATATTAGTCCATCGTTTATAATCCTTTACTTATTACTTATTTTGATGCTCAGATTTTTCCAAATTTCCAGTTGGAGCCTCTCTAAGCTAGCTCCTGTGTTCTTTTGTGATGTCCTTGTCATTCTTTAAGTACTCCCTTCTGGTCTGTCATAGGATAGTCTATATGTAGTTATCTTGTACTGGCCCTGACTCAGCCCTGAAACCAGCCATTTCTCAAGGAACCCTGGTTCTTTTTTGTGGAAAATAGTATTAGAAATCACTATCTGATCTCCAAGTTTAGACCAGTGAGCTGCCATGCCCTTTCAGCAGATAGATTTAATAAATAGATGTATGTATTTACAAACTTACATATGTACACTACACATAGTATATCTATTTTTAATTATCTATGATATTTATTAAAAAGCGTGCATTCATACTGATACCTTTAATCCTAATCCAACATCACAGGGTTTATTCTGTCCCTTCCCTTTTCATAATGGAAACCACTCTGACAATGAGATATCTAGCTCCTGTTTATCTATAGTACTAGAGGCCTGGTGCATAAATGCGTGCACCAGAGGGGTCCCTTGGCCTGGCCTGTGGGATCTGGCCGAAACTGGCTCTCTGACATCCCCTGAGGGGTCCAGGATTGCAAGAGGGCGCAGGCCAGGCTGAGGTACCCCACTGGTGCATGATCGGGGCTGGGGAGGGATCAGGAGGGCTCCAGGGTGTGTCAGGCCCCTCTCGCTCAGTCCTGATCGGCCAGACCCCAGCAGCAAGCTAACATACCTGACGGAGTGTCTGCCCTCTGGTGGTCAGTGCACATCATAGCGACTGGTTGACTCTCTGCCCCCTGGTGGTCAGTGCGCATCATAGCAAACGGTTGAGCAGACTTAACGTATCATTAGCATATTACCCTTTGGTTGAACGGATGCCCGATCACTTAGCATATTAGGTTTTTATTATATAGGGTAGGTGCTTATTTTACTTGTTTGGTGCTCTAATACACAGAAAGTAGTTTCAGGATTGCTAATCCATGCCTCTAAAAGAAGCCTGCTACCTAGAATTCATATTTGTTTAGTCTTAACCTGAGGACATGTAGTCTAAATACTATGTTCAGATTGCCAGGGCTAGTTTTCCCCTACCACCTCCTACCCTCCAGTGTGTTATGTTATCCATTTCTAATAAGGTTTGGTTCATTTACTTCTGTTCATATTCCATTTTAGTTTTTTTCTCTGTTCTTTTTAATTTGTTGAGTTTCATATGAACATGGTTCTCAAAGTTAAAAGATAGTGACTTCACTACACTACATTTCTATCCTTCTTTCCCACATCCATCCAACCCTTGTAGCTAACCAATTGCATTAATTTTTTTCTACATTTCTTTTTTGTGTTATACATTTGTATTTTATTTTCCCTTCTTATACAAAATCTATCGTACTATTGATTTTCTTTGTTACTTCTCTCCCCCCACCCTTCAACAATGTATCTACTAAAAATCAATACACATCAGTTCATAGAGATAATGCTCATTCATTTCACAGCTACCTAGAATTCATAGCCTGGATATACTATAGTTTGTTTAACAACTCTTTTATGTATAGGTTGCTTCCAATATTTTACAGTTACAAGCATTCTGCAGTAAATAACTTTATACATAAGTGTTTTTGTATTCTTGTTGGTGTATCTTCAAGTCAATTCCTAAAGTACATTACTGATTCAAAGGTAAATATATATAGCTTTATTAGACATTGCCAAATTCCCCTATATAAGGGTTGTGCCAATTTTCATTTCCACCATAATGCATTAAAATACCTGTTTCCCACAGCCTTGCCAACAGAATATTATGTTTTGGCAATTGATAGGTAAGGAATGGTATCCCAGTATAGTTTTATTTCTCTTTCTATGAGTCAGGTTGAACTTTTAAAAATATGTTAAAAATTCATTTCTTATTCATCTTTTTATCTGTTCATATCACTTCCCATTTTTCTGTCAAGCTTCTTTGGTCTTTGTTTCAGGTATTCGGAACTTTCTTACTGTCTTTTACTGATATTAGCTTGTATGTGATATGTGCTGCAATTTCTCTTAGTTTGCCTCCTCATGTTTTAACTTTGTTTATGGAGCTTGTTTATAGTAGATTTTTGTGGGTGGGTTTTGCCATGCAAACTTTCAAAAATGTATTAAAAGATTGCATCTGGATTTGAGTTGTAATTGGAAATTGGAAAGCCTTTTTTTACATCCTAATTAAAAATAAACTTTACTTTAGTATTTATTTGGTATATTTAGATCCCAGGTCCATTTGGAGATACTCTTTTGTACCATATGAAGTGTAAATCTAATAGTATCTTTTCCAGATGACTAATCACTTGTCCTAATAGCATGTATTTAACAGTCTATCTTTGCCCGAAGGTTTTTATATGCTTTTATATACTTTATTATATACTTCAGTTTTGTATGTGCTTGGTTTTATTTCTGGACTTTCTATTGTATTTGACTGGCCTATCCATGTGTTAGAATTTCAGTTTTAATTATAGAGACTTTACTGTTTTAATATCTGATTGAGCTACTCTCTCCTTATAGATGTTCATTTCATATGTATATTTATCCATATGAAAGTTTCATACCTGTCCAACTTCATAAAAATGTTTATTGGTATTTTTATTGGGATTATGCTGTTTATAAATTATTTTTGTGATGTTGAGTCATGCTGTTCAAGAACAAGAGCTGCTTTTTTCCATTTGTTCAAATCTAATTTTGTTCTTTTAGGAGTGCTTTAAACTTTTTCTCATGTAGGTTTTACACATTTTTTCTGTTAAAATTATTTCAAAACTAGAGGCCTGATGCACAAAATTTGTGCAAGAGTAGGTTTTCACAGTCGCAGCAGCTGCCTCAATCCCTCCCTCACATCTTCGGCGGCTGCCTCGATCCTGCTGCTGCAGCCCCAGCTTCATCCGGAAGGTTGTCCAAAAGGACATCTGGATGGCTATTCGGTCAATTTTCATATTACACTTTTATTATTATAGATCTCTTCTTTATTTCTGTAGTAAGTGGTGGTGCTTTTGTTTTGTTTTGCCATTTGTCCTTTAACTGGTGTCAACCAGTGGTCATTGGTGCAAGTTCAATGCCAGCAGGAATCCCCAATTTGTTGCACTAATTTACAATCCTACCAAAAGAATACGAGGGTCCTCTTTTCTCCACATCTTCACCAGTTCTTATTTGTTGACTTATTGATGATAGTCATTCTGACAGGGGTTAAGTGATACATTATTTTAGTTTTAATTTGCATTTCCCTGATGATTGTTAATGTTGAACATTTTTTTCATGTATCTGTTGGCCATCTGTATGTCTGTTGTCTTTGGAGAAATGTCAATTCAGGTCCTCTGCTCATTATTAAATCAGATTGTTGTGGGGGATTTTTGGTGTTAAGTTGTGTGCGTTCATTATATGTTTTAAATATTAACTCCTTATCATTTGCAGATATCTTTTTCCATTCAGTAGAATGTCTTTTCATTTTGTTGATGGTTTCCTTCATTTTGCAAAAACTTTTTAGTTTGATGTACACCCATTGTTTATTTTTTCTTTTGTTTCCCTTGCCTTAGGAGATAGATACAAAAAGACACGGCTAAGAGTAATGTCAGAGACTTTATTGCCTGTATTTTCTTCGAGGTGTTTTATGGTTTCAGGTCTTACATTTAAGTCTTTAATCCATTTTGAGTTTGTTTATATGGTGTAAGAAAGTGGTCCGATTACATTTGTTGCATGTATCCAGTTTTCCCAACACCACTTGTTGAAGAGACTCTTTACCCCATTGCATCTCCTTGCCTTCTTTGTTATAATCCATTGACCATGTAAGCAAGGATTTATTTCTGGTCTGTATTCCATTTATCTAGACATCTGCTTTTATGCCAGTATCATACTGTTTTGAATTTTGTAGGTTTATAATATAGTTTGATATAAGGGATATCTTCCACTTTGTTTTTTTCTCAAGATTTCAAAATTTCTTTGGCTATTCGGGGTAATTTGTGGTTCCATATAAATTTTGGGATTAACTGTCTAATTCTGAAAAGAATGCCATTGACATTTTAATAGGGATTGCATTGAATCTGTACACTGCTTTAGGTAGTGAGGACATTTTAATAATATTAATTCTACTCCATGAACAAGGTATCTCCTCCCATTTACTTGTATTATCAACTTTTTTCTTCATTCTTATAGTTTTCTGAGTATAAGCCTTTCACCTCTTGGATTAAATTTATTCTTAGGTATTTTATGCTTTTTGATGTAATTGTAAGTAGGATTGCTTTCTTAATTTCTCCTCCTGATTGTTCCTAATTGGTTATAAAAATGAAATATTTCTGCATATTGATTCTGTATCCTGTAACTTTACTGTTTTTTTTAATTCTTAATAGTTTTTTGGTGGAATCTTTAGAATTTTTTATGTACAGTATCGTGTCATTTCGGATCCCTTTTATTTATTTCTCTTGTCTGATTGCTATGGCTAGAACTGCCGATACTATGATGAATGGAAGTGGTGATATTGGGAATCCTTGTCTCCTTTCTGATCATAGAGGAAAAACTTCCAGGTTTTCACCATTGACTATGTTATTTAGCTATAGGTTTGTCATATATACCCTTTATTATGTTGAGATATGTTCCTTCTGTATCCACTTTATAGAGAATGTTTTACCATAAAAGGATGTTGGATTTTGTCAGTTGTTTTTTCTGCATCTATTGTGATGGTCATGTGGATTTTATCCTTTATTTTGTTAATGTGACATGACATTGATTGATCCATAGATTTTGAACCATCCTTGTATCTCTGGGATGATTTCCATTTGTATAATCCTTTTAATGTATTGTTGAATCTGGTTTGCTAATATTTTGTTGAGAATTTATTCATCTATGTTCATTAAGGATATTGACCTTATAATTTTAATATATATGTAATTTATTTTTCTGGCTTTGGTATCTGGGTAATGCTGGCCTCATAGAATGAGTTTGAAAATGTTTCTATCTCTTTAATTTTTTGAAACAATTTGAGAAGAATAGATATTAATTCTTTTATGAATGTTTGGTAGAATTTACCTGTGAAGCTGTCTGGTCCTAGGCTTTTATTTCTTGGGGAAAATTTCAACTTTATGGAATTTGCTGATATTCTCTTTCTAACTTATTATATAATTACTAGAGGCCCGGTGCACAAAAATTTGTGCACTCAGGGGAAGGTCCCTCAGCCTGGCCTGTGCCCTCTCACAGTCTGGGACCCCTCGGGGGATGACCATCTGCTGGCTGAGGCCTGCTCCCAGGGGATTGGGCCGAAGCTGGCAATCAGACATTCCTCTGGCAGCCCGGCAGCCCTCGGGGGATGTCCACTTGCCAGTGGGGAGTGGACCTAAGCTGCAGTCGGACATCCTTAGCGCTGCTGAGGAGGCAGGAGAGGCTCCCACCACCACCGCTGTACTGGCAGCCATCAGCCTGGCTTGTGGCTGAGCAGAGCTCCTCCATATGGGAGCGCACTGACCACCAGAGGGCAGCTCCTGCATTGAGCGTCTGCCCCCTGGTGGTCAGTGTGTGTCATAGTGACCAGTCATTCCCAGTCTTTCTGCTGTTAGGGTCAGTTTGCATATTACTCTTTTACTATATAGGACAGAGGCCTGGTGCATGGGTGGGGGCCGGCTGGTTTGCCCTGAATGGTGTCCCGGATCAGAGTGGGGGTCCCCCCTGGGGTGCCTGGCCAGCCTGGGTGAGGGGCTGATGGCTGTTTTCAGGCTGCCCGCACTCCCTTCAGGGTGGGGGTCCCCACTGGGGTGCCTGGCCAGCCTGGATGAGGGGCTGATGGCTGTTTTCAGGCTGCCTGCACCCCCTTTAGGGTGGGGATCCCCACTGGGGTTCCTGGTCAGACTAAACGAGGGGCTGATGGTTATTTTCAGGCTGCCCACACCCCCTTCAGGGTGGGGGTCCCCATTAGGGTGCCTGTCCAGCCTGGATGAGGGGCTGAGGGCTGTTTTCAGGCAGGCCAAGCCTGCAACTGAAGCTCCTAGTCTCTCTTTTCTTTTTTTTTTATTCTGGGATTTATTTACCTTATGTAATTGAAACTTTGTTGCGGCTCCAGCTCTGAGGCCGGCTGACTGGAAGCAGGTATCTGGAGTTTGTTTAGCTTCTATAATTGCAACATTGGTGCATCCAAAGCTCAGAGCTGGGCTGCGGCAGGCAGGCGGGGAACCTTGGCTTCCTCCATCGCCGGGGCAACCAAGCCTCTTGTTCACTTCAGCTGCGCGGCTGCCAGCCGCCATCTTGGTTGGCAGTTAATTTGCATATCACCCTGATTAGCCAATGGGAAGCATAGCGGAGGTATGGTTAATTACCATGTTTGTCTATTATTAGATAGGATTTTTGTGCGTGTCCCATGTATACTTGAGGTTTATTCTTTCAAATTAAGATGTAAAGTTTCATATGCATCCAAAAGGTCTAACTTATTATTCTGTATCCTTATTTTTATCTACCTGATCTCTTATTAGTGTGTTTTTCTTTTTGTGTTACATCATCTCTTTGGGTTTTTCTTTTGTAAAGGGGACTGTTGTGTTATTGCATGGATATTGATATTTTAATGTCTTCAATTCCAATTGTGATTTCTAGCCTTAGAAAGTCCCTCCTTTGTAAAATGTGTTGCCTTTAAGTTTGAATTCTCCTTTGTTTGGCATCAAGATGACACACACACATACACACACACACACACACACACACACACACAACATCCCTCCACACCTCTCCCGGCCTTATTTTTCCTTGTATACCTGTTTTTGCTCATCCCTTTATTTTTAGCTTTTTTGAGTCATTTTGTTTTGGGTGTATTTCTTGTATTTAGCATATTATTGGGTCCTATTTTAATTAATTTGTGTTCCAAATTCCTTCTGCTTTACTATTGGGTTTTTTGGGGGGAGGTGTTGTCCATAAACTGAATTGTTGGGATTCTCATTTTTGCTTTATTTTTATACCATATGTTTTTAAGCGATAAAGACTGTGCTTCTGGTATTTCTGAGAACAGGGCTGGTGTGTTACCATGTTTGTGGTAGGCCTCTTCTTTTTTATATGTTCTTTTTTATTGAATTTATTGGGGTGACATTGGTTAATGTAATAGCCTTCTTCTGTCAGTGTTGTAATTTTTTAAAAATTTTAAATAGTTTTTGGAAAACAGGTTATAGTGGGGAAGGAATTCTGTATCTTGTGTGTATGTGTGTGTGTGTGTGTGTGTGTGTGTGTGTGTGTGTGAGAGAGAGAGAGAGAGAGAGAGAGGATCCTGTCTCTCCTTCTTGCTTTGTCTTTAACCCCTTTATCATGCAGTTTCCAAAGTATGTAAAGTATTTTTAACCTACTTCTTCCACCAAAGTGTTTACTTTTTAAAATTGCTTGGTTGGGATTTCTGCATTCTTTCGTTTCCTCCCTAAAGTCAGTATTCTCATCTACTAGTGCAGTGGTCGGCAAATTCATTTGTCAGCAGAGCCAAATATCAACAATACAATGATTGAAATTTCTTTTGAGAGCCAAATTTTTTAAACTTAAACTATATAGGTAGGTACATTGTTATGAACTTAATTAGGGTACTCCTAAGGCTTAGGAAGAGCCACACTCAAGGGGCCAAAGAGCCGCATGTGGCTCGCGAGCCACAGTTTGCTGACCACGGTACTAGTGGATTTTAAAAAAACAAAACTTTCTTATGGTACATGGGATAGCTTGATCATCTTTTTCTACCCCCAGTGGGTGTTTGATTAACTTTGCCATGTAACTTACACTCCACAAATCGGATCGATAAACCTAATAAAACAAAATGCTTTCTGTTCTTTAGTTTCTGTGTGTGTTTTTTAAATACTTTTTTTAGAAAAATAATTATTGTATGTCAGATTAAAGTGTTCAGTATTGTTTCATTTGAAAGAAGTGAGGGGTTTCCCAATGTGATCATCATTGTTTTTTTTTCTTTCTTTATGGATTAAGGTATTACATATGTGTCCTTATCCCCACATTGCCCCACCTCCACCCCCCACTCATTCCCCTGGTGTCTCTGTCCATTGGTTAGGCTTATGTACATGCATACAAATCCTTACCCCCACTCTCCCCTACCTCCCCTCTGAGGTTTGACTGTCTGATTGATGCTTCTCTGTCTCTGGATCTGTTTTTGTTCATCAGTTTATGTTGTTCATAATATTCCACAAATGAGTGAGATCATGTGCTATTTATCTTTCTCTGACTGGCTTATTTCGCTTAACATAATGCTTTCCAGTTCCATCCATGCTGTTGCAAATGGTAAGAATTCCTTCTTTTTTACTGCAGCATAGTATTCCATTGTGTAGGTGTACCACAGTTTTTTAATCCACTCATCTGCTGATGGGCACTTAGGCTTTTTCTGAATCTTAGGTAAGGTAAATTGTGCTATTTACATAGGGGTGCATATGCTGTATCCTTTCTGTTTGGTGTTTCTGGTTTTTTGGAATACATTCCTAGAAGTGGGATCACTGGGTCACATGGGAGTTCCATTTTTACTTTCTTGAGGAAACTCCATACTGTTCTCCATAGTGGCTGCACCAGTCTGCATTCCCACCAGCGGTGCATGAGGGTTCCTTTTTCTCCACATCCTCTCCAGCACTTGTCGTTTGTTGATTTATTCATGATAGCCATTCTGACAGGTGTGAGATGTTATCTCATTGTCGTTTTGATTTGCATCTCTCGGATAATTAGTGACTTTGAGCATGTTATTTGTCTCTTAGCCTTCCTTATGTCCTTTTTTGAAAAGTATCTATTTAAGACCATTGCCCATTTTTTGATTGGGTGGTTTATCTTTCTTTTGTTAAATTGTATGAGTTCCCTGTAAATGTTGGAGATTAAATCCTTATTGGTGATAACATTGGCAAATATGTTCTGCCATGCAGTGGGCTTTCTTGTTGTTTTGTTGATGGTTTCTTTTGCTGTATAGAAGCTTTTTATTTTGATGTAGTCCCACTTGTTTATTTTCTCTTTAGTT
Organism: Myotis lucifugus; assembly: GCF_000147115.1. Classification (NCBI taxonomy): domain Eukaryota; kingdom Metazoa; phylum Chordata; class Mammalia; order Chiroptera; family Vespertilionidae; genus Myotis; species Myotis lucifugus. The sequence continues at coordinate 1,423,462 of NW_005871188.1, forward strand.
TCCATTGCCCTAGGTGCTGTATCAGTGAAGATATTGCTTCGGCATATGTCTGATATTTTGCTGCCTGTGGATTCCTTTAATATTTTTATGTTTTCCCATCTTATGGTTAAGTCCTTTAATCCATTTTGAGTTTATTTTTGTGTATGGTGTAAGTCGGTGGTCTAGTTTCATTCTTTGAATGTATCTGTCCAATTTTCCCAACATCATTTATTGAAGAGACTGTCTTGACTCCATTGTATGTTCTTGCCTCCTTTGTCAAAAATTAATTGAGCATAGTGGTTTGGGTCGATTTCTGGGTTCTCTATTCTATTACATTGATCTAGTAGTATATGTCTGTTCTTGTGCCAGTACCAGGCAGTTTTGAGAACAGTGGCTTTATAATACAGCTTGATATCTGGTATTGAGATCCTTCCTACTTTGTTGTTCTTTCTCAGGATTGCTGCAGCTATTTGGGGTATTTTTTTATTCCAGATGAATTTTTGGAGAGTTCATTCTAGGTCTGTGAAATATGCCATTGGTATTTTAATGGGGAGTGCATTGAATCTATAGATTGCTTTGGGTAGTATGGACATTTTAATGTTGATTCTACCAATCCATGAACACGGTATGTTCTTCTATCTGTTTATGTCTTCCTCTATCTCTTTTTTCAATGTCCTGTAGTTTTCTGAGTACAGATATTTTACCTCCTTAGTTAAGTTTATTCCTAGGTATCTTAATTTTTTTGGTGCGACGAAACCAGATAAAGACAACACAATGAAAGAGAACTACAGGCTAATATCCCTCATGAACATAGATGCCAAAACCCTCAACAAAATTCTAGCAAATCGGATCCAGTATTACATCAGAAAGATCATACATCATGACCAAGTAGGATTTATCCTTGGGATGCAAGGATGGTACAATATCCTCAAATCAATAAACGTGATATACATCACATAAACAAATTTAGAGATAAAAAACACATAGTGATATCAGTTGATGCAGAAAATACATTTGACAAAGTCCAACACCCTTTCTTGATAAAAACCCTCAGCAAAATGGGAATAGAGGGATCATATCTCAACATAATAAAAGCCCTATATGACAAACCTACAGCCAACATTATACTAAATGGACAAAAACTAAAACCATTTCACCTAAGAACAGGAACGAGGCAGGGATGCCACCTTTCACCACTCCTGCTTGACATAGTTCTGGAAGCGCTAGCCATAGCAATTAGAGAAGAAGAAGAAATTAAAAGGCATACAAATTTGAAATGAAGACGTAAAACTGTCATTATTTGCAGATGACATGATACTGTACATAGAAAACCATGAAGACTCCATCAAAAAATTATTAGACTTAATTAATGAATTTGGCAATGTAGCAGGATACAAAATTAACGCCCAGAAATCTATGGCATTTTTATACACCAATAGTGAACTTACAGAATGATCATCATTGTTAACATTTTTACATTTAGAGTAGAAGTTAAAGATGTGTTATCTTAATCTTCATAGGTATCTTGCATGGTTGGTATAATAGCCACAGAGTTTCATGAGAGATGCAGTCCCAGCCTATGAAAACATGAAGTTAGGAGAATAAAGGCATCTCATACATGTTCATGAGAATACCATAATTACTGTGGATGTTTTTCGTGGAGAGACTTGATGGGAACTTACGCTTAAGAAGCATCATGTGAGGTTGTTGCATTGTCATATACAGGAGCCATATGCGATTCTAAAGACCTTGGTGGATCTTTGTGCTTTGGAATAGTCAGACTGGTTTGTGGACTGGAACACAGAAGAAATATTGAAGCTTTGTCCCTGTAAATGATGTCATCACTTCTAAATGTCTCCTCCAATATTATGAGGCAGGTCAGTGAGGTATTGACACCTGTCTCATTTCTTGTCAGTATTCAAAAGGATGAAACTTAATCCACTGTGTGATGCTGATGTAAGTAAGCTCTTCTAGGAAATATTAAAAGCCTTTGACATCTCCTAAGTGGTGAAAAGTTTATTTTTCCAGAAAAGCTTTGAAAAAATTTCTTGGTATGCAGTGTATGTCTCACCTGTGATGCTTGGCAACACCTCTAATTTTGCTGAAGTGTACACATTATTATGACTCATTGTTTTTATATTACTGTGCTTGGCATTAGAAACTCTGCCAGCTATCTTGAAAAAAGTTGTCAACTTAATAACAGCCAAGGCCTTGAGTCACCATCTTTTTAAGAGTTTTTATTAAGAAATAGAACCAGAAAATGAAGCTCTCTTCTATCCCGAAGTTTGCTGACTTTTTAGAAGCTAAGTCTAAAAGCTCTCAAAGTAGAATTTCATAAGAAAACCCACTCAGACGAAACTGATAGGGATGAATGGTATTACCTTGTGAATATTTTGGTTTCTTGAATGCTGTAAAATTATCTATGGAGACTCTTTGTTCATCATCATGGATAGCAATAAAAATCTGTGTGCTCTTTTGTCCACGCTGCTATTTTGAAAGAGGAACTGGAGGAGGCAACTCTGCTTAAAATCAAAGAAATGCCATTTTTCTAAACTAAATATGTCCCCCTCCCTGTCTTTTGGATTATTAAAAAAATATAAAATGTTAATATGTTTGCCATGGTTGTGATGAAATTGGTACCTTTTTTTAATATTGATAACGTATTAAATGGTATAGCTCACTTGGATAGCAGTCTGGAAGTATATATTAAGAATCACTAAGGAAATACTTCAGGTAGGCAGAAGAGGTTGTGCTAGGAAGATGTTTATTGTAATATTATTCACTATACAGAAAACTGGAAGCCGATCTAAATTTCTAATAGTGATAAATTTAATAAGAAAATTAAGGTGTATCTACCATATAACCAGTTTTTGGCTATCACTAATTGTCTGCTATGAACATTCTGCTACCTACATCAGAGGCCTAAATTTTACAACCCATCTCGCTCTGGCCCACCAAGCACAAGGCAGTGTGATCCTTGAAGCCGGACTGTACAGACACAGTACTGATGGACATTATTTAATGACAGCATCTACTCTAAACATTTTCTTGGTATTGTAATGGCCTCGTCAGTCTTCTAGGGGCTTCAGCTGTGTGTTTGCCCTGTCCCACTACGCTGAGCTCTCTGAGGGCAACACTCTGCCTATCTAATTTCATCACTGATCCCCCCAGCACATACCTAGCTCAGTGACCGGCTATTCAGGGGCATGTTAGAATATATTCAATAAATAAATTTCTTTGAGAATTGCACACTTTGTTTTTTAGATTAAAGGCATTTCTGTACATAGGCAGTAAAAAACTCTCCCTAAATACCAGTATGTGTAAATTAAGTGATGTCCTCTAAGCAAGCTACATTTCCATCTGTTGGAGGTAGACAGGTTTGATGTGCTTTTGCTCTAGCAACGTAGTCTTTCTAACTTGCCACACCTGTCAATAGGTTAAGTGGTCTTCCAATTACTTGAAAACATAAATCTCGTTTCGTGTTTCATGAACTATATTAACTCCACATCGTAGTCTATCCGAAACCAGGTGCATGTACTCTATACTTTTGAATACAGAATATTTCTGCTTGACATCTTCCAGAATTTAATATGTTGTTTTTCATAATCTACCTAAAGTGTCTTTGATATGGACACAGGAAAGAGGCATGAGGACCTTAAGATCTCTAAGCTCTATATACGTGGATACAAATTCACTACCAACCAGAGTGTGACTTTCAAAGAAGACAGTCATTATTGGCCCAGGTTTCCTTTTTTTTTTTTTTTTTTACTTGTGATTTTCTAAGAGAAGTTAGAAATTCATACTTAATATGAAGTTTCCAGATTTTTAAAATTTTGGCAACTAATTCAAATAGTTTTGAAATAGTGCATGGCCCCAAACTGCTGGCCAAGAGGCCAAGTAAAATGCATCTGTCTGCTGATTACGACCCTGAGCCATAGATTCCAGCTTGTGCACTATAGTTCTTTTAGATTTGATGATCCAAAAATCAGTGTATTCTCACCATACAACCAAAGTAAATTTCTGGTTGTATTAGTTTTCTGTTGTTTCATAACATTACCACAGACTTAAAACAACACAGTTCATTATCTCAGTTTCTGTAGCTCAGAAGTCTGAGCATGGCATGACTGGATTCTCTGCTTAGGGCCTTGCCTGGCTGAAATCAAGATACCAGCTGGGGATGAGGATTCTCTTCCAAACTCACTGGTGGTTGGCAGATTTCACTTTCTTGCAGTTGTAAAACTGGGCCAGGGACTGCTTTTCGTTTCTAGTGTCCTCCTGGAGTGATAGTTTATGGCTCCTCCTGTTTGTAAATGATCGCATTATTCTTTGAGATTTATCACCACCCTTCCATGCCAGTTTATCCTAGGAACTGCAGGATGCTGGTTAGGTTGTTTGTAAATTTCAGCTATTATGAATAATGCTGCTGTGAGATATCAGGTCCAACTCTGTGTGGACATATGTTTACATTTCTCTTGGATATACTAGTACTAGTGGCCTGGTGCATAAAATTCGTGCATGGGGGCAGGTGTCCCTCAGCCCGGCCTGTGCCCTCTCCAATCTGGGACCCCTCGGGTCCTGCAGGGATCAGGTCTAAACAGGCAGTCGAACATCCCTTTCACAATCCGGGACTGCTGGCTCCTAACTGCTAACCTGCCTGCCTGCCTGCCTGATTGCCCCTAACCACTCTGCATTCTGTCCTGATCGCCCCCAACTGTCCTCCCCTCCCGCCTTGATCGCCCCTAACTGCCTCTGCTTCGGCCCTGCACCATGGCTTTGTCCGGGGATGTCTGGAAGGTCTCCTGGTCTAAGTAGCATATTACCCTTTTATTAGTATAGATGCCTAGGGGTAGAATTACTGGATCATATGATAACTCTAATTATATGTTTAACCCTTTGAAGAACTGCTAGGCTGTTCTCAAAAGCGATTGCACCATTTTACAATCCCACAAGCATTGTATGAGGGTTCCAATTTTTCAATATCCTTGCTATCTGTCTTTTTTATTCTAGCCATCCTAGTGGCTGTAAAGTGGAATATCATTATGAATTTGATTTGCATTTCCTAATGGCTAAATTTGTTGTTGTTGTTGCACATTCCATGGATTTGAACAAATGTATAATGACATCATTGTGGAATGATGTACTGGTTAATAATGCGGATTTTGTAATCAAAGAAAACATAATAATTTCAAGAGAAACATCAAAAGTGCTTTTTTCAAAGTAATGTCCATCGCTAGCTACACAATTCCTCCATCTTTCAGGTAATTTGTGTATACCGTCCAGTAGAACTTTTCTTGTTTTGAGGCAAACCATTCAGAGACACAATTTTCCACTCCTTCATACATTTTGAAGTGCTGCTCAGAAAGTGCGTGTGCCATTGATTGGAACAAGTGGTAATCTGAAGGAGCAAGGTCTGGTGAATATAGCAGGTGGGTTAATACTTCCCAGGCAAGATCTTTTAATGGGTCTTTAGCTGGTTTTGAAGTGGGTGATGGTGCGTTATCATGAAGCAAAATTACTTTGCTGTGTCTTCTGGCCCATTCTGGTCGTTTTACGATCAAAGCGTGGTTCAAATTGATTATTTGTTGTTGGCAGTGATCAGTATTAACGGTTTCACCTGGTTTTAGAAGCTCATAATACACCACACCTTCCTGATCGCACCAAATGCAGAGCATTGTCTTCTTTCCTAAGCGATTTGGCCTTGCAGTCGATGTTGATGGTTGACCTGGATCAACCCATGGTTTTGTGCATTTGGGATTCTCAAGATAAATCCACTTTCCATCGCCAGTCACAATTCGATGCAAAAAAGACTTTCTTTCGTGCTGTTGAAGCAACATTTTACTGATGACTTTTCGGTTTTCCATTTGTCTTTCATTCAGTTGATGTGGCACCCATTTTCCTTCCTTTAAAATCTTTCCCATTGCTTGTAAATGATCGGAAATTGTTTGCTGAGAAACGTTTAATCTTTCTGCAAGTTGTTTTTTAGTTTGACACGCATCTTCATCCCATAATGCTTGCAATTGTTGGTCTTCAAACTTTTTTGGTTGACCTGGACGTTCTTTGTCTTTCACATCGAAATCATCACTTTTAACGTGTTTAAACCAGCGTTCACAAGGTTCACAAGTATCTTGAGATGGAGCATGTTCACCATAAGCTTCCCGAAGTATACAATAACTTTCAGCAGCACTTTTCTTCAAAATAAAGTAATGAATTAAAACTTCATGCAAAGGCTCTTTTTTTGGGCACGAAATTCGACATTTTTAAACATAAAAATATCTATGATGTTAACACCTTCAGCAAATTTGACATGAACTTTTGAAGCTTGCCGTCAATACAACAAAATAATATACATATCAAATCGCATATATATCAACATATGTGTAACTCCATCTATTGAAAAAAATCCGCATTATTAACCGGTATACCTAGTACACTGTGGATTTGATTTGCTAATACTGTATTAAGTATTTTTGCACCCATTTTTATGAGAAACATTGGTCTGTAGTTTTCTTGTAGTCTTTGAGTTTGGTTTTAGGGTGATGCTGGTCTCATAGGATAAGTTAGGAAATATTCCCTCTGCTTCTATCCTTTGAAAGAGATTATAGAGAATTGGTGTAATTTTCTCCTTAAATGTTTGGTGAAATTTACCAGTGAACCCATTTGTGCCAGGTGCTTTTTCTTTTGAAGTATTATTAATTATTGTTAATATCCTAGATATAGGCCTATTCAGATAATTTGTTTCTTTTTGTTTGAGTTTTGGCAAATTGTGTATTTCAAGGAACCTGTCCATTTTATCAAGGTTATCCAATTTTTGGACGTAGAGTTTTTCATAGTATTTCTTTATTATCCTTTTGATGTCCATGGGATCTGTAAGGATCTGTCCCCACCTTCATTTCGGATGTTAGTGATTTGTGTCTTCTCTTTTTCTTATTTAGGCTTACTAGAGTCTTATTAGGTTGTTTTCTTTGTTGTTGTTGTTTTTTTGTTTTGTTTTTTCAAATAACCTGCTTTTGGTTTCTTTTCCTAGTTTCCTAAAGGCTAATAACTTTTAAGCATTTTTATTTTCCTGGAACATGGGTTCTTTTATATTTAAAACAAATGTTTCATGGGTGTTATGGTGATTAATAATTTTAACTTTTATATTTTAATGTCCTCTATATATTCACAAAATATTTTTTCAAATACCTTTCTTATTTAATCATGAGAAACTATAGCGATTTCTGTGACCTTAAGAGCCATCAGCAGAACTTATAATTGTTGACAATTAAATGCTTTATTTTGATTTAGGAGTACCTTTGAATGGCCAAACTAGGGAAATGGCATTAAAGAATTAACAAGTATGTTGCCCAGATTAGGAATGGTTTTTCTTCTTCCTTTCCCAGAGTGCTTTGCCAAGTTCTTTGCATTACTTGTACAGCGGGTAAAGCTGGTGGTCAAAGGAGAGCCAAGTGAGGAGAAGGAGGGTCATCTTGGCTGGGAATAGCAGGTGAAGGCAGGTGTTTTTCTTGTATATTTGAGCTCATTTAAGCACTTATATGGTCAGCTATTATACTTTTCTTTTTTCTTTCTTCTGTTTTTTAAATTGTGGTTATCCATTCTTCAGCATTGCCTTTTGAGTTTCACAGAACGTAAGTGATTTTTAAAAAATGTTTTGTTTCTACCACAGATTAAATTTACTCACATTTTATAGGACAAGATAAGTCCAGATAAACAAACAAATAAACAAAAGATGAAACTTCCGTGCCAATAAAAAATATTTTTGGGGTTCTGTCCATATAAAAAGGGTTAAAACTATTTTTTTGCACATTGTTTCACTTTAATAATATACTTTTTATGAAGACATCATTGTATGGCATGTTAGGTATTCTTTAAATAGGATCTTTTTCCTTTGTACCTGAAAGGATCTGAAAAGTCAGTATTTATACTGAGCATCTTAATCAGGCTTGTAATAAAATCACACCTACATATATCCTTACATGGCAAAAAACAGCTAGTACTGATGGGCCCAGATCAAACTGTTGTTCACTTTTACAAAAATTAATCTTGTATAAAGATACTAGTGACCATAATTTCTCTTGCCTTAACTATTCCCATTGGGCTTTAAGATTTAATGTGATGGGCACTGGTTCTGCACATACATAGTTGGGTTTGCTAACAAATTATATAGCTTTGAGATAATTAGAATAATGTGAAATATATATTACTCTGTGTTTAAATATTTTATGTTCAAAAGCAATACAATATTTAATATTTATCCTCTTTACTAGACTATTTCTGAGTTACTTGGTATTAAAAAACAAGTCTGAAGATTTTATCATCTTATGTATTTATATAACTTGTAGTGTTATTCGATAATGTGTTATTTTGCTTAAATGTTAAAAATATTGATAGCTAAAATTACATTCCATATTTAGAAATAGAAGGTGGTGTGTGTTTTTTGTTTTTTTTTGTACAGATGAGCAAGACATATTTTATATTGAAAACGATAGCATCTAAGAAAAGTGCATGTTTACCTTGATGTTTGGTATTAACTTATTAAATGCTAAATAAATTGAAAAGTTATAGACTGAATTGTGTTTTTTTATTTTAATATGAATGATCACCCAAAGGGGTTGACCAGAAGTTCAACAGGCCTTGGCAGAAAAATTGAGAAGGTTCATAAAAGGTTTGAGAGGTTGTGTCCTGAGACCAGGAACCTTGGGGCACCCTGTGGGGTTACTGATTGACTGTCAATTTATTTGTGGGCCACCTGCCTGCCTGCAATGCTTTCATTTTTTAAAAATTCCTGGTTATTCTTTTAAAGAGTATACACATGTATTTCATAGGAAATTGACTTTTCAAAAGGTCAGTAATGCTTGTACAGTTTTTTTCTTTTGCATCATTTGAACAGTTATTACTTGACTTTTTTCTTTTCCCTTCAGAGTAATGGGATTTTTAATCACTAAACATCCTACTTATCATTTTACACTATTTAACATGCAGAGTTTGGTATATTATTCTGATTCTATTATCTACATGGTAAAAATTATTGACTTTATAAGAGTCACAACAAAGATCTGCTTTTCTTCATTCCTAGGCAAATACTGTGGTCTGGGATTGCAGATGAACCATTCAATTGAATCAAAAAGCAATGAAATTACAGTGCTGTTCATGAGCGGAATCCATGTTTCTGGACGAGGATTTTTGGCTTCATACTCAGTTATAGATAAACAAGGTAATTTTCACTTTATACCATGGCTCCTGCATTTTATATTTCCTAAAAACAAAAATGAAATTTTTCTTTAAGTACCTGTTCCATAAGCTTGGGATAGAGTAGAAGGACTGAAGAGTTAAGAACACTTACATAAATTTGACAAGTAAGATTAGATCAGTATTAGATTCCAATAATTTAAAATGTATTAACTTTTATATAAAGCCAATATACTTTCCTTTCCTTAGTAGCGGAAAAACTGATTTTTCACTTTTATAATATTGGAACACAATAATTACTTTAAAAATCTGTCAATTATTGAAATGTGGTATATTGATATAAAGCTTTATTATCCACATTTTACCATATCATAGTACTGTGCTAAAGACCATTTTACCATTTTTCTCAGAGAATAGAATCTCATACCACCAGGAGTACCACAAGTGCTATCTGAGACACTGTAAAATAAACATGCGATATTCTCCAGATTGTTAATGTTTAGAATCTAAAGGGGGGAGGGTGGCTAAAATAAAGGCTATTAAGTGGAATAAAATGTACAATTTATGAATCACTAAGATAAAATGCAAGACTTGAATGAAATCTCTCATGTATTTTGACTGCTTGGCATGTATTTATTCCCCTGTGCTATTAGAGTACTGTGGTGAGAAAAGTTAAGATATGTTGCTAGTACAAGGATATATTAAAATAATCATTTAAATAATTTAAATATTCAACAATTTTTCTAAGTTCACCATTAAAAATCAAAAATTGGGTTTTTAAATTGTATAAATGAGGAAATTGTCAAAAACCTCCCAGGTGTGAGAATGTTAGGCTCTGGGAGGAGTCTGTTTCCCTTAGCTTCTAAGTGATAGATCAGGGTGTGAAGGCTAATCTCATGTGAGAAAGAACAATCATTAGATGGAATAATGGAAAGAAGAAAACTGGAAAATTATGCTAATGAGCAATTAAAATTTTTTACACAACCAGGAAAACTAAGGCAATGTAGTGTTTAGAAGGGGCACTTAGGTAGTCCTGGAATGAAAACCAGGTGACCCCTAGCCGGTCAGTTGAACTTCATCTGCAAGTAGATTAGTTGTGAGGAATCCTATATAATAAAAGCCTAATATGCTGTGTCTGGTTGTCCCGTCGTCCATTCAACCAATCAAAATGTAATATGCTAATACTAAGGTCGTTCAACCACTTGCTATGACGTGCACTGACCACCGGGGGGAGGGGGGCAGATAGTCGACAGATTGTCCAGTCGCTATGATGTGCACTGACCATCAAAGGGCAGGCACTGACTGGTAGGTTAGCTTGCTGCTGGGGTCCGGCCGATTGGGACTGAGCAAGACAGGCCAGGCATGCCGTGGAGCCCTCCCGTGGTCCCTCTCTGCTGGCCAACCTCCCGCGTCCCTCCCCAGCCCTGATTGTGCACTGGTGGGGTCCCTCTGCCTGGCCTGCGCCCTCTTGCAATCTGGGACCTCTCGGGGAATGTCGGAGAGCCAGCTTCAGCCGGATCCTGCAGGCCAGGCTGAGGGACCCCACTGGTGCACGAATTATTAGACTAGTAAGTCTAATAATACATGTGTAGTGTCTGTAGGCACACAGCATAGTAGGCACAAACAACTGTTAGTTTTGCCCCTTTCACCACTGTACACACATACTCATGTTCCCCCACCCCTAACCATCAAAACAGAAAGGTAAAAGAGAAAGAGATGATGATAGATTTCCATCTTTTCAGCTTTATTTCCTAAGAATCTTGGGCTGATATGAGAGGATAGAAAGTAAGCAGTTTGCTTCTTATTCTTAAGTTCCTTGGTCTTAATATCAGGTTTAATTATTTATTTTGCTTCATATGTTCCCCTTCTCTCTTTGTTATTTATTGAATTGAAGGTTTTTGGAAAATAAGTATTTTCTCTTTAAAAAAAGTTCTTACATCAGATATTTAAATTATAGAGCTTCTTGATCCATAGGTGTCCTGCATTAAAGTTTCTTAAGAATTGACAAATTCCAAATAGCTATGACTTTATTTTATAACTTCCAAAGTTTTTTAAAAATTGGTCCTCAAAATCTGGAAGTTTTTATAATACTTTCAAAATTCATAATCATCTTGGGAAATCCTCATCTCAGAGGTTTCTCCTGAGTTTTTACCTTAAAAAAACAAACAAACAAACAAACATATCTTTGTCCCATTCATCAAGCATTTGTTTTAGTTGAAGTTGAGTTAATTGTCAAAATTCAAATGAACATAGGTTGAATTTCTTATTACATACTCTTCTTGGGTGGCCTTTTAGTCATAATTTCTTATGACTCATTCATTTGAAGGCTGGTTGGCTTTGGTTGAGAGCCTCATTTTATTTCCATCCAGGAAACTTAGCTGCCACACTGAATTCCATGAATATTTTCAAGGAACATCACTCCATGTCCCCAGCTTAGCAACCTAGTTAAAGATTTAGAGCATTTGGGAATGAAGATTGTGAAAAATCTTGCTTCAACAGCTTCTTCAAAATTGTTAAACTCTCACAAATGTGTGACGGAATCCTGATTTTGTGTGAGATAGATTAATTTTCATTACTTTGTGCAAGAGCACAGTGCAAAATTATATTTCTTTTAATGTCTTATTTCCTGGTATATGCTTGACATTGAGGAAATAGCAGCAAATAATACAGATACAATCATACTTTCATAGGGTTTTCTGTATAGAGTTGGAAAAAAGATATCAAACACATGGTTACTTAATTGTAGTTATGAAACAATGTACAGTTAAGTCCAGTAAGTACAATGAAGGATACAGTCAACAGATAAGAGGCCAGAGCAGAGTGGGGAGTGGAAAATTGATAAAGAGCAAAGCTCTCCTCAGGAAGTCGCTTTTAAGCTGAGAACTGAAGGATTAATTGAAAGTTCCAGACAGACAAGGAATTAAGAACATCCTAGGGGAGAGAACAGCAGGTATAAAGGCCTCGTAGTGGGAAGGAGTTCTGGAGGAAGCAGAACAGAAGCCAGCACATCTGGGGTGAAGTGAGTGCATGGTGAGTAGGTCACATTATTCAAGACTTTGTAGAAAATGTAGGGGTTGAAGCTTGACTGGATTTATGTTTTTTATAACTTTTATGGTTTTATACTCTTATTTTTAATGATCTATGAACATTTTATACTAACTGCTATTTTTAAAATTTTCACCTGTGAACCTCATTTTGAAAGATTGTATCTACCATTGAAAGGAAAAAGTTTTCCCATTGTCCCATTAAGTAGCAGGCAGATTCATATAAGGATGAATCAGCACTTCTAGTAATTATGAGAAAACTGGGATTTCTACTTGGACTTGGTATAATATCATCAAATTCCAACTAGACTCTCTGAAATTGAACTTTTCACCTGAAAATTAAAAATATATGTGGTCTGGACATCTGGATATTAACAAGCACTATTTAGAAGTTCTGTAGAGAGAAACTTCTAAGTTACTTCCAATCTTACTGCGAGAGGCAGAACCAGCCAGTTACTCAGAGGTCCAGACCTAGTAACTCAGATCATTTAATCTAGTACTAGAGGCCCGGTGCATGAAATTCATGCACTTGCGGGGGGGGGGGGTGGGGGGCAGTCCCTCAGCCTGGCCTGCACCCTCTTGTAGTCCGGGAGCCCTCAGTGTATGTCCAACTGCTGCAGAGGCAGGGGAGGCTCCCGCCACCGCTGCTGCACTCGCCAGCCATGAGCCCGGCTTCTAGCTGATTTGCGCTCCCCCTGTGGGAGTGCACTGACCACCAGGGGGCAGCTCCTGCATTGAGCGTCTGCCCACTGGTGGTCAGTGTGCATCATAGTGACCGTTCGTTCCACCATTCAGTCAATTTGCATGTTAGCCTTTTATTATATAGGATGCTAATAAATGTTACTGATATTTCCATTCTCAAACGTAAACTTAAAAACAGCATTTACCCCTGGACTTGAAAACTAAAATAAATTTTATAGGTGAGTGATCTCAGTTTCTAGTTTTGAATCTGTTCAACATTGGTCAGTTTCTAGGAAAAGCTCAACATTTCTGGAATGATTCTGGGTAATGATTTTTTAAAGTTATTTTAGTTTTAGGACAGGGAGCTCAGCTGACATATCTACGTTTCCATTGAAAGCTTCAAGTCCTTCAAGGCAGCTTCTATTTGCCATAAATTGGGTGGTGTATGTGTACACAGTTGAAAAGTAGTAGTCTCATGTTTCTTTTATGGGACATGAAATCATAACTTTAAAGGTAATTTTAAACCTCATCACTTTAGATTTCATTAATCCAGAATTTTGTAGTGTTCAATCTAAAGGTTGCCTTTATTTTTGTGAGGAGAAGTCATAAATGGTTTAAAATTTCATTTGAAATAAAATGACCAGTGTAGATATTACCGTACTTCCTAATTGGAACTCATAAACACTTGTTCACTCACTCCCCACTGACCCATGAGGACAATGTGCTTAAGACTTGTGAACAGCTGGGCTTGGGAAATGTTTCCATTTGACAGTGTAATTGTTGCTATATGTTAGATTATTTTTAGAGTTAACACCAATAGTGTTAACAATTTTCTGATTGCTATATTCTCTAACCACATTTTTTGCAAATATTTTCCATTTCTTCCATCTTATATCAGATTATATAAACTTATAAATGAAACATAGGGCGAAATAGAGAATTTCTTTGTAATAGAATCCAGATTTCTGTAATTCTCTTTTCTTCATGGAATGTTTTTAGTTTTGAAAATAGAGCGTGAATTCCTTAGATTTTTTGCTACTTAATCATACAGTAATTTTATAGAATCCTTTCTGTTTTGAGTACTATACTTAGCTAGGTTTCTATATTTAGTTTTTCTATTGTGTTCCTAATTTTTGTTATGTTGTTTCTGGCAAACATTTTAAAACTTTTAAGCTGTCTAGTAAGATTTTATTGCATCAGTTTACATGCATATCTTTATATTTATCCTTGTTTATACAAAAATGAATATGCATCGTGTTTGTAAACATAATACAGTACACATGTAGAAAAATATCTGTATTTTGGTGTCAGTTTGTACAACAAAGGTACTAATGAGCAAAGTGTTACCAGTTTTGCAGAGAAAACATTTATAAACAAAATCTGTTAAGACAGTGTTAACTCAAAGAGGCAGTTCAACCTACGGGATAGAGTTTATTTCACACTGACAAATAACCTGAGAGCACCTTAATGATTTTAGTGATTTCTATGTTTCATTTTTTTACTATATTAGGAATGCTGCTATGGGACTGGGTGTGTTTATGTGCTATCCAGTAGATATATTAGTGGCCTAGATGCTGTGTAGGTCACAAAAGAATTGTTTGATCTTTTAATGTCTTATATTCACTTTTTATTATAAAGCATTTAGATGTTAAAGGCGTTTGATTTGTCTATCCTATATAATAAAAGGGTAATATGCAAATTGATCCTAACGGCTGAACTACCAGAACGACCGCTCAACCAGTCACTATGAGGTGCACTGACAACCTCTAGGTTCCTTTCCCCAGGGAAGGCTCCCATCGCCTGATGGCTAACAGGGAACCAGGGGTGGGTGGCAGGGGATGTGGATGGCACCAGTGGGGGTGGGGCTGGTGAGCCAGTCGCCCCACACACAGAGGGCAACCTGCAGTGGGGGTGGGGCTGGTGAGCGGGAGGGAACGGCCAACCTCTCGGTCCCTCCCCCTGGCCATCAGGCTCCGATCACCCAATGGCAAACGGGGAACTGGGGATGGGTGGCTGCAGGGGGGTAGGGCCAGCTGCGGGCAGCCGGGGAAGATGGCCCTGATCACAGGCCTGGTCTAGGGACCATACCCGCACATGAATTTCGTGCCTGGGCTTCTAATAATAAGGATAATGATAACTGGCATTTATTGAGCCATTTACTATATGATTGCATGTACTATGTGATCTAGGGGCATTTTGTCATCTAATCCTTAAAAAAAACCCAGGAGTTCGGCACTATTACTATCCCTACAATAAAAATTAGGAAATGTATTTCTAGAGGTTAAATAACTTATCCAAGAGTCATATAGCTATTTATTGCTCAAATTAGAAAAAAACAAAACAAAACAGGCAAATAACAAGCTTCACCAAAAGTTGAAAGAAAAAGACAAAACCGTATTTACGTAACTTGAAAAAAAGATGTAACCTACTATT
This sequence comes from Myotis lucifugus, assembly GCF_000147115.1. Taxonomy (NCBI): domain Eukaryota; kingdom Metazoa; phylum Chordata; class Mammalia; order Chiroptera; family Vespertilionidae; genus Myotis; species Myotis lucifugus. The sequence continues at coordinate 1,438,785 of NW_005871188.1, forward strand.
AAATTTAACAATCCATTCAATTTGCTGATTAGACAATTAGTAAATATTTATTGAACATATAAATGATTAATTGAATGAATAAATCATTCCAACAAACCTGTATTGAGTTCCCACCAGGTAGAGATTTTACACCAATTTAATTGAAAGCTTGCCATAAAACCACAATCTTCAAATTGCAGGTAAATTGCCAACATAATGACCCATAGTCCATAAAGGAAGGTCCTGCCCTACCTGGTTTGGCTCAGTGGATAGAGCATTGGCCTGCGGACTCAAGGGTCGCAGGTTCAATTCCGGTCAAGGGCATGTACCTTGGTTGTGGGCACATCCCCAGTAGGGAGTGTGCAGGAGGCAGCTGATCGATGTTTCTCTCTCATCGATATTTCTAACTCTCTATCCCTTTCCCTTCCTCTCTGTAAAATATCAATAAAATATATTTAAAGTAGTTGCATAAAGGAAGGTCCTGCCCAGCCTGCATGGCTCAGTGGTTGAGCATTGACCTATTAACCAGGAGATCATGATTCGATTCCAGGTCAGGGCAAATGTCTGGGTTGTGGGCTCGATGCCCAGTGGGGGCATGCAGGAGGCAGCAGATCAAGGATTCTCTCTCATCATTGATGTTTCTATCTATCTCTCTCTCTCTCCCTTCCTCTCTGAAATCAATAAA
>NW_005871188.1:1439786-1445095 GCF_000147115.1 Myotis lucifugus
GACACCAAGTTTCAAGGGCATTTGGATGAACGGGCTAAAGAGGAAGGGAATGTGGTCTTTTAAATGTTTGGTGATAAAAAAGAGAGAGAAATCCTAACCAATTTGGCTCAGTTAATAGAGCATTGACCTGTGGACTGAAGGGTCCCGGGTTTGATTCTGGTCAAGGGCATATGCCTGGGTTGAAGGCTCTATCCACAGTAGGGGGCGTGCAGGAGGCAGCCAATCAATGATTCTCTCTCATCATTGATGTTTCTATCTTTCTCTCTCTCCCTTTCTCTCTGAAATCAGTCTATATATATACAACCCTAATATGCAAATAGACTGAACGGTGGAACAACCAGTCACTATGATGTGCGCTGACCACCAGGGGGTGCATGCGGAACATGGCGGGTGTCGGCAGCAGGTGGCATAGTGTGGAACATGGCGGGCATCGGCTGCGGCGGGATAGTGGGGCAGGTGAGTGGGGGCGCCAGACCAAGGTGGGGCGCCGGTCGCTGTCATCAGCGAACCTGTGGTGGTTCTTCGCTCCAATGCGCAGTGGTCCCGCCAGGCACTCGCACCCGCTGCTGGTGCCGGCCCTGTTTGCACTCGCACCCACTGCTAGCACCAGGCACCGTCAGTGGATGCGAGTGGCGACTGCCGGCCCCGATTGCCCCTCAGGGCTTCTCCCCTGAGGACTCCTGGACTATGAGAGGGTGCAGGCCGGGCTGAGGGACCTCCCGTCGTTCCCCACTCCCCCCGCCAATTGTATGAATTTTGTGCACAGGGCCTCTAGTATCTAGATAATAGCCTATCTGACTACAGTGTTTATTGCTTAGCCATGCCTATGTCATCCAAAAGAAAGCATTGAGTATTTTCATTTGAGAAAAATTTTCCTGAGCTCCTACTGTGGTCTTAGCTACCAAGGATGGCATTGTAATACTTCTACAAGAAATATAAGATTTAGTCCTATGCTCAGTATGTAACGGGATAAGATGGAACATATCTAATAAGATATCTGGGACATAGTAAATGTTAGTTGACTGAATCACAATAATTTATATGTGTAAATTGCACTGTAGTGTATAGACAACTGACCTGTTAAGTGACCCTCTAAGTCAGTGGTTCTCAACCTTCCTAATGCTGCGACCCTTTAATACAGTTCCTCATGTTGTGGTGACCCCCAACCATAAAATTATTTTCGTTGCTACTTTATAACTGTAATTTTGCTACTGTTATGAATTGTAATGTAAATATCTGATATGCAGGATGTATTTTCATTGTTACAAATGGAACATAATTGAAGCATAGTGATTAATCACAAAAACAATATGTAATTATATATGTGTTTTCCTATGGTCTTAGGTGACCCCTGTGAAAGGGTCATTTGACCCCCAAAGGGGTCACGACCCACAGGTTGAGAACCGCTGCTCTAAGTGTGAGAGGATGCTGGACAAAGCTTATCTTGCTGCTAAGTTCTCCTACCAGTATAACTGTGTGATCCTGTGCCTAATACTTTGTTTTCATAATAGGAACCTGGCATGTACCCTCAGGGGATGTCTGACCCGCAGTCGGACATCCCTCTCACAATCCAGGACTGCTGGCTCCCAACCACTCGCCTGCCTGCCTGCCTGATTGTCCCCTAACCACTCCCCTGCCAGCCTGATCAACACCTAACTGCCCTCCCCTGCCGGCCAGTCGCCCCCAACTGCCCTCCCCTGCCGGCCATCTTGTGGCTGTGGGAGCCGCCATCTTTGAGGGAAGGGCAATCAATCCCCTGCCGGCCATCTTGTGGCTGTGGGAGCCGCCATCTTTGAGGGAGGGGCAATCAATGAGCATATTCCCTCCTTATTGGCTGTGGGTGCTGCTATCTTTGAGAAGGCATGAGGGTCAATTAGCATATTCCCTCCTTAGATAGGAGGATTGCTAGCAGAAGTCTCTGAGCAGATGGTTTCCTTTGAGCTGTATTTTTCTTGCCTAGAATGTTTCTTGTTAGTTGGGAGCCTTGTAGTAACAGTGGTCCTCAGGAAAGCTGTTTACTTGGGAAAAGATTTCAAGAAAGACACATCTTAAGGCTTCTACAATTCCCAGCTTAATCGATGTTATTTTGCCTTTATGGAGTTGTAAAGGTCAAAATCTATAATTATGACTTACTTTTTCTGTCTTGAGTCATCTTGGCTGTCCTTATAGCTGTCAATTTTGAATTTCTATTTTCCTCCTAGGGAGCTCTTTCGAGTCCCATGGAATTTTTTTTTTTAAGGTAAACCATAAAGTGTTTTTTATTCATTAATACTTATTAGAGATTTCCATTTTCCTCTTCAGTTTGCATGTGGAGTACTAGGAGAGCCTTTTTCATGTCTGGGTACAGGAAGCCGAGACCACCTCTGCACTGCTACCTGCATTTACCTGCTAGAAGTAAACATTTGTTAAGTGGAAGTGATTATTATATATATTTCTCTCTTCCTTTCGACTGTACACTATGTAACAAGAGTGACAGACCTGAAATTGCAATCACCAAACAAACCCAAGATAGTTGTTGTCCACTTTCCTTGGCAAATACAGCACAGAGGGCATTGTCTGCAAATGGAGACATCAAAGAGGAGGTGGTGACGGCTCGTTTCCTTTATCACTGTCTTTTAAATTTAGGTTTTCTAAAGCAACATCTAAAGGCATAACATCTACACAGCCCATAGCACCAAAATCTGCCATCCCCCCTCCCCATTCGTCCTCATCTAAGGGGAACTCTCTCCACACTGAGTGATCAGCAGGAGCTCCTGAACAAACAGGCTGCGGTCTGCACGCTCACTTTGCATGGTCTGGTGTTCTGTGTCAGACATTTTAGGATCATTCAACCTTGTTAAAAGAAATTGGGAATTCTGGAGTTTGCTGACTGCTTCCATGTTAGCCATCTTGGTTGTTGCAGTGGATAATGTGATTGTAGTGGTGATACTCCTTGTATCAGTGCGCCAGCTTGCCGCGTGCGGTCTGCAGTCGCGCTGCCTGGGCTTGCTGCTTTTCTAGCTGCAGCTGCAGCTGCATTTGTTCTAACTGAGCAGCAGAAGGGCTGGAAGAATTAAACTGTCCTCTTGCAGAATGTCTCACTCCTGATAACTGAGAGAAAAGCTCAGCTACAGGACCCATGGCTTCCCTATTGCTGGAGAATATGAACTCTGAGAAGAAAAAGTTCATACTAATAAGTGCGTGTTTGATCTATGAGCATGAGGACTTCCTAATCCTCAGCCAGGGGGAAACATTTTGCGTACATGTGGAACACCCCTCGATTCATCTGAACCTCTAGGGGCTCTGTGCTCAAGTGTAAGATGAGCTGCAGAGTCATCTGTGACATGAGTAGGACCGCCTGCAGGTAATGCTGCACATACAGGACAAATCACTTCTGCATGTTCCATAGAGCCCATTTCCCCACAATAGGGACAGGTAAGGCTGTGGCTGCTCTATAGAGAAAGCTTCCCCACCATAGTACAAGCCAAAACCTACCTTTGTTAGTGTGGACTGCATTGGGTGGTCTGTTGTATTCATTGTTGTTACACCACTTTCATAGCAAGACACAAAGATTGTCATTGTAGCAAATGAAACACATATCTGCAGCCTTGAAAATTTCCTTTTAAACATGTACTACAGCTGACACCTTCATGTTGGGACATGCTAGTTCAGACGGTGGCAGCGTGGCCTCTCCCAGTTGAGCTCCCAAGGAATTTGAGAGCAAGGTCAAGTGAGTTGCATACATTTGCCTGGCATAACCTGGAGTTTCAGCCCTGAATGGACTTGTAATAAAGCCCTGTTCTGATCAAGTATATCCGTAGTCGAGCAGCACTCTGGCACGTGGCCTGAAGGTAATGGGGCCAGCTGGCACTCTTCTTGTGGCTTAAATACCGTGTTGGACCACACAGGTACCTTTTTATCTCAGGCTATTAATCTTAGAAGTTCAATTTTTAATCTTAGAAACTGGAAACTCTTTTGGTAGAGCAGGAAAGTGGAAAATTAATTCTTACTAATGCAATGAAAAGATTGCCAGGAATAACTAGAGTATAGTTAATTCAGTTTGCTTTTCCCAGTCAGTAAACCTGGTAGTAGTGAACCCCTATCCAGGCATGTATCCTCTTCAACTCCTAAAACACAGATTTAACCTAATCATCATTCAAATGCCTGTGGTATATAGATAATAATCCATATAATTGCTCTCAAAATACCACTTTTCTGTTGGTGTAACAATTGTTATGCTCTAGTTCTTTCAAGACACATTTCATTTGGCTAACATGGTTTTGTCAGAATTGTGGAATGCATCATCAGCCATCCTATCATTGCTGTGGTGGCCATTAATTTAATGACTATTTGAGTACCATCAGCTCTGGGACACATGTGAGGTACTGTCCCTTAGCAAAGTTGTTTGGCCAAGAGTTTCTATGTGAAGTCACTTACCTTTGTGGTTGCCTTAGGGCTTTCTTCCAGGCTTTTCTCCCTACCGGTTAGAACATGCTTGGACTTAGCCAAACATGCTAACAATCACGTACTCATCCATGTATTTAATAAATGGTAATTAAAATCCGCCTGTTGTGCCACGTGTCTCTGTCTCTGTGTGTAGACCCGGCATTATCTAATGACTAGAGGCCCGGTGCACGAAATTCGTGCGCAGGTATGGTCCCTAGGCCTACCTGCGATCAGGGCCATTTTCCCTGGCTGCCTGCAGCCGACCCTGCCCACCGCCGCCACCCACCCTCAGTTCCCCGTTCGCCATCAGGTGATTGGTGCTTGACTGCCAGGGGAAGGGACTGAGAGGTTGGCTGTTCCTACCTGCTCACCAGCCCCGCCTCTGCCGCAGGTTGCTGTCTGTGTGTGAGGTGACCGGCAGGGCGGGGGCCTTGGCCTGGCGCAGTCTGCATCCCCCGCCACCTAACCCTGATTCCCCATTCGCCATCAGGCAATCGGAGCTGCCGGCCAGGGAAAGAGACAGACAGGTGGTCAGTGCACCTCATAGTGACTGGTCCAGGGGTTGTTCTGGTCATTCTGCTTTAGGGTCAATTTGCATGTTACCCTTTTATTATATAAGATAGAGGCCTGGTGCACCAGTGGGAGCCAGCTGGCCTGCCCTGAAGGGGACCCCAGATCGGGGTGGGGGTCCCCACTAGGGGGCGGGGAGGGCCTGGGCGAGGGGCCACGCCCCCAATTGGGGTGGGGGTCCTCGCAGGGTGGCAGGGCCGTCCTGGCGAGGGGCCGGTAGTTCTGATCTCTGTCATCTGTCATATGCTCTTTCTGTCACTGGGCTTTTATAATTAGGATGCTGCTGTAACTCTGTAATGCATCAACAAATCGTT
>NW_005871188.1:1445587-1465124 GCF_000147115.1 Myotis lucifugus
CCTACTGTCTGTGTCCATAGGTTATGCTTATATGCATGCGTACAAGTCTTTTGGTTGATTTCTCCCCCCCCCTCCCTGCCTACCCTCTGAGGTTGGATGGTCTGTTTGATGCTTCCTATGTCTCTTGATCTATTTTTGTTCATCAGTTTATGTTGTTCATTATATTCCACAAATGAGTGAGATCAAGTGATATATATCTTTCTCCGACTGGCTTATTTCACTTAGCATAATGCTCTCTAGGTCCATCCATGCTGTTATAAATGTTAAGAGTTCTTTCTTTTTCTTACAGCAGCATAGTATTCCATTGTGTAGATGTACCATAGTTTTCTAATCCATTCATCTGCTGATGGGCACTTAGGCTGTTTCCAAATCTTAGCTATGGTAAATTGTGCTGCTATGAACATAGGAGTGCATATATCCTTCCTTGTGGATTTTTCTGATTTCTTGGGATATATTCCTAGAAGTGGGATTACTGGATCAAATGGAAGTTCCATTTTTACTTTTTTGATGAAACCCCATACTGTTTTTCATAGTGGCTGCACCAGTCTGCATTCCCACCAGCAATGCACGAGGGTTCATACCATCATAGTAGGGGTCTTTAATACTTCATTGACACCACTGTATAAATCCTCTAAACAAAAAATCAGCAAAGAAACAGCAATCCTAAATGACTCATTAGATCAGATGGAATTAATTGACATCTTCTGAACATTTCACCCCAAAGCTGCAGAATATATATTCTTCTCAAGTGTACACGGAACATTTTCAAAGATAGAACACATATTGGGACACAGGCAGAAGATAGAAATCATATCAAGCATCTTCTCAGATCACAATGGCATAAAATTAGAAATCAACTACAATTAAAACAGTGAAAAAAATCAAACACTTGGAGGCTAAATAGCATGCTATTAAATAATGAATGGGTTACCAAAGAGATCAAAGAAGAAATAAAAAGCATCCTGGAAACAAATGACAATGAAAACACAACAATCTAAAATCTATGGGACACAGTGAAAACAGTCTTGAGAGGGAAGTTCATAGCTCTACAGGCCTAACTCAAAAAACAAAAACGTAATAAATTATCTAACCCTACAAGTCAAAGAATTAGAAAGAGAGCAACAAGAAAAACTCAGAGTAAGTAGAAGGAAGGAAATAATAAATATCAGAGTGCAAATAAATGACATAGAGACAAAAAAAAAATACAAAGATCAATAAAATCAAGAGCTAGTTCTTTGAACAGATAAACAAGATTGATGAACCTCTAGCCAGGCTTACCAAGAAACAAAGAGAGAGGACCCAAATAAATAAAATCAGAAATGAAAGAGGCTAAATAACAACAGATCTCACAGAAATACAAAGGATTGTAAAAAAAATACTATGAAGAACTCTACTCCAACAAATTGGACAACCTAGATGAAATAGACATATTTCTAGAAAAATACAATCTTCCAAAACTCAATCAGGTTGAATAAAAAAACCTGAATAGGCCGATAACTACCTATGAAATTGAAGCAGTAATCAAAAACCTTCCAGCAAATAAAAGCCCTGGTCCAGATGGCTTCACAGCGGAGTTTTACTAAACGGTCAAAGAAGAACTAAAACCTATCCTCCTCAGGCTATTCCAAAAAATTCCAGAGAAAGGCACACTTCCATGCTCTTTGTATGAATTTCTAATAAGTTTCTGGAAAATGCTGATGCTGCTGCTCCTGCCATGGACCAGATTTGAGTTGCAGTTATTCAGAATTAACTCACCTCTCTTTTGTCATCGTTTTCCTGTGGTAACCAGCAAAGGATCATGTTTAGTCACACAATAACTAAAATAGTATTTTGGAGGGGAGGGGTTACATTTTATAGAAGCCGTTTAAAGGCTATAAAGTATACTTATCTATGTACCTTCTATATACAGGGTGGGGTAAAAGTGGGCTTACAGTTGTTTGTATGGAAAATAAAACAAGAATAAACTCTGTTTCACCTACTTGCAACTATAATCCTACTTTTGCCCCACCCTGTATATATGTGATCGAGGTGATGTAGTAAACAGCATTGGGGATGCATAGCCCAGAAATCAAGTTCCTTAAAACAGAAAGAAATCTTGATTAACAAAAATTTGTAAAACGTTATTAGTACTACTTTGACCGCTGTTGAGAATTTTGAAATTTAGAACAATATGATTTGGGATTTGGAAACAGTGTTTCAGCAAAAGTGAATCTATGTATTACTGAACACCTTTTTTATTTTTGCTTTTCTAGATCTAATTACTTGTTTAGACACTGCATCCAGCTTTTTGGAACCTGAGTTCAGGTATGACCATATTTGTGCCCTTTTTTCCCCCTTAAATTTACCTTTATCAACTTCATCCTCATTCTTTATACACTTAAGATTAATGTACATTGTGACATAGACATTGTTCTAAGACCTCACTCAATAAACCAGAGTTTATTTAAAGCCATTGAGTTACCATGTTTACATTTTTCATTAATTGTAGCATTTGGATCCTCTCCACAATGAAAATGTAATTGTAATATACTTTCAAAGTAAAACTAGTTGCTCTTCAAAATCTGGCAAAACTGCTAATAAAAGTAGAAGAGTTATCTATATATATAAAAGCCTCAGTGACCGTTATGTCCGAACGACCGGTCAACCAGTTGTTATGGCACGCACTGACCACCAGGGGGCAGAGGCTCAACCCAGGCACTGCTCCCTGGTGGTCAGTGCGCTCCCACAGCCAACCTTCCATGGCCAGCCAACTTCCCCAGTCCCTCCCCCGGCTGGCAAACCTTCTGCGGTCCCTCCCTCTGTCCCTCTGGCCCCGTCCCTCTGGCCCTGGCCAGCAGCCGGCAGGCCCCGGCCGGCACGACCCAAATCAGGACTGGGCGAGACGGCCCCGATAGGCCCTGATCACCAGCCAGGCCTAGGGTCCCCACCCATGCATGAATTTCATGCACTGGACCTCTAGTTTATATATATAAAACCCTATATGACTGGTCGCTATGATGCGCACTGTGGGGGGCAGGCTGGCTGGCCAACCTCCCGTGGGTCCAGCTGGACCCCACCCATGCACAAATTCGTGCACCAGGCCTCTAGTCCTCCTATATAATAAAAGGGTAAAATGCAAATTGACCCTAACGGTGGAATGACTGGTCGCTATGACACACACTGACCACAAGGGGGCAAATGCTCAATGCAGGAGCTGCCCCCTGGTGTTCAGTGTGCTTCCACAGGAGGAGCGCCGCTCAGCCAGAAGCTGGCTCTTGGGTGGCCAGCACAGCGGCGGTGTCAGGAGCCTCTCCTGCCTCTGCAGCAGTGCTAAGCCGTTAGTTAGACATTGCCCGAGGACTCCCGGGCTGCCAGATTGATGTCTGTCTGACTGACAGCTTAGGCCCAATCTCCCAGGGAGTGGGCCTAAGCCATCAGTCGGACATCCCCTGAGGGGTCCTGAACTGCGAGAGGGTGCAGGCCGGGCTGAGGGACTTCCCCCCCCCCCTCCCCCTGAAGTGCACGAATTTTCATGCACCGGGCCTTTAGTCTCTTCTATAAAAGGACAAGAAAATGGTTTAGGCTATTATGGAATTTCAGTGTTCTTACCCAAGTAGCATTTCTACTACAATTTCCGTGCTTTATGCCCTCATTCCATGCTTCAACTAGAATGAACCTCTAATTGACTTTTCCTTTCATTTCTAACCTTTGCTGGCCTTATGCTGCTATTGAGGTTGCTGCCAAGTTATTTTCTAAAGTACATATCTCATCATTCCCCAGCTTACAAATCTCCAGGTGCTCCTAATTAAGACAAAAGTTATCCAGATTCCTTAGCTTGGTGTTCAGGATCCTGGCCCAGGGTCTTGCCATTTTTCTAATCTCGTCTCATGCATTCATGTTGAAATAGCTGTGGATCGCTTACACTGCTCTGAACTCTCAGAACTTTGGCCTGGGATCCCTTTACTCCTCTCTACTTGGCAAAGTCATTCTCATCTTCTGAGACCATCTCACTAACCTCCCTGCAACTCACTGCCTCTTCACAAAGAACCTTTGCTTTGTCTTCAGAAATGGTTCTGTCTCCATGGGATGGGTCGCTCTTCAGCACTTGTGGGGGATCCTGGTCTGCAGAGTTAGCTCTGGCATCAGTGTATGGCACACAGCCTGGTAGAGGGTATGCTGTCTTGTGCCCTCCACTCTCTAGCTTCATTGTCACTGCCCAAATGCGAGCTGCCATCCTCTCTCCCCTGGACTACTGCACTGTCTGCCTAACTGTCCCAGTGTCCCCTCATGGTTCCTTCCTAGTGGCCACAGTACTCTCCTAAAAATATGAACCAGATTATGTACAGATACTGTCAAAAGCCTTTACTGACGTTCTGTTTTTACTTAGAATTGTATTCCAGACTCCTCACCATAGCCCACAAGGCCTCTGCATGATCTGGCCTCTGCCCCCACTTTAGCCTCCTCTCACACCAACTCCCTTCCTGCACTGGTCATCCTCAGTTCCCCGCACACAGTTCCCTGCCTCAAGGGCATGCAGTGCTATTGATGGGGATGTGTTACACTTCTACAGAGCCCATTCCCCGACGCCCTGACCCAGGCAGTGCAGAGCCTGTTGTGAGCAGACCCTGGAGGCATCTGCCACTTACCAGCCACGTGACCCAACAGTTCCTCAGTGTCCTCATCTGTAAAATGAGGATAATAATAGTACCTACCACGTAGGGTTCTTACGTGGATTACTGGAAGCACTTAGAATGCTGTCTAGCACATCGTAAGTCTATTCCAAATGTGTATTACTTTTATTAAGTTAGATTCCTCCCAGTTACTTCATAGAATTCCTTTTCTTCATAGCCGAATCATAATCTAATTAACTATCTGTGTGTCAGTTTAATGTCTTCCCCACCACTGGAAGGTAAACGCATTGAGGACAGGAGCCATGTTTGTTTGGTTGAGATTTGTAAACCCTGTGTGTCACACAGCCCAGCACTTAGACATTCAAGTGCATAGGTGGGTGAGTGAGTTCGTGAATGTATGAGTGAATGAAAGAATACAAAACATTTTTTTAGATCAACATAAATTTGATCAATAGGGGATGGGTAAAATAAATATGGTTTATCCACAAAATAGAATATCATGTAGCTATTAAATATGGTGAATAGATTTTACAGTAGAAATATGTCTGTATTCATTGTGAAATGAAATGATCAAAGCTGTTTGTAAATAAGAGACAATTGTTGTAAATTTGTGGGTAAAGATGTGTGTGGGCAGATCGGAGAAAGTCTGAAAGGGTTTTTAGGAGTGCTGGTTCTCAGGGTGGTGAGATGGTGATGATGATATTCACATTGAACTGAAAAAATGGATATGTGATGCTTTTGGTCTTTTCCCCAAAAAAACACAGTAGTATATGCCCTTTAACTTGTTTTTATTTCATAGTAAGTACTGTCCAGCTGGTTGTCTCCTTCCTTTTGCTGAGATATCTGGAACAGTCCCTCATGGATATAGAGATGTAAGTTGCCTGTAGACTATGTTAAAGTTGTGATAGGACTTTATGTTTTTAAATTTCAGAATAGGTAAATGTGTACATATTGCACATCTTTGTTGTGATATTTTTCTAGGAATTGTTTGTTTTTGGAAATATGTAATGTTTTATTATTTTTCTTCTAAAAAATGTATGTTATGGCATCAATATCTGTCCCATGTTTATTGAGGAAACTGCCCAGATAAACTAATTTCTTGAAGTGTAAGTCTTATTTATGAATTATCAAAAGAAAAGAAAAAAACTGACTTTTTTTCCCCTTTCTCAAGTCCTCGCCATTGTGCATGGCTGGTGTGCATGCAGGAGTGGTGTCAAACACCCTGGGTGGCCAGATCAGTGTTGTAATTAGTAAAGGTATCCCGTACTACGAAAGTTCTTTGGCTAACAACGTCACGTCTGTGGTGTAAGTATACATGCTGTTTATAATAAGCAGGCTGGGCAGGGGCGGGATGGGGACTGGTAAGGCCTCGGCAATGTAACAGTTAGTGGTGTTCAGGAAATACCATTTGTGCACTTAGCTCTTACATTTTTGTGTGCTCGGTGTCTGCATGTACTGAGGAGGACAGGCAAGGTTGTACTACTTGGCTTGTTCTCTGTCCAAAGGTAGTCATTTGCAAGCTTGATTGGTTTGTTTCTTCTTTTCTAAGTGTTGAAAAAGCGTAGAATAAGAGTCTAGAAGTATTTTGTTGAATCCATACTTGATGTTAAAGACCAGAACACATAACTACTGTGTTCCTTATAGCCTGTGTGACCCAGGATGAACTGAGAATAATTGAAACACTTTGATGTGAATTAAATTTTGACATTAATCAGAATTGGTAGTATTATGAATCTCCCTCTCATCCTCAGAGAATATATTCAGAATGTATTTTCATGGTTCCCATGACATTCCACTATTTTACAAAACTTAGACTAGGCATAAATAAGCAGAAGTTCAGACATTAGATAGAAATCCAGTACTCCGCATCTGTGTCTGTGAATCTTGCCTCTTGGGTATGCTCAGTCCTACACACAGTACTGAGTCTGTCTGAAACAGCTTCTCTTCAGAGGCCCTGGGCCAGTTTCCATCAGAAGACAGGAGTGGACCACACCCTCAGCTGTAGAAAGCAGGAGTCAGCAGATTTTTTTCTGTAAAGGACCAGCTAGCAAATATTTTAGGCCTTTCTGGGGCACATGGCTCTGTCACTTTTCCCTTTTTTGTTTCATTTACAACCCTCTAACCACGTAAAAATGATGCTTTGCTCGCAGGCCACACAGAACAAGCCATGCCAGGGCTATATACCCATCACTAGTATGCAGTCAGCTTCCTTTCTTTCTTTTGGTTTCTTCTAGATGCTTTTATGAAGATTCTTTCTTTCCCATGGTCTATCTTTGGACAGAGTTTTTTATGAATTCTCTTTCTCATCTATACTAATAAAAGGGTAATATGCTAATTAGACCAGATTGACCAGAAATCTTCTGGACGTCCGACTTCCTTCCAGACAGTTAGGGGGGAAATTAGGGGGTAACCAGGCCAGCAGGGGGCATTTAGGGGGCAAACAGGCCAGCAGAGGACCAGCTAGGGGGCAACCAGGCCAGCAGGGTACCAGTTAGGGGGCGATCAGGTCGGCAAGCAGAGGCAGTTAGGGGTGATCAAGCAGGCAGGCAGGCAAGCGGTTAGGAGCCAGCAGTCCTGGACTGAGAGAGGGATGTCCAACTGCCGTTTTAGGCCCCATCCCACAGGAATCCCGGATTGGAGAGGGTGCAGGCCGGGCTGAGGGACCCCACCTTCCTGTGCACGAATTTCACGCACTGGGCCTCTAGTACTTAAATAAGGACAAGTTGCATCCACTTGTCATGACCTGGATGTTATGCTCAAGGCAGGAGCCTCAATCTTTGAAATCGAAGTGCAGTGCTACCCTGCAACACCATAACTTGTTCTAGACATGCTGATGCCCTGTAACAAATGCAGTCTCTCTCAGCAGACTTACCACTTTCAGTGCACCTTCACCAGCAGCAGTTGCCATAGGAAAGTCTTAGGAGTCTATTTCATGAAAAAGAGATAAAAGAGAAATATATACTCAAAATAAAAGAGAAATGTGTTACGAGAGCACATTTGCACAATCATATGAAACTAGGAACTAGATACTTGATACTTGTAGAGACAGTTATTTATGCTGATGTCAGAAGTTCTGCTTAGAAAATAGACTTTTAATTTTAACTAGGAGAATATATAGCCAGAGAATACTCTTAGTTCTTTATACATTAAACACAAAAAGGTTTACTAAGACAAATATGGGGAACTCATGTGTTATGTGATATGTCACACAAAAAATACTTTCTCTCTTTCAGGGGACACTTATCTACAAGTCTTTTCACATTCAAGACGAGTGGTAAGCCTTTCATGGACTTTATAACTTACTATAATTTTTATAACACTGGATGCCAGACATTGTGCTAGTTGCTGTTTGTTGTACTTTCTTATTTAGTTGCCACAATAACACCTATTAGGTTAGAGGGGCATTTAATAAAATAATGAATGAAATAAGTGAAGTTCTATGTTAATAGGAAAATGATCATGGAAGCAAGGAATTTTTTTCTAGAAAAGGTGATTTTTTAACTTGTTTGAAAAAGTAATTCATTCATTTGACTGAAAATATGTGAGTGCCTTCCTTTATTCGTCAGGGACTGTTCTGGTCTAGGAAGACAACAGTGAGCATAATCAACAAAATTTTGCTTTCCTGGAGCTTAAGTTCTGGTAGCGAGAGATTGACAATAAATAGTGAATAAGTCAGTTATTATTTATGTATTGTTTATAATATTATAAAATATGTAGAAAATGAAGGAGGAGGGCTAGGCAATGCAGGAGGTACTGATGGGATCAGGACAAGCCTCAGGGAGAATGGAACATTTGAGCAAACACCTGAAGGAGTGTGAGTCACCCATTGACCTGGGAGCTTGTTCTGGGGAGAGGGTAACATATCACCATTAAACTAATGATTGCTCAGAAATAAATATACACAGTTCCTGACAAGACACAAAACACAGACCCAAAAAACATGTGCCTAGTTTTGGAATTTTTCTATTACAGTGTAGTATTTGCTTTAGTGTGTACAGGTACAATAGAGTTTGCAGTGAGCAAGTTTTTATAGATTTTAAGTTTATAGCTGGAAACAGTGACTTTCTTTTTTGTTTCAGGTTGTTATGGAACTCTGGGCATGGAGTCTGGTGTGATTGCCGATCCTCAGATAACAGCTTCATCTGTGCTGGAGTGGACGGACCACACAGGGCAGGAGAACAGCTGGAGACCCGAAAAGGCCAGGCTGAAGAAACCGGGGCCTCCCTGGGCTGCCTTTGCCACTGATGAGTATCAGTGGTTACAGATAGATCTCAACAAGGAAAAGAAGATAACAGGTTAAGAGATGTAATTTTTTAGAAAAATTTATGATTTTTTTTTAGAACAGCTTATGATTTTATTTTAAAACCTGGTGACATCTAAGATTTTTATAGAAACTTAAGTCACTGCAAATTTAATTATGTGGTTTTAAGTTTTTTTTACTGGTGTTAGTGTTACTAAAGATGGTTTTATAAAAAGCATGACAGAGGAGAGGAGTTGGTATTTGAGTCTTATTAGCTTTTCTTATTGTAATAAGATTCTTTTAAGGTAGTGTTTCAGTAAAGGAATCTGGAGACATCTGAAATAGCCATCTATTATAGTCATTAAAAGAAATTTATGTTCAAGGAGTGTACTCTAAGTGCTATAAATAATATTCCACATGTGCTGAGTATGAATTTAATTATTTAGAGCAATTTAGCAAGTGATCAGCATAATTGGTTGGGATTGGTTTTGTTAAAGATTTATTTTGCTTTGGTACCGAAAATAATACTAGTAATCATCTTTAATCTGTTCATTCCTAGGAAGTCATTTTTATTCCATAGGTGCAATATATTTTACAATGATATGAACACGGGCTGCTAAAATAGAATGGTTCTTTCCTTATGTGTGCTCATAATTCTCCCAGCCTCTACAAGGGAACAAAGCCCAGGATTTCGGTACTATTTAATGAAACCTTGCACTTAGATGTGGTAATGTGTCATGGGCAAAGATGTTTGAACAGTGTTTATGTTTCAGTGGTGAACAGACTTCAAAGACCAGACCATGTGCATTAATGAAAGCAACTCTCCATTCCTCAGGCATTGTGACCACTGGCTCCACCATGGTGGAGCATAACTACTATGTGTCAGCCTACCGAATTCTATACAGTGATGATGGGCAGAGGTGGACTGTGTACAGAGAGCCTGGTGTGGAGCAGGATAAGGTAAAATGATTAACAAGGTATTTTTAAAAACATTTTTTTAAATGAACCTTTGCCAAAAGTCACAGGAGCTCCTGTGTGATCTAAAAGTTAAATATCGTTTGATCTTACTCTGCCCTCTTCTGGCCATTTTAGCATGGTTAGGAAATTCTCAGTGGTTCTAGGTCACTTTTGATGATTGTGAGGGTTAAATAATTTATTGATTCTTTTTTCACTACATTTTAATTCAATTTTTAGATACTTTATTAGGAAATTCTAAAAGGGAACTTATAATTTCTTGTCTTTAAAAAGCTTTTCATTTCAATACACAGAATGTTGGAAAAGCCTAATTTGTTTCCAGATTTCTACTGTGGTACATAAATTAATAAACATGACAGTGCTGAAACGTGCTAGACCAGCTAAAGGGATTGGTTGAGAAGGGTTGAGAGTAGGCACAGGTGACTCCCATCTAGATGTTTATCACTTTCACCTGGCTCCTGGCCCTTGCTCCACCACAAGGATCTTGTAATTACAAGAGTCCATGTCCCAGGGAAGGTAGAGTCCTCTTATCTAGAATTGATAGATGAGCACATATTTTTAACAAGTTTTGATAGTTACATGATATTATCAGTTCTCTGTGTTTTGTTTTAGTTACATGATACTATCAGTTCTCTATCAGAAATATGATACTAGAGGCCCAGTGCACAAAATTCATGCATGGGTGGGGTCCCTAGGCCTGGCCAGTGATCAGGACCTACTGGGGCTGTCTTGCCCAGTCCCGATTGGGTCTGGGCTGGCCGGGGCCTCCTGCCGGCTGCTGGCCAGGGCCTCCTGCTGCCTGCCAGACAGGGCCTGCTGGGGGCAGGGGGCGCTGGAGGTTTGCGGGACAGGGGGAGGCACCAGGGGAGGTTGGCTGGCCGTGGGAGGTTGGCTGTGGGAGTGCACTGACCACCAGGAGGCAGCTCCTGTGTTGAGCGTCTGCCCCCTGGTGGTCAGTGCACATCATAGCTACTGGTCTTAATGGTCGTTTAGGCTTTTATATAGAGAGATATTAAGGTATCTTCATTTACCACTTTTCTCATCTGTTCAAAAACTGCAGGGGCTTCCTATAGTCTTTCATATGGATCTAAACTCTTCTGCTGTTATTCAAGGCCTTCTTTCCTCTCTCCTACTTGGTATCACATGAACTTCATATTTGGTGAGCCTCAGCCCATTGAAGCAAATAACAATATTGTCTCCATTTCTATCTTCTAATGCCCCCAAACTTGACTACCTTTTATTCTTAGCACATCCACATTTATTTGTATAATATTTATATTTATGAGGTATAGTGAATTTTTTGAAATTGTAAAAATTGTCCATATTTATATTATAAAAACATCTAAGAACATTGAATTATATTTCTGAAAAAGATTTTTTTTTATTTCATTTTGAAAGATAATTTCACTGAGTTGAGAATTCTAGGTTGACAGTTTTTGGTTTCAATAGTTTAATTATGCTTACATTGTTTTCTGGTTTGCATTGTTTGAGTGAGAATTCTGCTACTTTCTTAATCATTGTTGCTCAATATGTAATGTGTCTTTTTTTTTCCCCTTGGCTACTTTTAAGATTTTCTTCTTATAATTTGTTTCAAGTTACTTGATTATGATGTGCTTTATATAGTTGTCTTATTGTTTCTTCTTCTTGGGCTTTGAGCTTCTTGGATCTGTGGGTTATAATTTGCATCAAATTTGGAAAATTGTAGGCCTTTTTTTTATCCAAATATGTCTCCTCTTCAGTTCTAATTATATGAATATTATGACTTCTGAAGATGTCTTACAGTTCACTGATGCTATTCATTGTTTTCATCTTTTGTGTTCTAGCTTTAAAAATTTCTACTGTTTTGTGTTCAAATTTAGTAATCTAGTCTAGAATGTCTGATCTGCTATTAATCCTGTCCTGTGTGTTTATCTTCAATATTGTATTTTCACCTCTAGATGTTCAGGTGGGGGCTTTAAATTTTCTTCCATGTCTTTCACTAACATGCTCATGCTTTCTCCATTACCTCTGAAATATGTGGAGTATATAATAACTCAATGCCCTTGCCTACTAATTCTATCTACTAATATGTCCTAGATCTTTTTATGTTGATTGATATTATGGGTCATATTTTACATGTCTGATAAATTTTGACTGGTAAACTATATTTACATTGTAGAAATTGTAAACTTCATTGTTTGGTGCTAGATTTCATTTTGTATTATTCCTTTAATTTTGTTTAAACTTCACTCTGGGACACAGATTACTTGAAAATCTTTATCTTTTCAAAGCTTGCATTTTTGCTTTATTACGTAGGACTTGAGCAGCCTTTTCTAATTTTTCCCTACTACTGAGGAAATAGTGTTCTAAATATTCAATCCAACATCCCATGTGTTTCTTCACTCTGGCTGTTGGCAGTGTGAGCTGTTCCCAGTTCTCTGTGGCTCTCGGAATTGTTCTCCTGGCTCCTTTCTGGTGGTTTTTCACCTGTCCTCAGACAGTTTCTTCATATACAGCTGAAGATTTAAGGGGAATCTTCCTACAGATCTTAGAAGTCTTTCTGCGGACTTCTTCCCTCCTATACTGAACCCGACGAATTCTGGCTGCCTTGGAGCTCATCTCTGAGCTCTGTCTCTTGATCAGTGAAACACCAGGCTCTCTCTAAGCAATATTGGGACAGGAGAAGGGCTCACCTCATTTGTTTCCCTTTCTTAGGGATTATTGCCCTATGCTGCCTGTTGTCCAGTGTCTGAAAACCATTTTTATTTGATTTCATATATTTTATTTGATTTCTCAGAAATGTAAAGCAAAAGGTTAAATCCAATCAAGGATAGGAATGGAAGTCCTGGCATGGAACTGTACGAAATAAGTCTTTTCCCTCACTTATGTTAGCCCATCAGCTCCCTCGCCTGCCCCCAATTCAAGGATAATTGGTGTATTCATCTTCACACCCTTTCAAAGCATGCAGATGTGCATGAGCACATACATGCAGATTGAGAGAGTTTTGAGTTTTGTTTTGAAATGGGAATGTGTGTACAACTCGTTTTTATAATATGTTGCTTTTAATAGTATGCCATATTTGTGTGTGCTAACAACCAATAAATTTAAGTTTCCTGAGAATGGAAACTTTGACTTCCATTTTCATTTTTGCCTCATGACACCTTGCAAACCTCCCTCTACATAGGAATTTATAATAGATGTTCATAGGTTAACTATAGTAAATCTTTTTTAAAAAATTGATTTCAGAGAAGAAGAGAGAGGGAGAGAGATAGAAATATCAATGATGAGAGAGAGTCATTGATCGGCTACTTCCTGCATGCCGCCCACCTGGGACCAAGCCCCCAACCCAGGCATGTGGCCTGACCAGGAATTGAACCATGACCTCCTAGTTCATAGGTCAGTGCTCAACCACTGAGCCATGCTGACCAGACTATAGCAAATCTATTTTACTTCAGTTTTGTTTTTGTTTTTGGTGTGTTTTTGTGGAGTTTGTTTTTTGTTTTTTAGGGAGAGTGGAAAGTGGAAGAGAAAGGGAAAGACAGAGAGAAACATTGATGAGAGAGAAACACATTGATTGGTTGCCTCCTACACAAGCCCTGACCAGGGCATGGGCCAGGAGGAGCCTGCAACCAAGGTATGTGCCCTTGACTGGAATCGAACCCGGGACCCCTTGGACCGCTGGCCGACACTCTATCCACTGTTATCCACTGTGCCAAACCAGCTAGGGCTTACTTAGTTTTTATAAAATCTATTTCCTTTAAATTTTTTTTTTTTTTAAGTGAGACTGCAGTATGGAGTAAAATCTCAGGGATATAGTTTTTATGTTTATTTATTGTTTGTTCCACTAATTCAATAAACTGTAAATAATATTGCCTTTATTTTATTTCAAAGTATATTTGAGGAAATAATGGAAGCTTACTAGTGTGGAGATTATTGTAATTTAAAAATAAACCTCTTAGAAAATGAAGGATATTAATACATCCTAGAAATTTGCAATCTAATGTCATGTGAATCAGCCAGGAAAAAAAATAGCTATAATATTTGGAAATGGCTTGATTGAGGAAGTAAACATTTACTTGCTCTTACCTTAACTAGTAAAAACAAACCACTTTGATTTTAGGCAGGTGCTCACTAATTGATGGTCTTTAGAAACTAACTATAGATGATTTGGCCTGAAGGAACAGGAGGGCTCTTTTTTGCTTAGTATAGCCCTGAGCATAAATCAGAAGACGCAGATTCAAGTCACTGCTCTATCACTGACTGGCCGTGGGATCCCATTCTGAGGTTCAGTTTCCTGGGTTCTGTCTGATCACAGGGTTGTCATGAAGAGCAACTGAGTTAATCCTATGAAATGCTTTGTAATTAAGAGCTTTTCCAGTGTAAGGTACTGTCATTTGCTTGAATAGTTGACGGAATGAGATATTACTTTAAAATCATATTTTTACCTAAGGGGTATATAATGCATATCGTTAAATTTGGTGATGATCGTTAAATTAGGCAAGTAACTGTCACTTTTCTGGCTCAAAGAGCAAGAAAACAGAATATGGGAACTGTGTTTATGTAGTTTATCCACTAGGTGGAGGTATATATCTGTTGTGTTAGTATATGCTCACTTTTAGTCTATTTATTGGGAGAAAAATTATGAAAAGTTCACAGTAAAGCATTTCCTCTAAGATCTCATATGTTCAGTTAGGCTTTATTTTGAAAATAAAGTCAACATATTTAAACAAATATGGAATGGTTGGTAGTTCCATAGGACTGGAGTTACTAATTTATTAATAACAATATACCATATTATTACAGTTGAAGCTCTCGTCTCAGATTGCCAAGTTAGCATTCTTATTATGTTTGCATCATCTTAAAATCATTTTTATATTTCATAGTGGTTTTTTTAATAAATTTTTGATGAAAAATGTGCAGCTTCTTAAAATAGAGACAGACTCTATAGAGAGCGGGCAGACAGTTCTGAGGAGTATGAAGGGGGGTGGAGGGGAATCGAGCAAAAAAGAGAGAGAGCTCATTGACATGAACAACAGTGTGGTGATTGGGTAGGGGGGATGGGAGAAGGTGGAAGAGGGCACAGAGGGGGTAAATGGTGATGGGAAAAATTAAATTATTTTTTTAAAAAAGAAAGAATGTGCAACATCTTAATAGTTTTCAAAATTGTGATTCATTTATTTTCTTAAAAATTAATTCTTATTGTCATACTTTGCAGATCTCATTTAAGGCCCAAACAAAAACATGTTTCAGTGGAGCAATTTAGCCCTGGCCTCTTTTGATGTAAAGTACCAATTTTTTGTTGTTTTTTAAAGATATTTCAAGGAAACAAAGATTATCACCAGGATGTGCGTAATAACTTTTTGCCACCAATTATTGCACGTTTTATTAGAGTGAATCCTACCCAATGGCAGCAGAAAATTGCCATGAAAGTGGAGCTGCTGGGATGCCAGTTTATTCTTAAAGGTAAAGCCACAGTATATTTCAGACATGGTATTTTCACTGGATTAATTAAAAATGCTAATTAACTGCTGCTCTCAGAGAAGGTAGTTAATAACAATGTGTTTAACCTTTAAATTATATTATCTTCTTAAAGGAATTTTTAAAAAGAAACAGTTATCATTTTAAAAAGTTACACATCAAAGTTATTTTCAAAATTACAAGTTGGATAGAGGGCATCATTCATGAGATGATATAATGAGATTGCTTTCCAAATCTATCCTCAATCTTAATTTTTTTTTTCTCAATCTTAATTTTTAATCAGGTCTCGTGTAATATAATATTCATATCACATAAACACTAATGATTGATTATAGTAGTAACTTCAGTCTAAGTGACTTTTACTTTGAATAAATTAAAAATGGGAGTAACTTCCTTCAATATTATATAATGTTTTAATACTTTGTTTACTATTGTAGCTCTAAGAACTACCACTGTGCCTAACACATAGGGGGCCCTCCATAAATATTTCTCAAATGAATTGTTGGGTAGTCTATCAAAATGCAATTAAATTTTTATAGCTTTAGAGTTCAACATTATTTGCCTCCCCATTATTTTCCTTCTTAAGAAGATTACTCTCAGACAGTTTATTTAAAAACTGAGAAATCCCAGTATATATGGGCTTTTAACACAGAATATATTTATCCTTCTGACATATTTCTCTGAGATTTAAAATTACTGTGCAGTATTAAGTATTCTAGGAAATGGTAAAGACATTTAAATTACTATTTTTAACTATGGTTTTTATAAGCAAAGCATGTAAACTTTTCTAAACCATTTTTCAAGGTCGTCCTCCAAAACTTACTCAACCTCCATCTCCTCGAAACAGCAATGACCTCAAAAACACTACAGCCCCTCCAAAAATAGCCAAAGGTATGCCTCATTTGAACGTGAAATGTTCATATTCCCTGGGTTTATCATATAATTTTCCATAAATATGTTAAAAAGCATTCTAGAATAACAATTTTAATCAAGTTGATGTAGATAAAAGAATAAAGTTTTTAAATCTTTTTTTAAAGGTCGTGGCCCCAAATTTACTCAACCACTACAACCTCGCAGTCGCAATGAATTTCCTGCACAGACAGAACAAACAACTGCCACTCCTGATATAAAAAACACTACCGTAACTCCAGATGTCACCAAAGGTGGGTGAACCCAACATTCACACCTGTTATGTAGTCGTGTTTTAATGTTTTCAACTTAAGTTTTCAAGAACATTTCTAGCTTTTAAACCTTTTCCTCAGACTTGTGTTTTTTAAGTATAGCAAAAAGATTGATTCCCTTCCTTGGGGAAAAAACTTACTGCTTTGCTCAAAGTTTTATTCTCTCGAGCCATGTAGAATTGTCTTTAAATATTTACAGATGGCTGCTGTATTCTAGGCCTCCTCTTGCAATTTTTGTCCCTATACAGCAAAACACATGGAGTCTCGTGCCTAGAAATATTTCCAAAAATAACTAAAAGCCTAGCAGAAAACTTTTTTTTCTTTATTATATATTAACTAGTGTCCCGGTGCACAAAATTCGTGCACATTAAAAGGGAATTAATTAGAGGCAATCTTTTAACACATTGTATGCGGGAAACGTATTTATACGTTTTACGTTGACTGTAAGTAGTAGAGCCACCTGTTACTACCCACAAACAATGTGTTTTAATATTGCTATTTGCCCTTTGCCAGGGGCATATTATGCTATTATTAGATTTGCTGGATAGGGAACTTTGTGGCAAAAAAAAAAAAGGGGGAAGATTAAAAAACAAGTTTTGGTGAAACTTTCGGTTAGGGTTAGGGTAATACTTTTTAAAAATACTCTTATTTAACATTCATAAAAAAGTGGTCTCTGTTCTTAAAATGTTTGCTATTATAATTTTTCAGATTATAAATATAGATGTATTAGTAGAATTTACTTTCAGATTTTATTAATGATAAGTAAGGTATTGACATATACAAAGCATAGTAGCTCTTTTATTTTATAGGTTGTCAAGAAACAAAATTTCAGTTGAATGCAGAAAACAAAGCCTCGGTGTTCTAGAGGAATTAGTTTCAGTGTTGGCAGACAAATAAAGCACACTTATTTTCAAGACAGCACAGAGAAGAGAAAGCAATTCATCCAGAGTAACTTGTGCCATATAGAACTTGAATCATTCTCATTTTCTGAAAATTTGTCTGGATTCATATAACTTTCTCCAACTTTCCAAGTGTCAGTTTCTTTCCTATCTTCCAAACAGACTGATTTCTTTCTCATGCCACAGGAAAATCTAGAGGGAAGCAAGAATTCTCAGAGTCAAGAGATCTTAGCATCCACAGAGTGCTTCTTACAGCTTGCAGAAGGCATGCAAGAATCTCAGGCCACTTCCTGGAGGGAGGAACAGTCATTTTTATTGTTCAAAATCTGATTATAGAACCTTAAAATCTCAAACTTAAAGTGTCCTTAAAGCATTATCTTCCAGAACTAGGATCCCTGTAAGATTAAAAAGAATAACGAAGAATGTGCAGGTTTTTTAAATTGAAGAGCTCTTGTCTCCTTTTCTCTGGGACAGTGATGTATAGACCAGGGGTGGGCAAACTTTTTGACTCGAGGGCCACAATGGGCTCTTAAACTGGACCGGAGGGCCGGAACAAAAGCATGGATGGAGTGTTTGTGTGAACTAATATAAATTCAAAGTAAACATCATTACATAAAAGGGTACGGTCTTTTTTTTTTTTTTTAGTTTTATTCATTTCAAACGGGCCGGATCCGGCCCGCGGGCCGTAGTTTGCCCACGGCTGCCCTAGCCCCATCCATCCAGCTTCTCAGAGGCCCCCTGTTATTGATCATCCTCTCCCTGTCCTGTTATCGTCAGCCTCTTTCTGTCTTGGATACAATTATAAATGCATAAGGCGTGGCACAGTGTCTGACACTCAGCCCCCTGGACATCAGCAGCTGTGCCATCCTCATGGCCAGGAGGGGTTGACAGATGAAGGAAGAAACTAATGTTGCAAATTACTTTAGGCAGCCCATTTTCTGGATCTGGGCTCAGGATTCTTTATCTGTGAAGTGAGATAAGGGGATTGAATGAGCTTCTCCTCCCTGTAGGATCCAGTACTGTGTCAGTTCCTGCCCTGTTGATACACACATTGGGTTTCTATACTTAACTCGACATTGTCACCTTTCTGTATCTATAAATATTGTGCCCTGGTGCTGCAACATTTCCATTTGTTGGGAATATTTTCCTGTAAGGATGTACTTACTCCTTTTCATTGTTGGGTATTTGGATTATTTCCAGAAACAAACTTCTTTAAAGACACATCCTTGAATGTCATCTTTATTTTTTCCTAAGAATAAATTCTAGATGTGGAATTGCTAAGTAATCATTGTTTATACATATTGCCCCAAAATGATACAGAAAGTATTATTTTATATTCCCATAAAAATAACTTTTTCCCAATATTCTCTTCAATAATGTTATTTTTAAGTAATTGCCAATTTGATAAGCAGAAATACGATCTTATTCTTGTTTCAACTTCCATTTCTCTGATTACTAGTGAGACTAACATGAATGGTCACTTGTTCTTTTACATGTATTGTTCATTCATCCCCGCCAACTTTTCTGTTCTTTGATTTTGACTTGTATATCCTGTCACATCTTAATTATAGTAACCCTTTATCGCATGCAGAACATATTGTCTCATTTTATCATTTGTCTTTCAATCATTGTCTTGGTGATTTAAGAAGTTACTATGGCCTGGCCAGAGTGGCTCAGTGGTTGAGCATTGACCCATGAACCCAGAGGTTGAAAGTTTGATTCCCTGTCAGGGCACATGCCCAGATTGCAGGCTCAGTTCCCAGTAGGGGCGGGCAGCTGATCGATGTTCTGCTCTCACATCCATATTTTTCTTTCTCCCTCTCCCTTCCTATCTCTATAAAAATCAAGTGACTATGAAATTTTTAAAACATACTATAAAGATGGATCAAATAATGTGATAAATTTTCACGCATCCATGAAAGCTCCTGAGGTTACCTACTCATGCCTAGTCTCATTTCATAAATAATGTTTATAGTATTTCTTGAGATAGAAACCTTTGAATGCTGATATGGTTCATTCTCACTGTTGCCAGTCATAATTTCTGCTTTTGGCCTATTTCAGATGTAGCCTTGGCCGCAGTGCTTGTTCCTGTGCTGGTCATGGTCCTCACCACTCTCATTCTCATATTAGTGTGTACTTGGCATAGGAGAAACAGGTCAGTATATAAGCAGTCAC
>NW_005871188.1:1465825-1559719 GCF_000147115.1 Myotis lucifugus
TGTTATAACTCCCATTTTACAGAAGAAAGTGAGAAGGGAGCATAAATAACTTGCCCAGGTTCACCTGGCCGGCACATGGCAGAGCGGAGTTTTGGACCTGGCTGCAGACCCACGCTCCTAACCACTGCGGCCTCTGAACGTACCATCAATAAAGTCTAATCCTCTGTGGTCAGAGTACAGCTCTGAGGAAGTGAGGATGGAAGAGTAGAATCGTTGAGAGGAAGCAAGTCTTGAATCAGTTTGGGATGGTGTTTATAGAATCCTGTGGACATTCAGAATCCCAAGAGGCAGATGGAATACAATCTGTTCAGGACCAAAGGTCTGAACTGCAGAACTGAAGTCACTTCTAAGCATGGTCATTGAAATTGCTGATGACCAGCTTCACGACAAGGAGTAAAGGCGGAGATGCTATTAAAGGGCTGTGGAAAATAGTGAGGAGGAGAATAATAAAAACAGCTGCAATTTATTGAAACCTTAACCCGTGCCAAGCACTGTTCTAAGCATTTGACATGTAATGAATAAATAACCTGAAGCTTTGTCACTTGAGAGTCTACAAAGTCTTATAGTATAGCCCTTGGTAATAATTATAACATTCAATTAATTGCCCTAGCTGTACAGAGTTTCTAACTTCCGTTTAGGAAAGGTTATTGATTTCCTTTTATTTAGAATTCTTATGGTAGAGGATTTTCAAGGAGAAATAACTAATTATAGAGAAGTTTTTAGTATCAATAATAAAAATATAATCTAATACTGGAAAAGAATGTTTCCAAGTAGGAAGTGCATGTGGATGTAGCTTGGGCTCTTTGATAAAGCACCATTTGTGATCTTGAGCAATCACATAACCACCTTGTCCTCTTTATGCACTAGAACATGTCTACTTTCTCTCTAGCTTGCAAAGCATAACATTAATTAGATTTACATGCTTGAATCAGAAACTGTCCTTTGTAAAGGGCTCTTGATAGATAGTAATTCTTAGCTGA
The DNA here is from genome assembly GCF_000147115.1 of Myotis lucifugus. Lineage (NCBI taxonomy): Eukaryota > Metazoa > Chordata > Mammalia > Chiroptera > Vespertilionidae > Myotis > Myotis lucifugus. The sequence goes on from NW_005871188.1 coordinate 1,466,806, forward strand.
GGAATGAGAGACTTCTCCTGGGGAGGATATGTCAGCGTTCTGAGGGTGGACTGGGCAGAGTCTTCTCTGTTGTACCCGTGGCTCTCACCTCCCAGGCCTGGAGAAGCCTTTTCTTCCCTCGGCCATTTGTCACTTTGTGCCAGAGTTGACTTATCCTGGGACAGTAGGGGGAATTCAGTCTATACAATGAAGGGTATATGACTCTTGGAACTTCTCTGAGACAAAGGACCATAGAAGAAACGGAGAAAATTGGAAATAAAACAATGCAGGAGAAAATGTTGGATTTTTTTTTTATTGTTGTTCCGTGAAATTTGTATTTAAAACCAAATCAAACCTGATATGATTTCCCATAAAAACCCACATGTCATGTCTGGGTCTTTGATTTAATTCAGTCTTTTTATCTACAGACTGGACTTTTTTTATTTCTATATTCATTTTGAAATATTTGAGTAGCCAGATAACTGTCCCAGGAGGCAGTTAATGTTTATTGAGAATCCAGAATTTATGAGCCTCGACAAAGTCAAATGAAATAGAGGCCTCCCTTGGGTAGATCAGCAAGTGGGAATGTGTACTCTTGACTAATTATTAACTTTGGTGTTTATCCTGCAGTTTCAGAGCTGTCTTACTAGTGAAATCATTCTATTTGCTCACTTTCTTTTCCTGTATTTTTCCAGAAAGAAAAAAACTGAAGGCACCTATGATTTACCTTACTGGGACCGGGCAGGTAACTCATGACTTTACATCTTTTTCCGTCAGCGGGAAGTCCCTCCCCTCCAGATGGCAGCAGGGAAAGGAGTGTTTTCAGGCCCACTGAAATTTCCCAGCACTGTTAGGAAGCTGGCATTCCTTCTCTCTTCTGATCATTTTTACTCTCCTGTCAGATCTCTTCTAGTCAATAAGTAATGAAATGGAAAGGAATTATTTTTCTCCTGGAAAACTTTCATCTGGAGGAGACCAGCTTTCTTTGAGGCCTATGTGAACACTGTAAGAGGCAGAGGGTTTTGGTCCTAGTAAAAGTATGTGTATGTCACTCTGCTCTGGGTATTTAAGTGGAGTCCAGCAGTTTAGGAATCCTGAAGTCTGCCATGTCTGCTGTGATAAGTTGTCATCTTCTGAATTCCAACTCTGTATGGTAGGTGGCATATTGCTGCAAGTTACACCAGGGGTCACCTATGGGTCCCCCACTTCCCTGTCTCACTACCAGAACAGCTGTTAGGAGCCAAAAGGGTTCACCACTGTGACCAGGGTAGACAAGAGCAGTGGTGGGAGCTAATCAGGTGCTGCTAGGGTAGATCTTGGAAAGTATTTAAAAAAAAACACACATTTTAAACCACCCCTACCACAGACAAACTATATTTGACCAGTGATCTGCTTCTGTATATGCTTTTGATAGAGATTCCTACCATATTCTGCTTTACGCTATATATCCTATCAAAGCAAAAAATAATCTTGAAAAACTTAAGGAATTAGGAAAAGAAGAACAAACTAAACCCAAAGCTACCATAAGAAAGGAAATAATAAAGATTAGAGCAGAGATAAAGAAAATAGAGAATAGAAAGACAATAGAGAAAAATCAATGAAAAAGTTGGTTCTTTAAGAATATCAACAAACGTTACAAACCTTTAGCTAGATGGACTTAGAAAAAGGGAGAGAAGATTGAAATTACTAAAATCAGAAATGAAACTGGGGACATTATCAATTCTATGAAAATACAAAGGATTATTAATACTATGAACAATTGTACACCAAAAAATTGAATAACCTAGATGAAATGGATAAATTCTTAGAGACATAACTAAGACTAAATCATGAAGAAATAGAAAATCTGAATAGACCTTTAACTAGTAAAGGGATTGAGTTAGTAAGAAAAAATTTCCCAACAGACAAAAGTCCTGGACCTGATGGCTTCATTGGTAAATTCTACCAAACATTTGAAGAAGAGCTAAACCTTAAAGATTCCACACACAGAAAAAGCTGTTAGAACTAATAAATGCATTCAGCAAAGTGGTAGGATACAAAGTCAACACAAAAAATCAGTTGCATTTCTATACACGAATAATCAATAGTCTGAAAAGGAAATTATAAAAACAATTCCATTTATAATAGCATCAAAAAGAGTAAAATACTTAGGAATTAACTTAACCAAGGAAGTAAAAGACTTATACAATGAAAACATTCTAAAAGAAATTTTAAAAGACAGAAAAGGAAACATCCTATGTTCAGGGGTTAGAAGACTTAATATTGTTAATATTTAGTACTACCCAAAGCAATTTACAGATTCATTAGGAATCTCCATCAAAATCTCAGTGATATTTTTTGCAGAAATAGAAAAATCCATCCTAAAATTCAGGGACATATGAATTACACACAATGCCCAGATAAAAGAAAAACTAGACAAATTGAACTTCATGAAAAATTTTAAATTTTGTGCATCAAAAGGCACTACCCACAAAGTAAAAAGGCAACCCATAGTATGGGAGAAAATATTTGCAAATCATATATCTGATGAGGAATTAATATTTAGAATACGTAAGATATTTGTAAAACTCCACAACATATAAACAACTTGATTCAAAAATGGGCAAAGGACTTGAATGTGCATTTTTCTAAAGAATCTCTACAATTGGCCAATAAGCACGTGAAAAGATGCTCAACATCACTAATCTTTAGGGAAATGAAAATCAAAACTATGGTGAGATACCACCTCACACCCATTAAGAAGGTGCCTATCAAAAAAACAAGTGTTGATGAAGAGGTGGAGAAATTAGAACCCTTGTGCACTGTTGGTGGGAATGTAAAATGTTACAGCTGCTGTGGAAAACAATATAGTAGTTCCTCAAAATATTAACAATGGAATTACCATATGATTCAGCAATTCCACTTATGGGTATATACCCAAAATAATTAAAAGCAAGGTCTTGAAGAAATATTTCTATACCCATATTCATTAGCAGTGTTATTCACAACAGTTAAAATGTAAAAACATCGACTGATGAATGGATCTGTAACATATATACATGCAGTGGAATATTATTCATCCTTAAAAAGGAAATTCTGTATTACGCTACAACATGGATAAACCTTAAAGACCTTATGCTAAGAGAAATAAGCCAGTCACACACACAAAAAAACAAATATTGTATGATTCCACTCATGTGAGGTACTTAGAATAGTTAAAATCATCAACAGGGGAAGTAGAATGGTGGTTGCCAGTATCCAAGAGTGGGGAGACTTAGGGAGTTACTGTTTAATAGGTATGGAGTTCCAGTTGTACAAGATACAGAGATGGATGGTGGTAATGTTTGCACAACAGTGTGAATGTATTTAATAACATTGAGCTGTATACTTAAAAGTGGTGAAGGTGACAAATGGATGTTTTTTATATTTTACCACAATAAAAAAAGACGCTTGAACATAAAGGCTAGTTTGTATAGATATTTATTTGTTACAGACATGTTAAATACAACAGGCTTTCTGTTAATATACTGTTACGATTTCAGAAATAGGTTTTTCTTTAATGGTCTCTTTTGCTTACCGCTACAATGAAGGTTGGTGGAAAGGAATGAAGCAGTTTCTCCCGGCGAAATCTGTGGAGCACGAGGAAACCCCCGTTCGCTACAGCAGCAGTGAAGTCAATCACCTGAGTGCGAGAGAGGTCACCACAATGCTGCAAACGGACTCTGCAGGTAACTCGTGGAGCCTTCAGCCCCAGGCAGAGGGAGGAGCTGCTCTGCTTGCTGTGAGGCTCTATGGGATTTACAATGTCTTTTATCTTTTTCATGTGTGAGAGATGAGCTGTTTTCCAATAAGACCACTTCCTTAAATATTACCTTGAGAGAGTCATTTCTGTGCCTCAGATGTTCTATCTGTAAAGCTGAGCCATTCATTTCTAAAAACTATGGGCATTTTTTGTCTCTTTAATTGGAAATCTATTTGGTTTTATTGAATATATAAGAGTATTAAAAGAAGAGCAGGAGGGAATCAAATGTGTAATGTTTTGGTGTAAGGGATGGTGCACCAACCGAGTTACCCAGCCAGGGCCCAAATATTATTCTAGACAAGCAAAAATTCTGGTTAAAGTTAAACTGAATGGATTATATTCAGAGTCAGAAGGCCTACATTTTTAGAGAGAGAGAAAGAGAGAGAAACGATCAATTGCCTTTCTCACACACCCCCTCTGGGGATCGAACCCACAACTGGGGCATGTGCTCTGACTGGGAATCAAACCAGCAACCTTTTGGTGTATGGGATGACACTCAACCAACTGAGCCACATCCGCCAGGCCAGGCAGCCTAAATTTTTTAAAGGAAAGATACATTCTGCCCTTTTTTCTTGTTAAGAGATTGGGCAGCACAGACAGTAAGACAAATCAATCTCTATAGTTAGCCCAGCATGGGCAGCTTCGAGCCTCTGCCTGGCTTGGTCATTCGTTGTGACTGTATCTGGAAGCGCTTAAGCCGCCCTTCTGTGTATTGGTGGATTAGCAATGCAGTGTGTCCAGAGTCACCTTCCCCTCAAGGGTCTAACCCACTCATGTGGTTTTCATTTTAGTTTTTAGTGGAAGTATCCATTGGCAGCTTTAACCATGGTTTTAGACTATGTTTCAAGTCTCAGAGTTTTAAACTTTGCCTGTTCTTTCTTGAAGCTAAAAGGGGCTTTTGGAGTTAAGATCTTCACATCTGCTAACATGATCTCCGCTATTCAAACTGATTATAAAGCACGTGAAATGTGACTGTTCTTTAGTGAAGTCAGACTTACAGATGTAGAGTTGCTTCCAGTGATCTCAAGTACTGTAGCCGCAGCACCCGATGAAACAGCCGAGTGTTTGGGAGATTGTGAGCTTGTTCCCAGGGCACTGCAGTCCATCAGTGTGAGGACTGTTAGCTGGTCGATGGGCTGCGGCCTCCCACGTGCAGATAGTTTGTTTTAAGACAGGGCTGTTTCTGAAAACTTGGTGTGAAATTAACAAATTTAACAGGGAAATTGCTTAAAGGTGTCCTATGAAGAAGTTACTCCTTTTGGTGTATGAATATTTCTCCCCCAATCTTTATCCAGTTTGGGTGGCTCTGCTTTTCGTAGCTTGCCTTTTCTTTGAGTTATAACTGTACTCTGGTGGGGAGACATACCACCCCACCTGAGGTCCTAGGGAGTGAGCTTAGTTAGAGCAGTACTATAGGGATGCCAACACGGTGTCTGTCCGTTCATTCCAGGCTTGGGGGGAATTGAAAAGGGACATGTGGAACTCTCGTGCCGACAAAGCAGGGGTGAAATACTGTAAGTGGGTTGGGAGAGTTAAATTTCAGAAATCTGAATCTTATGTGTATTTATAAGGTAAAGAATTGCTTACTTCGCCATCATGAAATCCTGTTATTTTCACCGGAAGATCCTGCAAAGTAATCGCATTAGACTCTAATGATTAGAGGATGTAAGAGGCTGTGGTGGCCTTGAGGCATTTCAGACTCCATCAGTTTGTCACTTGGCTAACAGACTGGGAGGGTTTAGGGCATTTGGTTTTGGTTTTGGTATTAGATAGAATATAAAAATCAGTTAAGTCTTTTCAAGACTGACTTAGATTTGTACTTTAATGTATGAAAGGAAAGGGAATATCAAACTTGTTTATACAAAAATAACACTGTATAGAAAAATAAGTCTGTTTTGTGTGTACTGATATGTAGTTTGTTTACCCAATGCCTGTGCATCTTTGTGTTCCGCTTTGAATTTTTGTATGTTTACATATGACATTTTTTGAAATAAAAAGAACAGGCATCTAAAAACTTAAGGTTATAAAAGGAAGATTTAAAAAAAATGTTTGCCATCTCATTAGGTGGTGTGATAAGGCTTCGGTTTTAAACGATAACTTTAAGAATAACAGCACTAGCTGGTTTGGCTTAGTGGATAGAGGGTCGGCCTGTGGACTGAAGGGTCCCGGGTTCGATTCCGGTCAAGGGCACATGGCCAGGTTGCAGGCTCGATTCCCAGTAGGGGGTGTGCAGGAGGCAACCAATCAATGATTCTCTCTCATCCTTAATATTTCTCTCTCTCCCTTTCCCTTTTTCTCTGAAATTAATAAAAATATATTTTAAAAAAGAATAACAACACATTTTGCTTGGAATATCCCACCATCCAGAAAAATGGCTGCTTTTCTCAATTGCACATAAGTACATAGTGTTCATTATTAGATTGTAAGCTCCTCAAGGGCAGGAACTGTCTGTTCCGTCTTGGTACCTCCAGCAGCACCAAAAGGCAAGTGCCTCCTTGCACAGGAAGGAAGGTGCTCGTGGTATGTAGAGTGAGTGAGGAACTTCCTGCCCCTTTAAGATGGAGCATGGTTCACTTTTCCCAGTGTTCAAAACTGCAAAGAACCTCATGACTGAAGAGGGTCGACTTCTTTCTTGGGTTTGAACTGAGCTTCTTGGGTTGAACCAGACCGTGCATATCCTCAGCACCACTCAGCCTTCCTTTCCTGAGCATAATGCACCAGTGTCCTGAGCTTTTATGTCATATCATGGCAGAGGTTTCTGGGAAAGTTTGAAGTGGGGCAGATTATAGAGAAAATGTAATAGAAATCTTGGAGGGTGTTTGTCAATGTGTAGCCCTGTTATTACTAAAGAAGGTGTAACAGACCCTCTGTCCTTACCACTCAGCTGCCGGCCAGCTCTCTAGCTAAGGAAACACCACTGGTTTTTAGCTTTTCTCCATTTTGGTTTCTCCTGTTGCTCATCTGATTCTAGTCCTTAGAGTCTAGTAAAGTTGCTGTGAATATCAAGTGCGGTACATAATGGCAGTTTTGTAAAAATGTGATGAAATAACCTCAAATGTGTTGTGTTTTGTACGCAGAGCCACTAGTATTGTTATCGCGGCCAACTTTTTATTCAAAATAAATAAATAACAATTATTTGTAAAAAAAAAAAAAAAAAAAAAAAAAAAACGACATAGTGAGACTTACAGCATTTATCACATTAACCTGGCCTGTACTTATTGTAAACATATTTGGGGGAAAAAAACAACTGAAATTATATTCTAATACTATTCCAACAATGGAAAATTTCTTTTCTAGTGAAAGACTGTATGTATCTTAAGAACATATACAAACACTCTTGATGCAAAATTACATGAACAGTGAGGTGTTCTGGCATATTAACTTATTACCATGATACACAAGATAACATCTTTAATTTTAATTTTTGAAGTTGGTCCTTACAGGGTCTGTGTTGATAGCAACAAAAGTTCCATGGAGAAGTTTTTGCTTTGGTGTAAGTCTGTAGCTTGCACCCTAAATTATATGAGGCCCATATCAATGAGGTAACATTTCTGTTGTCCTTTGTGATACTCACAGAGTATGCCCAGCCGCTTGTGGGAGGAATTGTTGGCACACTTCATCAGAGGTCGACCTTCAAACCAGAAGAAGGAAAAGAAACAGGCTATGCTGACCTAGATCCTTACAACTCCCCGATGCAAGAAGTGTATCACGCCTACGCTGAACCACTCCCAATTACGGGGCCTGAGTATGCAACCCCCATTGTCATGGATATCTCGGGGCACACCCCAGCTTCAGTTGGTCTACCCTCAACGTCCACTTTCAAAGCTACAGGGAACCAGCCTCCTCCTTTAGTGGGAACATACAACACTCTTCTCGCCAGGACTGACAGCTGCTCCTCAGCCCGGGCCCAGTATGATACCCCAAAAGGTGGGAAGCCAGGTCCAAATGCCCCAGAGGAATTGGTGTACCAGGTGCCACAGAGCACACAGGAGGTGTCAGGAACAGGGAGGGATGGCGACAGTGATGTTTTGAAAGAAATCCTTTGAAGGTGATGCTGCTTTTTACAAAGCATCGTTTTAAAGCACATGGCCTTTTTTTTTTCCTATTAGTGGTAGTAATATATAGAATGTATTACATATCTGTCACGGATGTAGTGGGGGAAGTGTGATGACCGAGGTACAGGAAACTACTAATCTTGCCATCTTGCTTTAGAAGTGTTGTTGTAGCAGTTACTGCTTGCCTGTTAAATTTCAAACATCCTGTTTGTTACTACTGTAAAACACTATTTTTAATACAGAAAAAGCTCCCTACTATGCACTTCAAAGAAATTAAAAATCACTGAAAGTAAGTATTTATTACCAATGCTGCAGGTACATTTGATGAACTCAACAAGGCTTTGTAAGCCTGACTGGCAATAATGCATGGTACTGTTCTTGAAATGTCTAATGGCTTGAAATTCTGCTTTGTGTGAAGGTGGGTACTATCATGATTTCCTCCTCTTCTATTCCTGTATTCCTTTCTGGATTTAAAATAATAATAATTAGTGATACATAATCATTGTTTTGATTGCAGTCATACACACGTATCCATTTTTCCTTAAGAAGAGTACAGGTGAGAAACTCCGATTTAATGAGCAGGGTGGTTGTCACTTTTTGACACTCAGGTGCTTTGACACCCGCGGTACATGACTTGGCCTGGTCTCTGCTTATTCCGCCTGGGGCCTTGATGGCCAGCCCGTTCTTGTGTTTGTAAAATGTTTTGTTTTTTCAGTGGGTTATACTTGCTCTATCAAACTTCATGAATTCAGATCCTCTAATGTGTTTAAGTTTACTTCTCACTGTGGAAACAGGAACTTTGCAATTTAAAAAAGAGATCCTCTCTAAAAAAGCGATGAAAGAGATACTCCTCCCCTCCAACTTTATTTGCAATGGGATTTTTTCTAGGAGGGTTGTGAAAAGTTGAGGGCTTCCAAGTAGACGCTGTAAACATGCCCCACTTCTATTTATCACAGCAAAGGCAAAATCATTCTTCAGAAGTCCTGTAAATTACCTTTAAAAAAGATAACCAGAATTTGCCCCCTTTTAAAATATGTAGATTTTTTTTTTTAATCTCAAGGTATGTTTTGGGTTTTTTTTAGTGTTTTAGTTTTCCAAAGCAAACTATAAACTCAGTGTGTTTGTGCCTCATCCGTGTGTGAGAGTGTGAGTAGTTCTTTATCTCGTACGTAGGGAAGAGGTGTTACAGCATCCTCACACGTGGCTATTCATGTGTCTTTTTTTATTCCCCTGGGCACCTAGTTACCATTTACCCAGAACAGAGCTAAGTTTAGATGGGTGAAATAGAAATCATCTGTAGTTTATCAGCCTAGAATGTAAAAACCATGATTAAAAGTCTTTAGGCTGGCAACACGACATAAGCTGCCCATGTGATTAAAATTTGAAATCCCTTCTATATACTTTAATTTGTAGTCTTAATGGAAATGTACTTTTCCATTCCATCAGGTCCTACTCATTTCTGTTGGCCTGGGCCACCAGATTATGATGTTGCCAGAACTTGCTAAATTTGAAGGTGAACAGTCTTCATTTTGTTGCTTCCACAAGTATATCATTAATCTAAAACATTGCTTCCAAATAGAACTGTTTATTTCTACAGCCTCCCACCCTCTCCTTGTATGATTTTGTTGGTTTTATTTTCATTTGCTTTTCCTTTTCCATACATACTATGAAGCATAATTTTATTCATTGAAAACCCAATCCATATTTTGTTTCAAAATATTTGAAACAAAAAGCACAGGTGTTGAACTTTTATTAGAACATATGAATGTGTAAAGCACATGTCTTAATGCAGCCCTCCCCTTTCAGGTGGGAAGAGAGTAAACCAATCGCTTTATTTTTTTATTCATCCTTAGTACAGAGAGAATATACCTTTCCTAGAATCACATACCTTTTTGAAGCTTTAAGAGAAATGTTTTCAATAACTATTTTGTTTTCCCAAAGATGCTTGCTATTTTTGTGTAACTGTGTGCACCTCCTTTTCCCATGGAACCTTTTTTTTTTTTTTTGAGAAGCAAATGTTTTCTTAAATGATGCATGTTTTAAGACTTGATTCAAAATGCCACTGTGCTGTCCTTGAATTGCCAATGATTCTTACAAATATCTAGTTTTTACTACTTTTATATATTTTACTTTCAAAATGAAGAGCTGAGCCTGATACAAAGGGTTGTTCTGGTTTTGTACTTTTTCTTTTAGTTTGTTTTCATAGTAGAGTTTTGGGGTTTGGGTTTTGTTTGTTTTTTTACTACATTTATATGTCTGATATATATATACAGCTTTGGAGACAATCAAGTAACAACTGAAAATGTGAAAAGTAACGATTTTTTACAAAAATGTCCTCGAATTTTTATTCTTTGCTTGAAATATGTAAAAGACTTAAGTCACTGTGGTTTATTGGTTTAAATTTTTTTCCTATTAATGCAATTATAAAAATAGAATCAGACAGTGGTGCAGCAAGTGTGGCCATTACATGTTTTGTAAAATTACACTGACTTCGCTGTTACTTGATCTTAGGAACCAGCACAGTTAGAGGTAAGATATTGTGAATGCTGACTTATATTTTATTAAAAGCTGTAAATCTAAATAGATCCTATTGTATGCAGGGTCTGGTCCAGTTATTTAAGTTCATGTTTCACTATTTGCACTTTGCATTGAACAATGGGTTTAGTTTGCTGACGAAATGGTTCGAGTAGAGGATTTATACAGTAATTGAAATTATGACGTTGTGTATGTACTTGCCCTTCCTCCCACAGCAGGGAGCAGAAAGTGAGCTCATCTGAATATGAATGCAGCTCTAATTGTATGGAAAGTGGTAAAGCTTTAAGGTACTTGCCTTGACTCCACATTGTCACCTGGAGAGCAGCATGGCTATAAAAGCACCATGTCAGGTGATATGATTAAAAAGAACTAACAGATTATGCTCTCCAGACCTTTTTAAGAGAAATTAATGAAGAACAAATTACCTATTTGCTTTGCCTTTCAGTTCTGAACTTGAAGTCCCTAAACTGCAAAATCTGAAGAGTTGGATGGTTATTAAAGTACTTTTTAGGTCATTTAGTCACACCAACTTGTGGCTAGTCTCTTCATCTCTCTCTCTCTCCTTTTTTTTTTTTTTTTTTTTGACACTGGGAAGGGTGGAAACAAAACATGTATTGAAATACATATTGGAAACAAAAATGGCTTAAGTGTCAGTGAAATTCTCCCAGAATGTACTTTTCTTACCTCGGCATGTACTGTAGTCACTCAGTATTTGTATATGTTGCTAGAATTTAGATTGTATAAATAGTGAGATTTTAATGTGTTCATGTGTTTTTAATAAATTGTATATATGTGTCTTGCTCACATTTTTTTTTTTTTGGCTTAACTAAAACCACCTTCAGGTTTATAGCCTTCTCTTATACTACACAAAATGCCAGATTCCTGAATTTGAACATCAGAAAATTTAATGGCCAATGTTATGCTATTCACAGTAACATTAGGGAATGCCACCATTGGTTTTGACTTTGATTTTTTCTGTAGCCACAGTATCCTTTTTGAAGCCGGAGTCTGTGCAGTGGGAGGAAAAGGTCACTGAACATGGGGACCTCAGCATGGCTCCTGCCTTTTCCACCTCAACGTTATTAGAAGAATCAGATGAAATTGGTCCAGTGCAAACGTATGCTATTAACAGGACATCATCCATATTTAATGTCTAGATCTGGATTAAATCTACTACTAGTTTTCTCCCCTACCCTGCTTTCTAAGTACCTTATTTATTCCTGTTTCTGGTCTACTATTCCACCCTTTCTACACTTTCTTTAGAGAGGCAGGTTGATTGTCAATGACATCAATGTCCCCAGTGATAATTATTCAAAAGATACTAATTCTTGCCCGGTCATAGCTCAGTGGTTGAGCATCGACCTATGAACCAGGAGGTCGAAGGTTCGATTCCCTGTCAGGGCACATGCCCAGGTTGCAGGCTGAGGTCCCAATAGGAGGCGGACAATCAATGATTCTCTCTCATCATTGATGTTTCTATGTCCCTCTCCCTTCCTCTCTGAAATCAATAAAAATACATATTTTTTAAAAACGGTACTAATTCTTCAACTCATACCTCTTCTGATAGCTTTTTATTCCATCATTCTTATACCTTCTGTTCTCTTCCTTTCTCCTTCACCACTTACCCTACCCCACCATAGCCGTTAGTTACATTCATTAAACTGGAAAGGGAGACCAGGTCACCACAGTTACATGTAGGACTGGCTTCTTTGCATCCATAGGATTCTTCACTGGAGTACCCTAGTCAGGTGAGCTTTCCGTGTGAAGATGAGAGATGAAAATACCATCTAAATCCAAGAACACCTTGACTCTTCCTACGAATTTACTTGTATCTTTTTCATCTTTCCTAATTTACCTCAAATAATAAAGTTTTAAAAGTTAATGAATTAAACCAGGCAAAACAAAGTTTAAGAATTTTCTCCTTGAGCATGTCTTACTCAGCTTTCTTTGTATAAACTTTTTAAAAAATTTCTTCAACATAATGCAGTCGCCAGACTTTAGTAATTACACTCTTTGGTTATTTACTCATCTAGATAAACTTAAAAACAAAAAATACCATCTTCATTCTACCTAATTACTCATAATCATGGTTTACTTAATTGCAAGGGGGGAGCCTAAATATACCAGTATGACCTTCGATTTCTATAACCATCCACACTGCTGTATTCAGAGCTGGTTTAAACTTCATGTTCCTTAATTAGAACAAAAAGACACTAAAGTCAGCCAGATATAAACCTGGCGTGCTTCCAGTTTGCCACATCAAAACACAACCACATGCCAATTCCCCACCATTTTATAGTAGCCAAATATGTCATTTTGCATTCAAATCTGTTGCCATCAACTTAAGTCCCCTTATTAGGAAGTCACATCCTTTCAAAAGTCTAAAATGAAAAAAACTAAAAATATTTTTAAAAACACAATGCAATTACAACTTTACCCAGACATAGTAACAGTATATGTTGGTTTTCATAAATTATATTTACAGAAATTAAGCTGGTGGTTATGAAATCACCAGGCAGCGACAGGCTTAATATACATAATTTCTTGACAAGTACATCCAACGTTTTTTAAAATAAACTATAAATTGCCAGTATAAAAATAAAACTAATACTGTCAGCATTATCTTCTCTGTAGGGTCAATCTTGAGTCAAATTGATTACAAAGTTCTTTTCTATAATGTCCTTCAAAAAGAGCTGCTCTGCAGTCACGTTGTGATATGCATTCTAAAAGATAAAAATAAACTAAAATCACTGTTTATCCCGATCTCAACAACAGCAATAGAATGTACTGTATCTAAAAAGCTTCTGAATGAAAACTTCAAGTATAACAAGTGTCATGGACTTGGGTTAACCTTTCTAATTTATTTGTCTTTGCTCACTGTTATGCCAGAGCTTTCCCTAAAACCCACTCTTTCCACTCAACCCAGCACGTAGGTAAGGGGCTCCCTCACATCATCTCCTGGTCTGCTGAGTCGTGGTGGAAGTCTAGAAACCAAAATTGTGAATCCAAACGGGTTGATCATTGTAATAAATGCATCACCAGGAACGCAGGTTTTAAAAAATTGTTCTATTCTAATGACAGGCATCCTAGTTTTAGGAAGGTGTTTTAATGTGTGGTTCTTTAGAGGACTAAAAATGCCAAGTGTGCTACCGGAGAAATTAGGGCTGAGAAGAAGTGAGCCTGAAGTCTGTCCCCAGCAACTAACTCGGCAACTAAAGTCTCTGTCACACGTTGTGGGGAAGACACAACAAGTCAGTATCGAGATCTACCCTGACATAACACGGAGATGATAATTTCAGGGGACTGGGATTTCATGGGATATAGCCATATACATTATAGCAAATCATATTTCAGTATTAAAAATGTACAGATAACATTTTAATCCTGTCACTTGTGCTGTGCCACTAATCTAAATTAGAATTTGGAAAATAGAAAACTCCTCCCCAGTCAATAAAAATAAAAATATGAAGGATCCAACCTACTGCCACTGATCCCTAATTCAAGGAAGCATGAGCTAGTGTCAAAGATGACAACCTTTCTGACCATAAAGATTCTTTCATGTGGTTAAAATGTTATAGACCTTGTCTACTTAACTGGAAAAAAAATACATGAAAATTATTACTATGGACATGGCAATGCTTTTAGGTGAATGTGTAATATCTCCAACAGTAGGCTATGTGTATATTTAAATCGTGCAAAAAGGATACAGTATCTAAGATAAGGCTTGGTCCCTGTATGGGTTGTCAGTACTTTACAATAACAGATTCTCCCAAGGGTCTGAGGCCCACAGATTGGGAATCGCTGTAGTAGAGAACGCTGCACTTGATTTTGGCATTTGGTAGCTCTGTAACCCCTATCAAGCCCTCAATCTCTCAAAAGCTCCTCGCTATGTAAAATGATAGAGTGAGAAGAGAGAAAATAGGCTTTCCAACTCTAAAAACTCAATGATTTTAACAAAGAATCTGTATTACCTTGTTCATCAAGGACATGGTGGCGTTCCCATAGTAGTGCAAAGGACTCTGGAGGTCAGAAAAGTTGTATCTAAAGCCAGCAAGGTGGATTCGTGACATATGTGAAAGGCCAAGGTGATGGCAATAATTCCTGTCGTAGGGTGTTTGGGTTTCTGGGGAAAGAAGGAAAATTTTTCTTTAAAAATCCAAATGAGATATTTGTTCCCAAGGCATATTTGGGAGGCCTAATCTTATGAATCTTATAATTCAACTAGTTCTAGGAAAAGGCTAACTAACTTTAACCAAGTAACTGCAGTGATAAACTATACTAGTAAGTACCTGACTAGAAAGCAAGGATTCCAGATATATACAGAGTGTCCTCCCAGTCTCAACCGGATCCTCAATAACTTACAAACAGATTCTACATCCCCTGCACATGTGCAACTACTAAGAAAAGTGCTGTAACAGCTGTTTGACAGGAGGATCTTGGCATTTGAAATTGATGGCCTTCAAAGGAATAAACAAAATATATCAACGTTTTATCAACAATTCAAGATTTCCTTTTGGTTAAATGTTTTTCACAGATTCCACGGACATTATATGTGATTACTTATGATTTTGAGGAAAAGAAAACAATCAAAGAAACAGTAAAATCAAGTAAACAGCAGAAGGCAAAGAAAGCCTGACAGACGTTTGTGTAAGTTTTTCTTTGCCCCAGGCACTATGGTGACCATCGTGTGCTGGAAAAGGAAGTTAATGGTTGGGTTAAAACCTAGGAGTCACCCAACTCACTGATCCATCACGGTTTCTGGCTCTTGTACCTCTTAATGCCATGTACTTCCTTTCACCACACCTTAGAGTACTTCATCGTTACAATAATTTCCTTATGGGGACAGACAATTCTCCTGCACCTATCACCCACAGAACCTATATTATCTCCTGACAATCTTAATCCTGGATAAAGCCACACCCAAGCAGCAGAATGGGCATGAGAAAACATACTTGCCTGGTTGCATGTTACATTTATGACCAAAGTTCCCCCGAGTGAATTTCCATTCCTGCTCTCCAAGATGACAATTTTATACCTCTCTATGCTCCAACAGCCCTAGCCTCCTTTCTTCTTCAACAATTGAATCCTCATTTTTCTAAGAAAATGATCAATCACACAAAAACTACATCATCTTCCCAACTCCAAATCTACCTTCATCTTTACCCAGATTTTCAGGATTCACTTCTCTTACAGGGATCAGATGTCCTGTTTCTACCTACAGCCAACTTCTCCACGAGGGCACCATACCACATCTCTCAACTAGTTTGCTTCTACAGTTACCCACTTTCTGCCCTCATTACCAATATTTTCTTTTACTGAATCATTTCCTTCACCATACAAACATTATCTTAAAAAACAAACAAAAACTATCCTTGATCTTATGTTCCAATCATTTTTCTGCTTCCTTTTCTAGCAAAACCCTATTAGAGATTTGCCTCTGTTGCTGTGTCCCATGTTTTCTTTAATCCATTTCAAACAGGTTTTCTTCCTTTCTTATTCTTCACTCATATGACCTCCATGTTTCCAGAACCAGGGTTTATTGTTTGTGCTCAACCTCTGAACGGCCTCTGACACAGGTGACCTTTAAAATGCAGCTGTGTCCTCTCCTCATTTGGCTTCTGGGACACCATGTTCTACCAGAACTTTAATGTAGTTACAACTAGTTCCACTACCATCTCTAAGTAAAACCAAGGTCTTGCTCTGCTTTTGGAGTTAGGAGGCCACCTAAAGTAAAAGAGGTAATGCCCTGGCCGGCGTGGCTCAGTTGGTGGTGTCCTGTGCACCAAAAGGTTGCTAGTTCAAGTCCCAGTCGGGGCACATACATGGGTTAAGGGTTTGACCCCCCCCCCAGTAGGGGGCATGCAGGAGGCATCCAATCAAAGTTTTGCTCTCACACCAATGCTTCTCTCCCTTTCTCTAAAAATCAATAATTTTTAAAAAATCTTTTTTTTTTAAAAAAAAAGGTTAAACCTGATCGTACCTTTCTTAGAAAAATTATCTCTTACCTTTTCACCTCAGAATTACGAGGAATCTGTGCTTTTCTCTCAATACCAAGAAATAGGGTTTAAACATAAGACATTTATGTTTTTTGACTTGGGAATTTCACTTTCAGGCATCTATCCTATAGAAATCATACAAGTGTGCAGAAAACCCCTTTAAGCACATGCATTTTTATGTTACTTATGGAAGAAGCAGCTGGATACAAACCTAAATGTCTCTAAATAGAAGAATGATTTATTAGGTGGAGGGGGAAATAGCAAAACATTATTATCTATGGTATCATTGCAATTACATTGAACAAACAAAATGTGTATGTGTTTTTAAATGCATAGGAAAGTCTAGAAGGACATAAAGCAAAAAATCTTGGGAGATAATGTGAGTTATTGAGGGAGGAGAAGTATGTCCTTTTCAAAATATTTCTTTGTAAGTTATTTCATTTTTAGCATGTAATACTTTAGAATTGTTTTTCTCATGCTTAAAGAAAAGGTACATGAGGTGTGTTTCTTGGGACTTTCCCTTTGGGATTACAAAAAGAGAAAGAAAAACACTCACTTTAGCTGTGATAGCATGTACACAAGTGACTCAAGCTTCAAAATGAAAAACATCTCCGCCACTGTACAGATCTAGTCATTGTTTTCTAGATTATAAAACAAACAGGGCCTGCAAAAGTCACAGTCAATGAGATTTCTCTTAACTAAAGAACTGGGAGTTTTAAGAACTGTCAATATTGCTGTAACTACCATTTTGCTGAGAATTTAGTGCCCATGTCTCCTTCGTGACTGCAGAAATATTTCTGGGCTACCTTACTGTCCTTCCTCGCCTTTCCTCTGGTTTTCCTGTGGGATTTCTATGGCAGATTGCTTCAGACCACTCCTTTTAGCTGAAAGCCATGCACTGTCCTGAAACTAGTCCTGCTGCTCAGAACACAGCCTGCCTCTCAGCCCCCCCCCCACCCCCCGCCGCTGCAGAACACTGAAGAGTTGCAAGAGATGAGCCACCTGGGCATGCAGATGGAGACCCCAGAAGGGCCCCCGCAAGGGCAGAACGAAACCTTCACTAAAGGTGCTTGTTCTTGCAAGAAAAACATGAAGACAATATACACATGTACCTAATTTTACTGACTCAGAGACCCCTAAGATTCCCCTGTTCTACTCCAGCCAGATCCTTAGTTTGAAAGTACTAAGAAAAATACATACCTGATTTTTGGGAAACACTTTTGGGAAATTAAGCAGTTCATAAGCTGCTGTTCTGATAATGAAAGGATCTAAGATTCTGATTTGATATGGTTTATAGATCAGGTTTAAGGCTGGTTTTTTCCAAAAACCATTAGTGTTCTGAAATAAAGCAAGAATATAGAAAATAAAACATTGTGGTTGTCTTTTGTTACAGAAAAAAAAATTAAGGTAATCAGAAGGGAGATCAGTCTTGCCAACTTACTATTTTGCCACCCGTCAACAATTCCCACAGCCACTTTAAATCGTGCGGCTTAAAAGCAGTGAGAATCGCTGTGGTGTTAGGATCATTGTGTTTGGGATCTGAAAAAACAGATTCTGGATAAAAAAGTCGGAAGGTTGTTCTTCTCCCAACTTCCTCTTCATGTCCTAAAACAGGACCATTATTCATTCTGTGGACAGAAAAACACAAGATATGTAGACCCAAGTGCAGTATGAGCCGTTTCCACCAGTTCCCAGAGGTATCTGTCCGACAAACATCTGCCATGTGTCCAGAGCTCTAATGGCATAAGGCAATCAATCTTTCACACATAACGGCCAAGGAAATAATTCCCTTTCATGAAACAGCTGCTTGATCAAAGCAGAAACTTGCAGTTGTATTTGAAGATTGGTTGTGGTGTTACTGGTAATTCAGTCTTACTCCAGGGACACTGGAGGCAAATAAAACATGGGAACGTCACAATACTACGGTTAAAAGAGAACTTGAAAGACATCCCAACAAAACACCTTGGATATACAGATAAGAGACCTGAGGTCCAGAGAAAGTTACTTGCGCGAGGTGACACAGTCATGTAGCCCGTGGGCATGTGTCTAAGTGACTGACAGGCAAGAATCACATTTAAGGTGAAGACCCATCAAAACTGTTATGCTCTGAAATAAAGTAACAATATAAAATTGCTGTTTTATACCTAACCACAACCAAACGAATGTCTATTGCTAGAATGAACTAAAGAACCACAAAGAATCGGTTGGGTTTGTGTGTGCTCAAAGCCAAGGTTAGACATGCACTACTTATGCAGACACTCTGAAGGCATGCTATTAAGAGGAATGCTTTGTTTCCTAAACAGTGTGCCCTAGGAGAATAAATACTCTTCTACCCTTTGCTACTGTCTGTGTAATAAAAAGACAGTCTTAACACCTGAAATGACTTTGGAATGTTGTGCCCAGGGCATTTTCCCACAAGGGCTTGCTGTAGTTCTAGGTGATCAGGTTTTAGACCAGCGGTTCTCAACATGTGGGTCTCGACCCCTTTGGGGGTCGAACGACCCTTTTACAGGGGTCGCCTAAGACCATCGGAAAACACATATATAATTACATATTGTTTTTGTGATTAATCACTATGCTTTAATTATGTTCAATTTGTAACAATGAAAATACATCCTGCATATCAGATATTTACATTACGATTCATAACAGTAGCAAAATTACAGTTATGAAGTAGCAACGAAATAATTTTATGGTTGGGGGTCACCACAACATGAGGAACTGTATTAAAGGGTCGCCACATTAGGAAGGCTGAGAACCACTGTTTTAGACAATTATAGGTAAAGAAATGTGTGTTTCAAAATTGTTTTGTGGGTAACTTTTCACAGCTTCCTCAAAATGGATAAAAAAAAAACAAAACAGAAAATAAGGTGACATCACTTGCAAAAGCCCTCGGCAGTTTGTGACCCAGCAAAACCCCCAGGCACTGCCAGGCCATCCCAATGCACTGCCCATGGGAAGCGTTCCACTCTTCAAAAGACTATTCACAGCCATCCCACACACACACAAACTTACTCCAGGGTGATGACCTTCCATTGACCTTTCAATGAGGGAAACAAAAATGTCCTGCTTTTCCCACCACTCCCTCTTTGGGACTCTTGGTAGCTGTAAACCACAATCCCAGTTGTCCTTTCCATTATGAATGACTAACAACACCTGTGCTTTGGACCCCATTCCCCTTTCTTCCCCACGCCAACCTCTTCATTTCCATCAGTATACCAGTGTGCTGTAGAATCTCCTATCTTTATCAAAGAAAACCACACAGGAAATCCTCCTTTGATTCCATAACCATCCCTGGCTACTTCATTTTTCAACTTCAGAGCAAAAGTCCTCAAGCGTTGCCTATACTGGTTTCTCCACTTTCTCACCTGTTGTTTTCTCCTCAACCCATTCCCATTGGGCTTCCCCACACTTCAATCTGCTTTGTCAAGAATGTCAGTGAGCTTGAGGCTGCCTGTCCAGGGTGAACTCTGTTTTTGTCTTGCTTGGCCTCTCACCAGATTTGGACATGGTGGTCCCTCCCTCTGTCTTAAAACACTGTGCTCTCTTGGCTTCTGTGATCTCCTGACTCTTCCTACCTCACTGGTGGGTCTTCTCCATCTCTTCTACTCACTCTTTTTCTTTGTACAACCTCTTAACTGTTGAGCACCATAAGGCTCAGTGCTGGGCCCTCTTTTCTCTCTCAGTCTCTCCCCGGGAAATCTCACCGGCTCCATGGTTTCAGTACAGCTTATCAGCTCATCAAGACTTAAAATGTTTAGCCAACTGCCTACTGGACTTGCCCGCTGCAAACTTAACATGTTCATACAGAAATCTTAATTCTCCTCTAAGCCTGTTCCTACCCTAGTCTTCCCCAACTCAATAAATGGTACCACTATCCAGCCAGTCTCTTAAGGTGAAAACCTAGGAGGAGGTATCCCTGGTTCCTTTATTCCCATCTCTGCTCATATCTAATACATGAACAAATCCTGATAACACTACCTCTAAAACATGTTTCAATTTATCCAACCTCTTACCTCCTCTGCCAAGACAACCCTGACCCAAGTCCGCATCATCTACCTGAAAACAGCAACCTGCCTGGCCTCTTCGTTTCCACCCTTGTCCCTCACATTCCACTGGGCAGGCCTTTGCCAGACTCTTAAAGATAACCAAGTCAAATTGCTTTTCTTGCTTAAAAATCTTCAAACATTTCCTGTCGTTCTTAAAGTAAAATCTAAGCTCTCATCCTAGTTTACAAAGTCTAATCCCAGCTTACATAGCCTGCTCCTTGCCCACCTCTTTAGCTTCCAATTGCACCCCCTTCCCCAGCCCGCTGCCCTGCCACCTCACTGGTTTCCTTACTACTTCTCTCAAACCCAGGATCATATCCTCCCGAGGGCCTGCGGTAAACACTCTCTCTGCTTGCATTGCCTTTCCCTGAGCTCCATGTGGCTGGCACTGACTGTTCACTCAGTCCAGCTTAGATGTCTCCTCCTCAAAGTGCTCATCCATCTTAAAGTAGCCACTCTGTCATTCTCTATCTATTTTTAATTGTATGTATGGCATTTATTATTGTATTTCCTTATTCAATTACTTTTGTCTTCCCTCATTAGAATGTATGCTCCACAGAGAAGGAGAGCCTTATTTATTTACTGCTGTATCCCCTGGGGCCAGGACTGCCTGGCATATGAAGGGGACTTAATAAGCATGTGCTAAGTGAATGACCTGAAGTCTCTAGCCAACAACTGAGAGAGAAGGTTATGTAATGTACTTAAAAATATCAAAGCAACTCCTCTGCCTTTTAAAACACAGCTGTACTCAAGCAGGAAGCCACGTTCTTTTGAAACAGTTCCAGTTTAGCAACTGAGAAATATATTTACCTTATTATTACATCATAGGAGTCAATTCTTTCTCCTAACGTCTTGTTCTTCAAAACTCCTCCATTACCAACCACCACGCACCGTTTACATGGCACACTGTTGGGCAAACAGACAAGTGAGAGATTAAGCCATCTGTGACAGAGTGAGTGACTCCCACACCCATTCATACTTTCGGAAACCCAAAACCACATTTTACTTGTTGCACAAGTAGAAAAAGAACCGGCTGTGACATATATAGGTCTAAGGATGTAATAGAAAGACACAAGATTCGAGAATAACATTGCATAGGAAGTGCATCGTCATTAGCAGCTACTAGTATTGACCCTTATCAGCCCATACACGTTCCCTCATTTGAATCTCATAACCACCCTTAGAGATAAGTAAGCCTGACAGTTCCATTTAACAAAGAAAGAGGTTCAGAAAACTAACATTTCAGAGTCATACTCCAAAGAGATAGAGAACTTTGGATGGAATTTGGATACAGATCTTTGAACCACAAAAACCCCCTTTGACACAGGGTTTTGCATGTTAATACTGATGCAAGTGTGTTTATGTTACCCGTGTATACATTTTTGTCCTTTATTTTTTTCTGTGTCCTTGGGATTTTTTTTTTCTTTATCGGTTAAGGTATTACATATGTGTCCTATCTCCCCATTGCCTCCCACCTCCCCGCTCATGCCCTCACCCCCCTAGTGTCTGTGTCCATTGGTAATGCTTATATGCACGTACACAAGTCCTTTGGTTGATCTCTCCCTCTTTCCCCACCGTTTCTGCCTTCCTTTTGAGGTTTGACGGTCTGATCGATGCTTCTCTGTCTCTGGATCTGTTTTTGTTCATCGGTTTATGTTATTATATTCCACAAATGAGTGAGATCATGTGATATTTATCTTTCTCCAACTGACTTAGTTCGCTTAGCATAATGCTCTCCAGGTCTATCCATGCTGTTGCAAATGGTAGGCGTTCCTTCCTTACAGCAGCGTAGTATTCCATTGTGTAGATGTACCACAGATTTCTAATCCACTCATCTGCTGTTGGGCACTATTTTTTACCAGCGTTACCCATTCCCCTGAGATTCTAGCTCTGGGTTCCTGCTGTATCTTGTAAATGTGGAGACAGACAGATGGGATCAGACGAGGACAGTGCAGCTTCCTTTACCTGCCCATGCTCACTTAAATTCCAAACATGTACTGGTCCTTGGAGCTTAACCAATACAAACTAAAAATTCACTCTCTGTTCCTGGCGACGGGCTGTAAGGCAGGACACGAAGCGGGACTTCTGTTGCTGGCTGGGATCAGCTGAGGAGCACGTATTGTGTACCATCAGCTTTCAGCAAACAGCCTGGCCCATCTTTGTCCTGGCTCCCACCACCACCCAGCCAGACCTGGAGAAATGACAAAACAGATCGAGTCCTTCTCCTCTAGGGGACAAAACTACAGAGGGGAAGACCGGTGAGACTGCCCTCATGACATGGAAGTATAAAGAAAACATTTCCTCTAAGAACTAGGAAATCAGCAGACCAGATGAACTGGAATCTGTCAGGCCCTTAGGAAATTCATGAGTAGCAGAACTGCACAAATGCTTAGAGCAGTTAAACGCAGAGAATGCGGAAGTACAGGAACCACTGCAAAGAGCCAAGCATTGGCCCTGTCAGGTTAAGAAGAAACAATGTACATATTCCCATATGCATGAGATTACCTTTTTGACTGAGAATATATTTAGCTCATCTATTTTATGTGTTTAACACTACATATTTTAAGAATATTTTTACATTTTAATTTGAAACTTAGTTCCCAAAGTTAAAGAGTCATGTCCAAATCAGTGTCTACTTTGTCACAAAAACAAGTATTGCGGAGGGTCTGGTGGGCGTGCCCAACAGGCTTGAGGACCTGCCCCAAACCTCCACCATGGGCCTGTCACACATGTCACAATGCATTCTAGAGATGTTTCTTCTAAAAACGTCTGTCTTTAACTATGAAAGTAACATCTCCAGGTGCTTTTCTATGCACGCCTGACATTCATCCTAGCTCCAGGAAGGCAACCTTATGCGCAGCAGGTGGAGGAGCTGGGAGCCCTGGCAAACGGAGCGCTTCCCTCTCCAGGCATATGGCCATCGTGCTCACCAGGTCCACCCCACAAGTGCTCTGTCGCAGGGGCAGTTCCCACACACAGGCTTATCTGGCCTTTCCTGCCATAACTTCCGGGTCAGCTTAATGCAAAGTGGAGGCTGAATTTAAAGCTGGTTCCACCACCCCAGTGGAATGCTAAGCCTATGGGGCAATGGGGAGGAAGTGGCTAGGAATGGACAGGATGGAAATAACAGCTCTGCTGCTGACAGATAACTTCCCGTGGGGTGGAGGAGGCTTCTCTACAGTTATGGTAGCTAGACTAGCTCTGTCCTTTGAATGAAGGCTGGAGGCCACTTCCCTGTCAAAGGCCACCTAAGGCCAGGTGGCCCCGGGGCTACAGCTTCCATCCTGGCACGGGGATCCCAGCCTGACCTGACTCCATACCCAACATGCCAGGACAAGAACTCCAGGCCTCAGAGTTCTTATCCTGGAATCTCAACAAAGGACTCCGACCCACAAACCTAGTCTCTGAAGCTGACACCAGAAACAGGTTAACTCAGCTCAGTTCCAGACACAGCCAGTCACATAATCACTGCTCAGCAACGAACAGGCCAGCTGAGCCTCCGTGTTCCCTGGAGTCCCTTCAGTGTTACCTGTTGTCTCAGACTGGGTTACAGCTGGTCATGGAGCCCGGGAGCATGTGCGGCCCAGAGAGCCCCACGAAACGAATACTACTACCTGTCATACTAATACGTCCCACCCCTGGTCCCCACTCAAGGCCCTGCACCTCCTCCCACACCATACCTTCCAGCCAAGACAAAATCGGGGAGTGGAGGGCTGCAGGCGAATCTCTTTCACTTTTCCTCCGGGTAAGGGATATTGCAAAGACCCACATATTTTCCTGGGGATCCTATATAACACTAGGAATGGTTTGGGGGTACCCTTAGGACTACCCTTTGGCAATAGCTTTTAAAAATTGATTTTAGAGAGAGAGGAAGGGGAAGTGGGGCGAGAGAGAAACATTGATCAGTTGCCTCCTGTATGTGCCCAACCAGGGATCGAACCCCCAATGTAGGTATGTGCCCTGACCTGGAAACAAACCCGAGGACCTTTTGTGATACGGAAGGCGCTCCAACCCACTGAGACACCGACCAGGGCTGGCATTAATGGCT
The DNA here is from genome assembly GCF_000147115.1 of Myotis lucifugus. Classification (NCBI taxonomy): domain Eukaryota; kingdom Metazoa; phylum Chordata; class Mammalia; order Chiroptera; family Vespertilionidae; genus Myotis; species Myotis lucifugus. Next base: position 1,491,249 of record NW_005871188.1, read on the forward strand.
TATCTACAGCTGGTGTTCACAGTGCCACCATGACTCGGGAATATGTGATACACCAATGCATGGTCTGAACCACACGCCTTGCAGCTCATTGCTTCCCTCTCCCAGCAGATACCCATATCCGACTAAAGGAGTGATTCGTCCTGTCCGTGGTTTCATCCAGTTGGTCCAGGCTCCCGTTCTTCCTAGTCCTGAGGTGTGAAGCAATAGCTTGCCGTGTCCCTGGGGTGACTGTGTAACTCCACCACATTTAATTAGCACGGCCGTCATGCACAAATAGCTGCAGTGAATGTGAGCCTCTAGAGGCCAGAATGGTGTCACTTCTATTTCTGTATTCTCCAACCTAAAGCATCCGACTCACAGGCTGTGCGTTTAGAAATTGGTTTGGTTGTTAGATTAAGTGTGGCGGTCATTTCCCGACTTTTGAGTCTGAAGAAGCAGAGAGCGGTTCCTCTTTCCCCCACCCTGGAAGCAGGTAGGGAAGAGCACAGGCCCCAAACTGCTCATCTGGAAAACAAACTCATTCCAGGGGGCCTGGACCTGCTAATGGGAAATCTGGAAAGATGCTGACAGTGCAGTGGTAAGAGGTACACTCCCCCAGGTGAGAGGCATGTTCCTCATCAGGTCGGGCCGATCCAGGAGAGGCACTACCTCACACAGAGGGAAACATCAACACCATCATGTAGAGCAGTGGTTCTCAACCTTCTGGCCCTTTAAATACAGTTCCTCATGTTATGACCCAACCATAAAATTATTTTCGTTGCTACTTCATAACTGTAATGTTGCTACTGTTATGAATTGTAATGTAAATATCTGATATGCAGGATGGTCTTAGGCGACCCCTGTGAAAGGGTCGTTCGACCTCCAAAGGGGTCGTGACCCACAAGTTGAGAACCCCTGATGTAGAGAAAGCGAACTTGAATTGCCCATTTCACATGATCTGTGGTCTGTCTTTTTTCTCTGACTGCTTCCTGATATTCATTTTCTCCTCCAGCAGCATCATATGCATTCACATACATCACTCCATCTTCAACAACCTATGGCAGTTCCCACTGGTCCTTTTCCCTCGTGCCTTGTCACCGAGCCCTGCTTTCATGAGCCTGCCGATGGTTGGTCTAGAGGTGGCCCTGTGACCCATCCCTGGGCAGTAAGAGATAAGGCAGTCTATTGGATGCTCTGGAAAAGATTTTACTCCCAGCAAGAGAATGACTGAGCAGTACCCTTTCCTTTTATCCACCCTGTCCTTCCTGCTCAGATAACGCTGTGTAATGACATCAAGTTAGGGCAGCTGCTGTTTCTTGCAAGAACAGGGAAAGGCAGAGAGCGCCAGAGACGCTGCCACTCCCCAGCAGATATGACTAAAGGAGTGCCCACACCCACAGCTACTCCATAGAGGTGCAGGCTGTCCACAGTCCAGCTGTACAATGCACCATTCAGGTACTGCATGTGTGAACTGGTACTCCCAGGAGCATGCAACCCAGTCTGTGCAGCCATAAGCAGGTCCCCCCCACACCCCCAGAGGAACCGCAAGCCTGCAGATCCAGTAACCACATACCTATGCGATGTGGGAGTTAAAGGTCTGCTTCGTTTACATCATGTTTACTCAGGAAGATTGTCACTTGCAGCCCAAAGATCCCAAAACACTGTGCAAGGTACTGCGGGTGGAGACCTGACTGCTGGTTGTGCTACCCCTGACAGCATCTCTGGACCTTGGCCTAGTGACCTAACCTTTCACCTCCGTCTGCCCTTTGGTGAATCACTGGGGTTCAATGTTGTTATTCTGTTGCAAGGGACCGTTTTCTCCAGCATGTGTGCGGGGTATCTATGGTTCTACAACAGCTGACTGCGTCATTGCCGAGCCCTTCACCACACATGACTCACTCGGTTGCTAGGAATCACAGCCCACCCCCACCCCCCCAAAACTCCCCTCCCGGCTGAAAGTGCTGCCATGGAAAGAAACCCTGCAAACCAGCAGGGTGTCCGGAGTTTGATGCAGGTGTGGATACCTCTAACAGAGCCCGGCTCTTTTTAATAAATAACCAATAAATCGCTTTCTTCTTTTTAAGTTGTCCACAAGGCCATGGGCTCGCCCTGGCTCGTTACCAATCTCACCAGTCTCTGCTGACGCTGACATCATGGATTCTGCCTGGAGAGCAGCCTGGAAGCGCTCACGAAGCCCTGCTCACTTAGCACAGGTGCTTCCGTTAGGTAAGGTGTTTGAGTCTAGTTACTCTGTGACCACCTAGGCAGGCCTCAAGCAGTCTTCCGGGACGTGCATGGGGTGCTGGCGGCTGGGGGTGGGGAGCGAGTTCCTGCCTTTTAAGTGGGGGCTGAGATTTTGTGATCTGGGGCTGCTGCTGCTCTGGTTGTGGGAGAATGTACTCCCACCGAGGAGAAAGCAGCAAACCTGGGGGCCAGGGAGCAAGCTGGTGCTTAGAAGCTCCACAGGCAGCCGGGAAGTGTCAGGGCCTTGCAACATGGGCACATTTTAAGAACAACTTTGCTGTGATGCAGTCCCCTTCAAGTATTCCCAACCTTTAGTTAAGTTTCTTCTAAAAAAAATATTTTTGTTGATTTTTAGAGAGAGAGGAAGAGAAAAGGAGAGAGAAATATGGGTGGGAGAGTGAAACATCGACTGGCTGCCCTCCGCATGCCTCCCACTGGGGATGGAGCCCACAACCCAGGCATGTGCCCTGACTGGGAATCAAACTGGCACTGAATGATGCCCAACCAACGGAGCCACACCGGCAGAGCTTTCGTGAGGTTTGTAAAACATGGCCACCTTGTGTGAGCTGTGCTTTAGAGAATAAAGAAAGGAACCGAAGGCCTGAGATAATTTCTTAGGCCTTGGGTTCCTTTTGGCCCTATCCCCATAGGCCAGGCAGAGGGACCCCACCTGCAGGAGGGACCCTGCTCACTCCGCAGATGCCCTCAAGCCCTGGCGCCGCCCCAGGTGTGGCCGGCTGGGGAGGGACCGCGGGAGGTTGGCTCCAGGGTGTGTCAGACTCGTCTCACCCAGTCCCACCCCGCCAGCCACCTTCTAATTCATTCCCTTTCAATATGCATGAATCCATGCACTGGGTCTCTAGTTGAAATATAATTCACATGCCATAAAATTCACCATTAGAAATAATAAGATTCAGTGGGTTTTGGCATCTTCACAAAGTTGTGTAACAATCACCACTATCAAGTACAGAACATCCATCACCCCGCAGAGAAACCCTGAGCCAGGAGCAGGTGTGCGTCACCACTAATCTATGTTTTGTCTCTATAGCTGTATCTATTCTGGCTATTTGGCATAAGGGGAATCGTATAACATGTGGTCTTCTGTGACTGGCTTCTTTCGTCATTCATAACGTTCTCCAGGTTTATCCGGGTCGCAGCAGGAGTCAGTACCTCATTCCTTTCCACGACTGAACAATAGCCGTTACGTGGGCATACATTCATTTACCTGCTCTGCAGTTGTTGGGCATTTGGGGCTATTATAAATAATGCTGTTTTGAGCATTGATGTGTAAGTCTTATGTCTTCATATGTCTTCTATTTAAGCTTCCTATTTTGAAATTATTCTAGACTCACAGAAGGTTGCAAAATAGAACTGAGAAGTCCTGCACACCCTTCACCCACTTTCCCTGGTTTCACTGACTGAGCTATTTCCTACTGAAATTGGCATGGGTATAACGCACACATAGAGTTCTGCCCTTCCTCTTTTACATGAAACCGAGATTCAGAAATTCAAAAACTGGCCCAAGGTCACAGAGCAGTGAGTGCACCCCCTCACCCCCCACAAATACCAACCCCCTCTATTTAGATGGCTCCATGCCCCCCACCTTCACCCCCTACCATAAAAACAATAGCCTGGTTTTCAAGCTATCCTTTTCTAGCATGTTATCAATCCCCTGCTGCCAAAGTCCTGGTCTGACAGCTAATCTATAATAATCCATAATAATAAAAGCCTAATATGCTAATTAGACCAGACAGCCAAAGGACCTTCCAGACGAAGCTGGGGCTGAGGCAGCTGCCACAGCTGCTAGGGCCAAGCCCCTTGCACGAATTTTGTGCATCGGGCCTCTAGTATATCCATAAAAGAAGGAACATGAAAAAAAAACCACTAATAATTGTTCTAAAATAACTTAGGTGGTGTTAGCACAACATTGTGAATATACTAAATGCCACTGAACTGTTCACTTTAAATGGTTCATTTTATGTTATGTGAATTATACCTCAATTAAAAATACGGTTTGTCAACGTTTCTGAGAGACTTCTTTTCTTTCCCAAACTCAGTAGGATCAGCTGGCACAGAGGCAGCCCTGGGGAGAAGGCCAGCTCCCGCACTGACTCTGCCTGTGTGATCTTATCTTCAGGGTGAGGGCTGAGGGAAAAAAACAGGTTCTGTGGTATCTGTTCAGAGAAGAGTCTATCAAGATCAGGCATCTTCAAGGGGAAAAAGAGAACCTATTTAACATATTTGTGTTTTCGGTGACCTGACACGGGTACTCCGGAGATGTTTTAGTTTAACCCTGTAAAAGTGCTAACCCATCTGGGTAAACACGGTTTGAGGCTAAGGATGAAAGCATAAGCTACATTAAGTAATGAATGGGGCAATGGAGAGCCCTGGAAATCCTAAAGAATATGTCAAAAGAACTAACTCTTCCAGAATTCTCTTCCCCTTCCCTCTCAGGATGGCGCTCAGGTGAAGACAGTCGATTGTGGAGTCTTTTCTCTGCTTATTGGAATGCGAAGCGGGGGCTGGAGATCCGTGGCAGGCTGGCGGCCTCTCACCTCAGACTTCCGTATCACCTCTCCGGACCCCATTTCTCATCTTTAACATGAGGGGGTTCGACTAGATCATCGGTTCTCAACCTGTGGGTCGCGACCCCTTTGGTGGTCGAACGACCCTTTCACAGGGGTCGCCTAAGACCATTCTGCATATCAGATATTTACATTATGATTCATAACAGTAGCAACATTACAGTTATGAAGTAGCAACAAAAATAATTTTATGGTTGTGTCACAACATGAGGAACTGTATTTAAAGGGCCAGAAGGTTGAGAACCTCTGGACTAGATGATCCCCATTGGTCCTGCCTCTGACCATCTCTATGACTTCACCACTTTGCTTTTGGGTCTGGCTCGTTCGTTCACACAACACATCAAGGGCAGGTTAGCTTAGGTAATTAGGATTCGCTAGGAAACAAGTCTGCAGCCTTAATATTGACCTTGCCCCAACCTGCTGGGCTATTGCTTGGGAGAGAAACTCAGAAAGAACATAAAGGAAAAGGCCCACTATTACATCCTCCTATCATGCAATAGGACATGTGCATTACCCATTTTAATTTATTTATTTTGGTACAAACACATACCAGAAAGGTTCATTAAATAAAATAAAATGGGTAATGCACATGTATATCTTTTCACATAGAACAGAGAGCACTCCAGTCAAAATATTAGGGGGAAAGGTGATTTTCTAAAATGTGAATGTCTTTCTAACAGAGGTGGTTATTAAAAGGAGGCAAATTATTATAATTATTACTAGGTGACAAAAAGCTTTGAGAAAACACACACAGATGCGGGTTTTGTTGAGGTTATTTTGGAGGGAAGTGGGGAGTGGCTGTGGAAGGGAGGAGCTAAGAGCAAAGAACAAGCCTGGAATTGTTACAGCTCCAAGGCTCCTTCACACAGTTTTTTTTTTTTTTTGCCAAACACACACACTCCTGTTCTCTCCCCTCTTTATTTCTGGCCCAAAGTTCTTCATGGTCTTAACTTTAGAAAAAGGCTCTCTCTGCCTCAGGGTTACTTTACCAACATTACCTTACAAATATGGCATAAATAAGACCTTCATAAGAGATGCCACCTCAGAATGCTTTACAACCCCGGTATGTTTCCACAGTTTGCACAGTGTATCAATTCTCCAAGAGAGAAACCACAGTCGGCTGCTTCCAGCTCGAGGCTAGGTTGCTCTCCAGTTACCAGGTAACTGACTCAGAATCCTGGTTCCCAGGCACAAACCGGTGGGACGAGGACAGTGGTGGAGAATGCTGATGAAGCCTGCTGGTTGCCCTTCAATAATCATGTTTCCTTTGGTCAGTAAAATAGGACTCTGTTTTTTTAAGGTGGGCACACAGCCAGGTGGAATCAAGGCTACAATTCCCAGTCGTATTTACAGCTAGGTGTGGCCTTGCGATTATATTCCTAGCCAACGGGACATAATCAGTGGTTGCTCCTAAAGGTTTAGCAACCAGTTCTCTTTGGGAGGGAGAAGGGTGATGAGAGAGGCCGGGGTTTGTAGCGTTTGCCAATCACCATGGCACAGATCATCCCACCATGGGTCATCTCAGCTTCCACCTGATGGCACAGAATGCGGCGTTGGGAAGAGCTGCAGCTCTCACAGGAATGCAGTGAAGTATTATATGTGATTTCTGGGAAAAATCCTGAAAGGAGGAGGCCAGCCTTACTGGGGGGGGAGGGGGAAGGGGGGTGTGCCCTTCCCCCCTCTTAGGACCAGAATGTAGACCCTAAGGAGGAAACCCTACAGAGGAAACTGTATAGAGAAATGCAGAGCCACAATGGAGAAGCCTCGGTCCCTGAGGCTCAGCTGCTGGGCTGGCCCTGGAATGCTCACCTGCCAACTCCATTTACGCAACAACTGTGAGAAAGAACAAACTCCTATCTCGTAAATGCAACTGGTATTTGGAGTGCTCCCATTCCCAGTGGAACCTACCACAACTGAGGGCATCACGCGTGCTCAGTAAGATAAGTAAACCAAGCTAGGGTCATATCTGGTGGGATCACAAAGGATCCAGATTTGAAACAACAACAAAAAAGAAATGCCTGAACCTTTCTGGAAGGGACGAAGAGGATGGAGGGAGAATCACATATTGCTGAAGAGAGCAGCCAAAGGAAAAGGCACGAGAAAAGATGGCTCTCACCTCTCCGCACCCCAGTCCCTCCTCTCTGGCCTGCAGACCCAGCACAAAGAGTGAGCAATCCCAGGCCAACAAGGCTGCCTCCGCACACCCCAGGGGCTAGCCTCCGCATACAGTGGGCCATAGGGGACGACTCTCCCACTAGGGGCAGTCCAAATCCTCTGCCTGAGAAAGAGAGACTGTTCTCAGACCTCCTTCTTCCAGAGCAGTTTTGCAAGGTCTAGAGGAGAAATGGTATAGGTAGGTCACTCAGGGGACAGTCTGAATGGACTTGGGCAGCAGTAAGCAGGGTAGTACACCTGGCTTTCTGGAATATATTTGAAACGTATTGCTCAGGCCCAGGCTGGCCTGTTACTGTCTTTGTATTGTACAGTGGGTTCTAGACAAACACTGAATGACTTACTTACAATACAGGTAAAATTTATTACTTGCAAACCCTTCTCAAAAGTTAATATGCAAAGAGAAGATAATAGTGTCACGGGTATATTCTTACTGTGGACGGAAAGGGGGCTCTGCAATAAGCCTGACAGGCTCAGGGGGCCACATGCAGGCCCGACAAGCCCAGTGACCAAAAGTAACTGCACAGGATGGTCCGATCACAAATCCCTCACTGGGTAGGTCACAGCAGGTAGTCCCGTCCCAGGCCTACAGCTTCCTTAGCAAAGGTCAGTCCTCACAAGGGAGCTCTGTCCACTGTTCTTGTGCATCCCGGATAACATACCTTTGAAATGTCAGAGTAACATTCTTTTCTCACCCCTCAAAGGCATAACCAGCAGCACCAGAGCACCAGACCACAGAATCCTCACTGTTATTCCCTACATACCATCTGTATGTGCCGTAAATGTTCATTAACTATCCTGCACCCACCAATGCAAAAGTATATGTTTCTCCTGTCCCTTAATCTACTACCAATGGATTTCATGCACCTTCCTTATATCTCCTTTGATTCTTTTTTTTTAATTAATTTTTTTAGAGACAGAAAGAGAGGAAGGGAGGGAGGGAGGCAAGGAGGGAAGGAAACAGAAAGAGGAGGAAGAAGAGAGAGGGAGAGAGAGAAACATCAACCCATTGTTCCGATCATCTACGCATTCATTGGTTGATCCTTATATGTGCCCTGACCAGGGATCGAACCTGCAACCTTGGTATATCGGGACAACACTCTAACTGCACTACCCGGCCAGGACAAATCTCCTTTGATTGTAATGTATACAATAAACTGCAAGAGCGCCATTCTCCAGACCAGCTGAGATCTTGCTCCCCGGCATCTGTTGTCAGCTTGGCAAAAATAAGCTCATAAAAATTCTCTACAGGTTTGGGCTTTTCCTGACTCAGCCACCTTTATCAAATTTCAGAACAGTCTCTCTAGGGAACAGGTGTGCACATGTCCCGCAAGCAGCTCAGCAATGCTGAGCATCTGAGTGCATGGCTAGGCCACTCTGCGGGGATCCAAAAGGAAGTTTTCTATCGCTCTCCACCTGACGAGTCTCTGACTGCATTTATTCCACTTCAAACCGAAGGACTCTTGTACAATCTGCATGACTTCCAATCTCTCCTTCCCAACCATACCCACCTCCCTCCCAACACTGGAGATGCTAAGAACCTGCCCTGAGTTGGAGGTGCAAGGAGGGGGCACTCTCGGTGACAACTTGGGGGGGGAGGGGCAGAGTGACAAGCACAAGTCAGCAAGAGGAAGCAGCCTGCCCAGTGCACACATGATAAACACCTGTGCTGAGAGGTTCTGAAAGCAACTCAATAAAGCACAGTCTAGTTCTAAGATAAAAACAAAGCAGAAAGGAAACTTTCATTCACATCCCCTCAAGTCTCCTGTCGGTAGTTCACATCACAGGGCCAAGAATCTTTTCAAATATCCGCAGATACTTGCTGTAAATGTCTGAGGAATGATCATTATCACTTGTAAATCAGAAATCTAGGCACTAGATAAATCCATCTAAGTCACACCCTGGCTCGGGCATTTAGCAGGTGTAACAAACACGTACGGTTGTCTGCCTAGCCTCAGTTTCTCCAGTTAAAATGGAGATCATCAAGGATACTTTTCAGGGTGGTGGTAAAAATTAGAGAGAATTGACATGAAGCACAGATGGATGCCCAAGGGCTGCACACACACACACAAATATTCTATAACTGAGAGCTATCTAAACTTTAGGTGAGAGGAGAATATATGTGGTTGTTGTTGATAGACAATCAAAAACTGAAATTGAGATAGTTTGATGGCATCGTTTTAAATGATAATTAGTACAAACTGAAATGAACCAGCATATAAAACATAATCCATAGATCAATAATCTGGGCCCCCAGCAGAGGCGAGTGAGATGAACTCAGTCAAAATCTAGCATTGTTCCTCCCTCTCTGTTATGTAAACTCTATTTCATTTTCACACCTCTGTCCACTAACCCATTTCTGTACCACCCCCGTCCCCAATAGCACCTCCGTTCTCTTGTGCAAGAAGGAAAATTCTGCATTCTACTTTTTAATGGAGGTCAGACCATTACAGACTACCCATATCATCCCTCTGTAGCTTAAAACTTTGTGAAATAAGTCTACCTCTATAAATTCAACGGGCAATTCAATTTCTAGGGGGTGAACTTGACATCAAAATTTTCTAAAAGCGAAATTACCATGTGTAGTCAGAAAGTGTGTATCTAAGCGAGCTGTCTGCTTACCTCAGATATGATTCTGAACAAAAGGAAGAGAGCTGCTTCTGAAATCCAATATTCAAATGAAACAGAAAGGATCCTTATGAACAGTTTAGAAAATGTACGGGAAGGTGTGGGAAACAGCCCCCAGAGGGAGGCTGTGAGCTGATTAACAGGGGATGAGAATTAATTCTTCAGTAACAAGTTAGAAAAAAAGAATGTGGGTTAAAAACGCCCTGACTTTGCACTAGTATTACCCATCTCATGACTTCTGCAAAGGTTTGAGCCAGCCAATTACATTACAAAGCTTCTAAACTAATTTTGTAGTTTGTTTATTTCAAGTGTTGTTTGTTTATTCAAGAAATAACTACTAGATGTTTTAGTTACGTACCAATGCTGTGGAATTTTCCCAAGTGATGACATTTTACATCGAGGTGCATGTTTTGAACCACTTCAGCTAAAACTAAAAGTCAAACAGAGGCAAGGAAATGAACTCACTTGTCAAAATCATCAAAGAGGTCACAGCTCTGCAGCTTTGAAAGAGCAAGTCGAAAATATTCCGCTAGAAAACAAATGGAGTACTGTGAGTGAAAGGGATCGTGGCTTCGTGGGTACATAGTAAGCCACCTTTAACCCCACTCGTCCCCCAAAGCCATTACAACTTTCTTCTGAGATGAAGATTCATGATACAACTGCATTTAGCCAGCACTACGTAATAGACACATCACAATGGTAGATGCTCTAAGGACACGTTCCAAAAACCCCAGAAAAATAAGGGGCTTAATGGGAAAACAATCATAAAAAGTAATCCCCAAATTAGCAGAATCAGATAATTCTGAAACTAAAATCAGTATAGAAATCAATATGCAGCAAGTTTAACCTTATTGAATTACCATTTACCATTTCTCTTCAATACCTTTTAACACACACACACACACACACACACACACACACACACTCAATAAGCAAAATCTAAGTCAGAAAACTGTAGGCTTGTCACCTTCTGGGCTTTTAGGGTCTCCCCAAAACGGAGAACATAAAGTTGTGCAAGCCAATCAGGTTTCAAGCAGAGGGGAAAATGTCTCATTATTAGTGGATGGAATATTTCTCTCTCTAAATTTAGCAAAAATAAAACATCCACTGATTAAATTTTAAATTTTTAATCTAGCTCCTTGGTCAAGGAGCTATAACTTGCTGATGAAATAAAAGAAAACTCACAAGTAAAGAGGTGAAATGGGAGATTGGGAGGAAGTTAACACACAGGGTTATCCTGCTAATTCTAATTGGAATAAGGTAAGGCATCAGGACTCATTAATAATACGGTGGTAAAACAAAAGTATAAAGCAGTGTCTTAACAACAATAAAAATCTACCCTTTTTAATCCTCTTATTCTATCCTGCCTCCAAAGGAGTTATATACTAAAATGGATGCCCTCTTCCCATCCCAAAATTATATTCTTTAGAAATCATTATGAAGCAGAAAGATGAAAAGGTCTTATTTTTATATAAACATGCAGTTCACATCAAACACCACTCATATTTAATAGGGCAAGGTAAGAATAACATTACTGACCTGATGTCCTTATCCCATAGGGCAAATCAAACTTATCGCTACCATACAAGGAAGCAAGCTTTTTAAAATCAGCTGCACAAAGAAAAGGGTGAAACTGGTGAAACCTGGAAGATAAGGATAAGGAATGATTTTCCCAAGTGCACATGACACTTGTAGGCTTTTGAAGTCACAACTGAAAATAACTGTAGCATATTACTCATATTGTTTTATTGACTATATAAATGTATAATTATTTTTAAATTATCTAAAATCGCCTTAGGTAGTATTTAAATAGTACATAGAACAGGATATGCAATGGAACTACATGACCAACATGGAAACACTTCCCAGGTAGTGGAATCAAAACTATGTAACAGCTAAGGGGGCGGGGCTTGGGGGAACAAAATTTTATTTTTTTTTATTTTTATTTTTTTTAAAATATATTTTATTGATTTTTTACAGAGAGGAAGGGAGAGGGATAGAGAGCTAGAAACATCGATGAGAGAGAAACATCGACCAGCTGCCTCCTGCACATCTCCCACTGGGGGTGTGCCCGCAACCAACGCACATGCCCCTGACCGGAATCGAACCCGGGACCCCTCAGTCCGCAGGCCGACGCTCCATCCACTGAGCCAAACCGGTTTCGGCAAGGAACAAAATTTTAAAACAAACCAACACCAAGTGATAAAATATTAGCTGCCATATACAGAAAGAAACAAAGGAACTAATAAGGGAAAATAAAAATATTGATGCCAACCTATTCCCAAATGTAAAGGCACTGTATGTATGAATGTGTCAACCGTGAAAATAAAGCATACATTAAAATTAGATATAGCTAGAACTAAATTCCTGATGTCACTAAATTAAGATTTACTCAAGAACAAGAACCACGGGCATTTTTCTTCTTATTGCCTGTCTCTCCAGGTGCTCTCTCAAACAAAAGAATGTTTGATGAGAGTAGGGGGTGCCTCTGCTTTTTCTCACTTTTAGTGCCTGGCAGAGTAGGCAGACAACATACATTTAATAAATGATTGAATGAATTCAAACTCCAAACTAATTCTTTACACAACCATTATCTAATAGAAAAATAATTTTTTTAATTAAAGAAAAGGAATAGGTGACACTCATTAAAATACTATTTTTATCTACCAGAAGGACTGAATGCTACAGAGCAAATCAAGCTAATCCTCCCCCCAATTCCCACACAGAGCCCCCTCTTTTCAGACTCATCACCTTCGCTTTCTCTTAGTCTAAAAACTACAGGTGGAGATCAGAGTGCCTCTTATATTTCAGAGGCTACATGACAGAATGGAGTAGGGGTGAACCGGCTTCAGTTTTATCCAGGCTTTGCCACTCATGAGCCACTAACATTTTTCAGAACTGAGCTAAAACCTCACATGTACTCAAACTAAGGAAACAGGTGGAAGACCAGCCCTTCCTGCTTTACACATGATGTGTTTCCCAGATTTAGTTGTCATAGTGATAGCAGCCTTGCAGGTCCAGCCAATCTTGAAAGGTCCTATGTACACCAGGATGGATGCCCAAGTTCAGGATCTGCTCAGAGAAGATGAAGTGTCAGGTCATCTGACTTACGATTGAGAGGAGACACAAGATCTTCCCAACTTGGGAAAGTGAACTACAGATGACTTTGCATCCAGAGAGCAAGGCAATAAAGGACTCTATTCTTTGGAGTCGGTAGGGGTGATGATATGATGACCAATGACTAATGTCTATTGCCAGTCAAACTTTGTGCTAGATGGCTTACATTTTATTTCTAAATGAAATAATAGGGAAAAATATCTTTCAGGCAAATTGAAATGAAAAAGGAAAGCTGGAGTAGCAATACTTATATCTGACAAAATAGACCTCAAAGTGAAGGCCATAACAAGAGATAAGGAAGGCCACTTCATAATACTAAAGGGATCGATACAACAAGAGGATATAACCCTGATAAACATATATGCACCCAATGCAGGAGCACCCACATACATAAAAAAAACTCCTGGAAGATATCAAGGGAGAGATCGACAACAATACAATCATAGTAGGGGACTTTAATACATCACTGACATCACTGGATAAATCCTCTAGACAAAAAATCAGCAAAGAAACAGCAATCCTAAATGACTCACTAGATCAAATGGACTTAACTGACATCTTCAGAACATTTCACTCCAAAGCCACGGAATATACGTTCTTCTCAAGTGCACATGGGACATTTTCAAAAATAGACCACATATTGGGTAACAAGCAAAGTCTTCCAAAATTGAAGAAGATTGAAATCATATCAAGCATTTTCTCATACCACAATTGCATAATATTAGAAATAAACTACAATAAAAACAATCCAAAAAATTCAAACACTTGGAAGCTGAAAAGCATGCTATTAAACAATGATTGGGTTACCAAAGAGATCAAAGAAAAAATTTAAAACATCCTAGGCACTAATGACAATAAAAACACAACAGTCCAAAATCTATGGGACACAATGAAAGCAGACCTGAGAGGGAAGTTTATAGCTCTACAGGCCTACCTCAAAAAACAAGAAAAAATGGTAGTAAATCATCTAACTCTACAACTCAAAGAATTAGAAAGAGAGCAACAAGAAAAGCGCACTGTATTCAGAACAGCGGTTCTCAACCTGTGGATCGAGACCCCTTTGGGGGTCGAACGACCCTTTCACAGGGGTCGCCTAAATACATCCTGCATATCAGATATTTACATTACGATTCATAACAGTAGCAAAATTACAGTTAAGAAGTAGCAACGAAAATAATTTTATGGTTGGGGGTCACCACAACATGAGGAACTGTATTAAAAGGTCACGGCATTAGGAAGGTTGAGAACCACTGATCCAAAAGGAAGGAGATAATAAAGATTAGAGCAGAAATTAACGACATAGAGACCAAAAAAACAATACAGAAGATCAATGAAAGCAAGAGCTGGTTCTTTGAAAGGATAAACAAGATTGATGAACCTCTAGCCAGGCTCACCAAGAAGCAAAGAGAGAGGACCCAAATAAACAAAATCAGAAATGAAAGAGGCGAAATAACAACAGACCCCACAGAAATACAAAGGATTGTTAAAAAATACGATGGACAACTCTATTCTAACAAACTAGACAACCTGGAGGAAATGGACATATTCCTAGAAAAATACAACCTTCCAAAACTCAATCAGGAAGATTCTAAAAGTCTCAATAGGCCGATAACTATAGAAGAAATTGAAGCAGTCATCAAAAAGCTTCCAGAAAACAAAGGCCCGGGGCCAGAGGGCTTCACAGGGGAGTTTTACCAAACATTCAAGGAAGAACTAAAACCAGGCTATTACAAAAAATTCAAGAGGAAGGAACACTTCCAAGCACATTCTATGAAGCCAGCATCATCCTAATACCAAAACCAGATAAAGACAACACAATGAAAGAGAATTACAGGCCAATATCTCTCATGAACAAAGATGCCAAAATCCTCAACAAAATTCTAGTAAATCGGATCCAGCAGTACATCAGAAAGATCATACACCATGACCAAGTAGGATTTATCCCGGGGATGCAAGGATGGTTCAATATCAACAAATCAATAAATGTGATACATCACACAAACAAACTGAGAGACAAAAATCACATAATCATATCAATTGATGCAGAAAAAGCATTTGACAAAATCCAACAACCTTTCTTGATAAAAACTCTCAGCAAAGTGGGAATAGAGGGATAATACCTCAACATAATAAAAGTCCTATATGACAAACCCACAGCCAACATCATACTCAATGGGCAAATACTAAAACCATTTCCCCTAAGAACAGGAACAATACAGGGATGCCCACTCTCACCACTCCTGTTCGACATAGTACTGGAAGTATTAGCCATAGCGATCAGACAAGAAGAAAAAAATAAAAGGCATCCAAATTGGAAAAGAAGAAGTAAAACTGTCCTAATTTGCAGACGTGATGATATTATACATAGAAAACCCCAAAGACTCTATCAAAAAACTACTAGACCTAATAAATGAATTTGGCAATGTATCAGTATACAAAATTAACACCCAGAAATCTATGGCATTTTTTATACACCAATAATGAACTCACAGAAAGAGAAATGAAAAAAAAATCCCATTTACCACTGCACCAAAAAAATTAAGATACCTAGGAATAAACTTATCCAAGGATGTAAAAGACCTGTACTTGGAAAATTACAGGACATTTAAAAAAGAGATAGAGGAAGACATAAACAAATGGAAGAACATACCATGTTCATGGATTGGTAGACTCAACATCATTAAAATGTCCATACTACCTAAAGCAATCTATAGATTCAATGCAGTACCTATTAAAATACCAATGGCATATTTCAAAGATCTAAAACAAACTCTCCAAAAATTCATCTGGAATAAAAAAGACCCCAAATAGCTACAGCTATCCTGAGAAAGAAGAACAAAGTTGGAGGGATCACAATACCAGACATCAAACTATATTACCAAGCCATGGTTCTCAAAACTGCCTGGTACTGGCACAAGAACAGACATATAGATCAATGGAACAGAATAGAGGACCCAGAAATTGACCCAAGCCATTATACTCAATTAATATTCAACAAAGGAGGCAAGAGCATACATTGGAGTCAAAACAGCCTCTTTAATAAATGGTGCTGGGAAATTTGGTCAGATACATGCAAAAAAATGAAACTAGATCACCAACTTACACCACACAAAAACAAACTCAAAATGGCAAAGGACTTGAATGTAAGACGGGAAACCATTAAAATCCTACAAGACTCCAGAGGCAGCAAAATTGCAGACATATGTCGTAGCAATATTTTTACTGATATAGCTCCTAAAGAAATGGAAATCAAGGAGAAAATAAATAAATGGGACTACATGAAAATAAAACGCTTCTGCACAGCAAAAGAAACTATCAACAAAACAACAAGAAAGACCACTGCATGGGAGAATATATTTGCCAATGCTATTTCAGATAAGGGTTTAATCTACAAAATTTACAGGGAACTCATACAACTTAACAAAAGGAAGATAACAATCAAATCAAAAAATGGGCAAAGGACCTCAATAGAGATTTTTTGAAAGAAGACATACAGAAGGCCAAGAAAACATGCTCAAAGTCACTAATTATCAGAGAGATGCAAATCAAAATGACAATGAGGTTCCATCTTACACCTGTCAGAATAGCATAGCTGTCATCAACAAATCAACAAATGACAAGTGCTGAGGAGGATGCGGAGAAAAAGGAGCCCTCTTGCACTGCTAACTGTTTCAGCCACTGTGTATGGAGTTTCCTCAAAAAATTTAAAATGGAACTCCCATTGGAACTCCCATTTGACCCAGTAACCCCACTTCTAGGAATATATCCCAAGAAATCAGAAACACCAATCAGAAAGGGTATATGCAGCACAATTTACCATAGCTAAGATTTGGAAACAGCCTAAGTGTCCTTCAGCAGATGAGTGGATTAAAAAACTATGGTACAGTGGAATACTATGCTGCTGTAAAAAGAAAGAACTCTTACCATTTGCAACAGCATGGATGGACATGGAGAGCATTATGCTAAGCAAAATAAGCCAGTTGGAGAAAGATAAATATCACATGATCTCACTCATATGTGGAATATAATGAACAACATAAACTGATAAATCAAAATAGAGCCAGATTAAAAAAAAAAAGAAAAGAAGTATATTAGAAGTAATCCTGTTATTTGCAGATTTTTAATATTTCCTAAAACTTTTGTGATATTACACTATGTTAGTACAGTTTTGGTAATATATTTAAAATATTTTTTCTTGAAATATTAATTTCTATTGCATACATTTAAAATCGTTTTTCTTGAAATATTGTTTATTGCATGTAAGGTTATTATATTTAAAATCATTTTTCTTGAAAAAAATTCTGTTAAAAAAAGAAACCTTTTAATAAAAATTTTGTAACTTAATTTTTACAATATCCTGTTATACATAATTATTTACAAACTACAACGTTTGCTAATGACTGATTACTATAATCGCGTTGCATTCATTTCCCTTACATGCCTTAAGTGCAGGCACACCATTTCTTGCCACTATACTAGCAGCGAAGATTTTAGCATCCAATTGCCACATCATTAGTCTTGAACTGACTTGTTTGGTGTGCACAACAGGAAATATTTCGCTTTTGGAGAACAAGAAAAATAGGTTTATTTGTGTTACGCTTATTAATGTGTGCAGTTATCCAGTGTCTGGTAAGTTAATGTTCAAGAAAAATTTAATTTTTATTAAAATGTTCTATTATTTTATGTTAACGATTACTCATTTATTTCAGCCCTTTGTATTAAGCATGTCTCTATTGAAATAAATCTACCTTTCTCTGAAAATTGAAGCTTTTTTTTTTGTGGCCCACATAAACTTAAACCTTGCTTATTTGGCCCGTGTTAGCATTTGAGTTTGACATGCTTGTAGTACATTGTATTATATTACTGTGTATTATATTATAACTAGAGGCCCGGTGCACAAAACTTTGTGCACTCGGGGGCGGGGGGGGGGGGTCCCTCAGTGCCCTCTCGCAGTCTGGGACCCCTTGGGGGATGTCCATCTGCTGGCTTATGCCTGCTCCCTGGGGGATCGGCCTAAGGTGGCAGTCAGACATCCCTCTGGCAGCCCAGGAGCCCTTGGGGGATGTCCACTTGCCAGTGGGGAGCAGGCCTAAACTGCAGTCGGACATCCTTAGCACTGCTGAGGAGGCGGGAGAGGCTCCCACCACCACCGCTGTCCTGGAAGCCATCAGCCTGGCTTGTGGCTGAGCAGAGCTCCCCCTGTGGGAGTGCACTGACCACCAGGGGACAGCTCTGCATTGAGCGTCTGCCCCTTGTGGTGAGTGTGTGTCATAGTGACCAGTCGTTCTGCTGTTAGGGTCAATTTGCATATTACCCTTTTATTATATAGGATAGAGGCCTGGTGCACAGGTGGGGGCCGGCTGGTTTGCCCTGAAGGGTGTCCCGGATCAGGGTGGGGGGGTCCTGTTGGGGTGCCTGGCCAGCCTGGGTGAGGGGCTGAGGGCCATTTTCAGGCTGGCCACACACCCCTGGCGACCCAAGCTCCCAGCCTCTCCTTTTTTCTTTTTATTTTTTTTCTGGGATTTATTTATCTTCTATAATTGAAACTTTGTAGCCTTGATTGGAGCCCAGGTCCCTTCAGGGCAGGCAGGAAGCTTGGCTTCCTCCATCGTCAGGGGCAACCCAAGCCTCCTGCTCGCTCCAGCTCCGTGGCCACTGCCATCTTAGTTGGGTTAATTTGCATAACCGCTCCTGATTGGCTGGTGGGCGTGGCTTGTGGGTGTGGCTTGAGTGTAGCAGAGGGACAGTTAATTTGCATGTTTCTCTTTTATTATATAGGATGTATCATATTACCTTACATTTCTGCTATTGTTACATCTATGAACGAACGCTTGGAGTGGTCAGTAAAGTCTATGAGTCAGTTTAGACAGAAACTGAAGCTATGAGAAGTGAAGTAACTAGACAGTATTACGGTGGTCACTGACCCATATCTGACAAAGCTGAAATCCACATTAACTGTTTACAGCACTGCAGGCAACACCTCCAGGTTTCTTTCTCAGCAGAGCTGCTCCTGATTTCTCCTTGCAGAGGAGTTCGCACCACCCCCAGCGAGTACAACTCACAGGACAAATGCCAAGTCTACTTGTCCATTAGACTGCAGACTTCTGCACCTACTGAGCAAAGCTTCATAAATACTTTAACCCCGTAGGGTTTTCTCAGGAAGGAAATAAAGTGTAAGAATACCTTGATTCTAGAGTAGCTTTTTAAAGCTTCAGTCTGCAGCCCACAGGTGGTTCATAAAATCAATTTTGTGACTTATGATCAACAGTTTTTTTACTGATTTCACAGAGGAAGGGAGAGAGAAAGAGAGAGAGAGAGAAGGGAGAGAGAGAGAAAGAGATAGAAACATCAATGATGAGAGAGAATCATTGATAGGCTGCCTCCTTCACGCCCTCTTCTGGGGATGGTGCCCGCATCCCTGGGATTTGCCCTAACTGGGAATCGAACTATGACCTCCTGGTTCATAGGTCAAACACTTAAATATTAAATAGTCTCTTTACTATTTTTTTAAGTAAATAGAACAGAATACAGGGCATCTTGAGTAAGAGGTAAAAATTCTTTCTTCTCATTGTAAATATGCATGTATACTAAATTATAAAAGTAAAATGTACTTTTTCCTATGGGTCATGGTCAAAAAAGTATAAGATCTCTCTTCAAGTCTTTCAGTGGCCCTAACCAGACATCCCCTATGGACAGACTACAAGCAGTGGTGGCTCACCTATAACCATATGCAGAAATAGTTTATATATCTGCAGGTTTCCAGAGAGTTGGTTGATTTTAACGGGATCTGCAGCTTCCAAAAGGTAAAGAACTAGTATTGGAAAGGTGCAATAATATAATAAAACAAAATAAAAATAGAAAATGTGACTTTTATCCTCAATAGGTAAGATGTTAAAAAAAAAACACCTCATGCCTGTTTTATACAATTAATCATGCCCAGACTAGATAATCATTATCCAGAATCATCTTGACTAGCCTGTTAAAATTGAGGTGACAGAGGCAAAAATTATTTGTGGATAGAAGAGTAAATTCCCTACAAGTCCTGACAACCATAATGAATAATCATTATTACATTCTATAGAGATGAATGTGTAGTAGTTCATTAATAGTCAGTGAAAGTTTTAACTGAAAAACTTAACCTAGAGGTGAGGGGGAAGAAGCCACAAATAAGGATGGAAAATAACATGGGGACACAAGGTCGGGGGATAAAACCCTAAAACACAGTTCACTTTTCTATGATCAAACCAAACAGACCTCCCTAATCTCACCTGTGTGAAAGCAACACTGGTCTGACTTTTCTTAAAATGTATGACTAAGCACAAAAGGAGACGGGAGATTCAAGCTCTTCCTTAAATGTAGGGTGTCCACGTTATATCGCTAAGCTTTGTGTGGGAAGGAAGTAAGCCAGTGTAACTGGAAATGATTGCAAACGCATGCCAAACACTTTGCATGCCACAGTTTCTTTCATGGGTTTACCTCAGGAGAGAGGCAAATGCTGGCTTTGATGAACACAGCTGGATCTTATTTCTTCGTTTCATTTCCACAGGTGGCATCCTGCAAGACAGAAAGCATCGTTCAGAAAGCAGAGCCAGGCAGCAGGCCTAGAGGGAAGCAAACGCCCTGGGAGCTCGGTGCCACTACTGAGCCGCCTCTCAGGCAGGAAACAATGTCCTCACAGCAGCCCCGAACTATGACAGCACCTCCTCCAAGTCCTGTGCGCATGTGAGGATTTCTGGATGCAAGGCAAGGGAGATGGGAAAGGCGAGGTACTGAGCAGCCCAAGGTGAACTGAAGGGCGCTCTAGAAGGGCTTGGATTACTGTGCTGGGGATGCCACAGTCTGGCTCTTTTCAGACGTCCCCCAATGCCTGGAAACCTAGTTGACCCTCAGTGCACACGGCTATCTGGGTCCTCCCTGCCACACCTGGGGACGCTGGCCAGCAGCAACCAGCAGCTGCCACAGAAACAATGACCTGAGCGGGTGGCACTCACCCTGCCTCGTGATCTGGTGACTCCACAAGTCACACTGCTTAGAGTCATGTCTAACTCTCCTCCGTGCTTGGCACAGGTGAGGCCTGTGTATCTCCTGAATGGAGCACTTGTCTCCACAATTTGAAAGGGCATTGTGAGAGGCAGAGAAAACAAAAATAAATGAAGGGGATAGGGTGGCAGGTGCCAGGCTTCGTCAGGAGAGCAGTAAACAGCTTAATACAAAAACATTCGTGGTCATCCATTATGTGATAAATTAATCCTGTGGTCGGCAAACTGGCTCTTGAGCCACATGCGGTTCTTTGGCCCCTTGAGTGTGGCTCTTCCTAAGCCTTAGGAGTACCCTAATTAAGTTAATAACAATGTACCTACCTATATAGTTTAAGTTTAAAAAATTTGGCTCTCAAAAGAAATTTCAATCGTTGTACTATTGATATTTGGCTGTTGACTAATGAGTTTGCCCACCACTCTCCTATACTGACCTCCTGAAAGACACCCTGAGAAGGCGGACTGGAAGTGACTCATTTAAGGCTACTAGGGGTTGGTTTGATAAATTTAAGAAAAGAGGTATTTGTATATAAGGAAGATTAAAACAGGGAATTATTTGGGGGTCTGCACCCAATTAATTCAATTTACATTCTTTCTACTGGGAAAAAATGATTCAGTTTCGAACAAATTGCTTCTTGAACAGATTTCCAGAATGAGTTAAGTTTGAGAACCAAGGTTCCACTGTAGTTTTTAAGGAAGCAAGTTCACAGCAACACCTATTTGAGGTCATTTCCTACTATGCTTTCTGTGACTGGAGTAAAGCATTAACTCAGATTGACATGAACATTCCTCAAATCCTGATGACAAAAGACTGTGCTGGCCCTAGCTGGGTAGCTCAGTTGGTTAGAGCATCATCCAGATATGCCAAGGTTACAGGTTTGATCACCAGTCAGGACACTTACAAGAATCAACCAATGGACCCTGAAGAATTATGCCACACTATTCTGCTCTTTGAGATCTTCTGAGGAAGTGACATTTAAGGAAATCTTACTGAGGATCACTGAAGAGGATTCTAGAAGCTGAAAAGGTTGATATTCACAGAAGGTTTTGTAAAAGCAATACAACAGCTGGTGACACAATTCGCAGCCGAGAAGGGCAGAGGACGCCTGGAGAATGGTAGGATCCGGATCTGGGCTGAAGAGAGTCTCCTGAGCACCGGGACGAGAGGGTTAGAAGGAACCTGCGCTGCACCAAGTCCGCGTCCCTTGAGGACAGGTGTAAAACCTGACTGTGGAAAGGAAGTCCACAGGGCTGATGGCGGCAGGGGATTCTAGATCTAAGTCCATATCTGCGAGAGGCTGAGCCCAGAGGGGTGGCCTGAAGAACTGCCAGAGCCATGCCGTGCCAGGGGGCTATAAACTAGCAGTCGTGCAGCTGTTTTGCCTCTGTTTGGTCTTTGCTTTTATTCGCTAAACCCAGTTCATAGGACCTTTCACATGCAAACACTCACCTGTGACTGTGGTTCAGGTGGAGGTGTAGACTTGTGGAATCTGGGGAAAGGCTGAGGAGGAGAGCTGGTCAGGGAGAGGTAACCAGGAGTCTGGCACTGGGACATTCCTGACCCTCTGGACCTAAGCAGCCATTTTTCTCCTGAAAAGTCAGCCCCTCCCAGCAGCCTCAAGGGAAAAAATACAGCCACACTGAGACTAAACCCTGAGCAGAACAAAGGACACAAAAAATCTGAATAGCCCTGAAGAGCCCTCAGGGACTGGGTTGAAGAGAGGTCTTTCAGTCCCAGAAAGCAATACAATACCTTCCCTACCTATAGCCCTGTCAGAATCAGCCACTTGAGAGATTATGATTGACAGCAGGGAGACAGGCTAAGTGGGCAGATTGGTCCCACCTGCTTGCAGGCAAGGCTGTGGAAATTGACACAAAGAGAGGAGCAGTGGATCACTTGGAACTTCAACATGGTGCTGACTACCTAACAGGAAACTGGTAAATGACAGACAGAACAGAGAATGGGATCTTAAACCAGCCCCCATGGGGCATTAAAACTTGGCTGAAACAAATGACACTTTTTCATTTTATTTTATTTTTTCTTTATCTTTTATTTAAAATTTTTTTCTTCTTTATTTTCTTAGTTTATTATTTTTTACTTTTTTCACATTATTTTTTCTTCATTCTACTTTTATTTTTTTAGGTATTTGTTATTTGCATTTTTTGGTTTATCTGTTTGTTCTGTGGTGTTTTCTACCCATATATTTTTTCTTCCTTTTCCTTCTTTCTCTTTTCTCTCTTACCTTTTCTTTTTTCCATATCATTTTTGCTCTCTTTTCGCTCTTTTAATTCTCTTTTCTCTGGTCACTTATAGTGGGGTTATTGGTCATGAGTACATTCGTGTTTTGTTCCCTTTGTGTCGTGACTTGTTGAGTTGTATTTTGTGCTGTTCGGTCAACGTGGTAGACAGCGAGCCACATAACCAGACACCCTGAGAGGACTCTCCATCCACAAACAGGACAATAACAATCAAGACCCAACTACACAAAGAAAACCCAAATATCCCAAGAAGGGGGCATCCCTAGAATACCCATCCTAGAAGACCAGAGAGATTGCACCACTGCACCCCACAAAACATCTACTGTATAACACAAACTCAAAAAATCTGGGTGGCATAGCAGTTTGATCTAATACATAGAAACAATCACAAAGGGACAGCAAAAATGGGGAGACAAAGAGACAACCCCCATTGCAAGAAAAGGAGTAATCACAGAAAAGGAAATAAACAAAATGGAGGCAAGCAATTTGTCAGAGAAAGAATTCAGAGCAATGGTTATAAGGACACTGAAAAGGATGGAAGACAAATTCAACAACATGTGTAAGAATCAAGAGGAAATGAAGAAGAATCAAGAGGAAATGAAGAATGGCATAGCCACAGTAAAGAACACAATAGAAAGCATCAACAGTAGACTAGAAGAAGCTGAGGACTGCATCAGTGAATTAGAAGACAAGGTACAAAACACCACCCAAGCACAGGACGAACTGGAAAGAAAACTTAAAAAGCAGGAGGAGAGCCTAAGGGAGTTTTGGGACAACAGGAAATGAAACAGCATCAGCATAATAGGGTTTCCAAAAGGAGAGGAAGCAGAGCAAAGAATAGAAAACCTGTTTGAAGAAATAATGACAGAAAACGTCCCTAATATTGAGAAGAAAAAAGTCACACAAGTCCAAGAAGCACACAGGGCACCATACAAGAAGAACCCCAAAAGACCGAAACAAGACATATCATAATTAAACTGACAAACATCAGTGACAAAGTGAGAATCTTAAAGGCTGCCAGATAGAGACAGAAAGTTATCTACAAGGGATCTCCCATTAGAATATCAACTGGTTTCTCAACAGAAACACAACAAGTCAAAAGGAATGGAATGAAATATACAAAGTGATGCAAAGCAAGGGATTTAATCCAAGAATTAGTGTCCAAAAATGGGCTAAGGGAGTTTATTACCACCAAGGAAGCAATGCAAGAAATGCTAAAGGGGCTACTGTAAAAAGAAGAAATCTAGGGAAGAAGGAACACAGGCATAAAGAATGAAAATGGCGACAAACAAGTACCTATCAATAATAACCTTAAATGTAAATGGATTAAATGCTCCAATCAAAAGACCTAGGGTAGCTGAATGGATAAGAAAACATGACCCATATATTTGCTGTCTAAAAGAGATCCACTTCAGAACAAAGGACTCACACAGACTGATAGTGAAGAGATGGGAAAAAAATTTTCAGGCAAATGGAAATGAAAAAAAAGCTGGGGTAGCAACACTTATATCTGACAAAATAGACCTGAAAGTGAAGGACATAACAATAGATAAGGAGGGCCACTTCATAATACTAAAGGGTTCGATACAATAAGAGGATATAACTCTGGTAAACATATGTATATGCACCCAATACAGGAGCACCCAAATATATAAAAAAAATTCTGGAAGATATCAAGGGATAGATCTACAGCAATACAATCATAGTAGGGGACTTTAATACCCCATTGACACCACTGGACAATCCTCTAAACAAAAAATCAGCAAAGAAACAGCAATCCTAAATGCCTCACTAGATCAGATGAAATTGACATCGTCAGAACACTTCACCCCAAAGCTACAGAATGTACATTCTTCTCAAGTGAACATGGGACATTTTCAAGATAAACCACATATTAGGACACAGGCAAAGTATCTTCAAATTCAAGAAAGTAGAAATCATATCAAGCATCTTCTCAGATCACAATGGCATATAATCAGAAATCAACTACAATTAAAACAATGAAAAAAATCAAACAATTGAAGGCTGAATAGCATAGTATTAAATAATGATTGGGTTACCAAAGAGATCAAAGAAGAAATAAAAGCATCCTGGAACAAATGACAATGAAATCACAACAATCCAAAATCAATGGGACACAGTAAAAGCAATCCTGAGAGGAAAGTTCATAGACTACAGGCCTACCTCCAAAAATAAGAAAAACTTGTAATAAATTATCTAACCCTACAACTTAAAGAATTAGAAAAAGAGCAATAAGAGAATCCCAGAGTAAGCAGAAGGAAGGAAATAATAAAGATCAGAGCAGAAATAAATGAAATAAAGACAAAAAAACAGCAACAACAACAAAGAAACAACACAGAAGATCAATAAAAACAAGGGCTGGTTCTTTGAAAGGATAAAAAAGATTGATGAACCTCTAGCCAGGCTCACCAAGAAACAAAGAGAGAGGACCCAAATAAATAAAATCAGAAATGAAAGAGGCGAAGTAACAACTGACACCACAGACATACAAAGGATTATTAAAAAAAATATGAATAACTCTACTCCAATAAACTGGACAACCTAGACAAAATGGACATATTCCTAGAAAAATACAAGCTTCCAAGACTCAATCAGGAAGAATAAAAATACCTTAATAGACTGATAACTACTGATGAAATTGAAACAGTAATAAAATAAAAAAAAACTTCCAACAAACAAAAGCCCTGGACCAGACAGCTTCACAGGGAAGTTTTATCAAACACTCAAAGAAGAACTAAAACCTATCCTTCTCAGACTGTTCAAAAAAAATTTAAGAGGAAAGAACACTTCCAAGCTCTTTCTATGAAGCTAGCATTATCCTAATCCCAAACCAGATAAAGACACTACAAAGAAAGAGAATTATAGGCCAATATCCCTGATAAACATAGCTGCTAAAATCATCAACAAAATTCTAGCAAATTGGATCCAGCATTACATTAGAAAGATCATACACCAATAAGAGGGATTTATTCTGGGGATGCAAGGCTGGTACAATATCCACAAATCAATAAACGTGATATATCACATAAACAAACTGAGAGGCAAAAATCACATAATCATATCGCTTGACACAGAAAAGACATTTGACACAATCCAACACCTTTTCCTAATAAAAACTCTCAGCAAAGTGGGAATAGAGGGATCATACCTCAACATAATAAAAGCCTTCTATGACAATCCTACAGCCATCATACTCAATGGGCAAAATCTAAAACCATTTCCCCTAAGAACAGGAACAAGACATGGATGCCCACTCTCACCACTCCTGTTTGACATAGTACTGGAAGTGATAGCCATAGAGATTAGATAAGAGTAAGTAAGTAAAAGACATTCATATTGGAAAAGGAGAAGTAAAACTCTCATTATTCACAGATGACATGAAAGACTCCATCAAAAAACTATCAGACTTCATAAATGAATTCGGCAATGCAGCAGGATACAAAATTAAAACTCAGAAATCTATGGCATTTTTATACACCAATAATGAACTTACAGAAAGAGAAACTAAAAAAAAACCCAAAAACAATCCCATTTACCATTGCAACAAAAAATTAAGGTACCTAGGAATAAACTTATCTAAGGAGGTAAAACACCTATACCTGGGAAAACTACAGGTCGCTAA
This sequence comes from Myotis lucifugus, assembly GCF_000147115.1. Lineage (NCBI taxonomy): Eukaryota > Metazoa > Chordata > Mammalia > Chiroptera > Vespertilionidae > Myotis > Myotis lucifugus. The sequence continues at coordinate 1,517,912 of NW_005871188.1, forward strand.
AAAAAGAGATAGAGGAAGACATAAACAAATGGAAGAACATACTGTGTTCATGGATTTGTAGAATCAACATCATTAAAATGTACATGCTACCCAAAGCAATCTATGGATTTAATGCACTCCCCATTAAATACCAACAGCATATTTCACAGACCTAGAACAAACTCTCCAAAAATTCATATGGAATAAAAAAAAAACCCTGAATAGCTGCAGCAATCCTTTGAAAGAGCAAAATTAGAGGAATCACAATACCAGATATACAGCTATATTACAAAGCCACTGTTCTCAAAACTGCCTGGTACTGGCACAAGAACAGACATATAGACCAATGAAACAGAACAGAGAACCCAGAAGTCGACCCAAGCCATTATGCTCAATTAATATTTGACAATGGAGGCAATATCATACAATGGAGTCAAGACAGTCTCTTCAATAAATGGTGTTGGGAAAATTGGACAGATAACATGCAAAAAAATGAAACTAGACCACTAATTTACACCATACACAAAAATAAACTCAAAATGGATAAAAGACTTAAATGTAAAACAGGAAACCATAAAAAACTTAGAAGAATCCATAGGCCACAAAATATCAGACATATGTTGTAGAAATATCTTTACCAATGCAGCTCCTAGGACAATGGAAACTAAGGAGAAAATAAACAAATGGGACTACATGAAAATAAAAAGCTCTGCACAGCAAAAGAAACCATCAACAAAACAAGAAAGTCCACTGCATGGGAGAACATATTTACCAATGTTACCTCCGATAATGTTTTAATCTCCAAAATTTACAGGGAACTCATACAACTTAACAAAAGGGAGATAAACAAGCCAATCAAAAAATGGGCAAAGGACCTAAATAGACACTTTTTGAAAGAGGATATACAGAAGGCCAAGAGACATATGAAAACACTAGATGCCCGGTGCACAAAATTTGTGCACTGGTGGGGGGTTCCTCAGCCCAGCCTGCCCCCCTCACAGTCCGGGAGCCCTCAGAAAATGTCCTACTGACAGCTTAATGTCCTAAGCCGTAGTCTGGCCTCCCTCTATGGGAGGCGACCAGCTGATCAGGGGAAGGCACCACCCCCATCACCCCACTGCTGCTGCCACTGCCGGCCGCCGCAGCCACCAAGGTGTTTTCATCAACAAGAACTCTAGTCCCTTCACCACGAAAAAAAAATGACAACTTTCTTTAGGCATTTTCAAGATGTCTCTTTCATAGGATATGACATTTCTTTTTTTTTTTTTTAATCCTCGCCTGAGGATATTTTTCCATTGATTTTTAGAGAGCGTGAAAGAGAGAAGGAAAGACAGAGAGAAACATCAATATGAGAGGGACACTTCGATTGGTTGCCTCCTGCATGAGCCCTGACCTGGGCCTCAGTCAGGGAGGAGCATGCAACCTAGGTACATGCCCTTGATCAGAATCGAACCCAGACCCTACGGTCCACAGGCTGAGGCTCTATCCACTGAGCCAAACTGGCTAGGGCAGGATATGACATTTCTTAGCCCCTTCAGCAGCAGACCTTCGTTTTTTCCTCCAGGAGTGAGGTAGAAAAACCCTTGATCACTTTCTTGGATTCTTACTACCCAAGTTACCAAGAACACTGTGAGTGGCATATAGGGAGCTTAGCCAATGAGCGGTAAGAAAAGGTGTTTCCTCTGTAGCTCACGTACAGAGATGGGACTGCTGGCACGCTGTCTCCCAGCAGGGGCAGGCCCCCCTGTGTGTTGTGTCTTCGCTCTGGGCTCACCTCCCTGTGTGTTGTGTCTCCGCTCTGGGCCTGCCTTCAGCCTCAGCTGTGCCGCGGCTGTTGGGGCTGGGAGTGGCACACAGTCCCCTCCCGCCCATCTGAATGCATAGTCTCCTCCTGAGCCGGTCGTGACTGTTACTGTGTCCTGACTAATTTGCATATTACCTCTCTCTCTCTCTCTCTCTCTCTCTCTATATATATATATATATATATATATATATATATGCTCAAAGGCACTAATCATCAGAGAGATGCAAATCAAAACAACAATGAGGTACCATCTCACACCTGTCAGAATGACTATCATCAACAAATCAACAAACGACAAGTGCTGGAGAGGATGTGGAGAAAAAGTAACCCACGTGCACTGCTGGTGGGAATGCTGACTGGTGCAGCCACTGTGGAAAATAGTATGGAGTTTCCTCAAAAAATTAAAATGGAACTCCCATTTGACCCAGTAACCGCACTTCTAGGAATATATCCCAAGAAACCAGAAACACCAATCAGAAAGGGTATATGCACCCCTATGTTCATAGCAACACAATTTACAATAGCTAAGATTTGGAAACAGCCTAAGTGCCCATCAGCTTATGAATGGATTAAAAAGCTATGGTAAATCTACACAGTGGAATACTACGCTGCTGTAAAAAGAAAGAACTCTTACCATTCACAACAGCATGGATGGACATGGAGAGCATTATGCTAAGCAAAATAAGCCAGTCAGAGAAAGATAAATACCACATGATCTCACTAATTTGTGGAATATAATGAACAACATAAACTAATAAACAAAAATAGAGGCAGAGTCATAGAAGCATTGAACAGACTGTCCAACCTAAGAGGGTAAGCAGGGAAGGGGGAATGTAAGAGATCAAACAAAGGACTTGTATGCATGCATATGAGCATAACCAATGGACACAGACAGTAGGGGGTGAGGGCATGTGCTGGGGAGTGGGTGTGGCTGGGGAGAGGTCAATGGGGGAAAAAGGAGACTTATGTAATACTTTAAACAATAAAGATTTTAAATTAAAAAAAATAATAATCCAATGAATGCATAACTAAGCAGAACAACAAATCAAAGTCAGTCTCTCTGTCTCTCTGTGTGTTTCCCTCTGTATGTCTCTCTCTCTGTATGTGTCTCTGTGTCTCTCTGTGTGTCTCTCTCTGTCTGTCTGTCTCTCTCTCTCTCTGTGTGTGTGTGTGTCTCTTCTGTGTCTCTCTCTTGCTTAAATCAATAAGTTAAAATTTTACAAAAAAGACTGATGAATTCAGACAGTTCATTGTCTTCACCATTTCTCCTAGGACAACAATGTAAGTAAATATCGATCTAGTAAGCTTCCTTCTCTTTTGTTTTTGTCTTCCATTACTAAGTGTGGGACAGAGACAGGATGTGGTGGAGATGGAAGGAGATTCCTGTGGCATAATTTTCATGTAGTATATAATCAGACTAAGTTCTCTAGCTAAATATTTAAGTCCAAAGCCAAAAACGTGTGGCTAAAGCCACCCACCTAGCATTGGGTCTTTTCCAGTGACCATTTGTTTAACATCCTTTCATGAGGAGTATTACAATTATTTCTCAATCAACCAGTGATCATTAAATCCAGAATTATCAATTTATATTTGTACGTAGGAAACACAGGCTAGAAACATGATCTATGATCTACTATAGAAATGCTAGCAAAAAGAGCTAAACTTTGTCTAAGACAGGAAGTTGTCGTGTGGTTTATTTTGGTAAAATTGTATACTACTGCCCATTCTGGATTTAAGGGTCATCCATACTTTTTTCCCAGACAAAGGACTGACAATGGGGACAAGAGTAAAAATCCTATTAGAGGAGTTTTCTCTGATAAAACTACCTTTACCTCTTCAAAGTTTTATATGTGACATTTTAACTCAAAGTTGTTATAAAATACATAGATATCATTCATCAAATATTTTTAAGCAAAGGAAGATATAGGTAGTATCTAGATTTCATCAAACAATCTCTTATCCAAGCATTTTAGGCTGGAAACGTTGAGTATCTCTGAGTCCAAGAATCACTTCACCAATTCAAGGAGATGAAATATTATATGAAGACAGTTATATCCCAAAGATGGTCAACACCACGGCTTCACTAGAAAGTCAATAAAAAGGTGTTGCTTATCAGTTTTTAAAACTGTTAGAGATTAAAACATATAGGGTACTAGAATGATAAAACCCTGGTTTATAATGGAAAGCTAGAAAAGTTTCAAAACGTTACAGGCGATTTTAATAGGTCCCTCTAATATCATTTGTGTGTCTGTGTGAAAGACTAGTTTGGAAGTTGTTTTTTTTTTAAATAGATCATTTTATTTATTTTTAAAATATATTTTATTGATTTTTTTTACAGAGAGGAAGGGAGAGGGATAGTTAGAAACATCATCGATGAGAGAGAAACATTGATCAGCTGCCTCCTGCACATCCCCTACTGCGGATGTGCCCCCAACCAAGGTACATGCCCCTGACCAGAATCAAACCTGGGACCCTTCAGTTGGCAGGCCGACGCTCTATCCACTGAGCCAAACTGGTTAGGGCTGGAAGTTATTTTTAAATAGCAAAAATTAAACTTACCAATAGACATTTGTTCCCCATAATATACAATGCAGCACGTAATAGAGGAAGACAGCACTCAGGAATATAGCCACGAGGTAGCCTCTCATGGCTGGCTCTCCTGAAACACAAGTCCAAAGGCAAGACTGTTACACAGATGCGTTTATCCAATGGCTCAACTATAAGTACTTGTGAATAAACACATAAAAAGGGAAAATTAGAAGAAAATGATGTTGGCCTATTATTTTCAAAATGCCCACTAAATGTGCAGGAAGAGACTTTTTCTTTGTCCCTCCTCAGTCTCTTTTATCAACACAACATAATCTATACGTAACCAACAAACAGTTCCATTGTTTCAAAGCTAGTGGCTTCCATACTACTTTCTCATGTTGGATAAGAAAGAAAAAAATTCGCTCAGAACAAAATTTTATACGGAAATTTGAGAACTTCTTTCAGAAGCAGTAATAAATATATCTATTACATCTATTTTTCTCTCTCTCAATAGAAAGTGAATATACGCCTTAAGATGTAAATAAACATTTCATTTCTTTAGTCCTTGAAATGACTTTTAAGTGTTATGCATTACAATTTTTACAAGTCCTTTTTCTAATTTTATAAAAAATGGATAAGAGCGCTATTAAAAATATTTCCCATATCCTCAATTTTTATACACCTTTAGATGCACCTATGTGATTTTTCAGTATCATAGCACAGGTAAACTCAGCTAATTACGTGCTTGGTATTAAATGACAGTATAGTTCATCACATATTTGTGGACAGAAAAACCTTGACACCTTTCTAAAATATAAATGCAAAAAAGCCTTTAGAGAATACACATATTTTTAAAACCCAAAACATGTTTTAGTTCCCACTTTTACTTCAAAGATAGAAATAAATAAGTCCTCATTTCCACCTGCAATTAAATGCGAAAGACAAACTTATTATATATGGTTCCACAATAGGTCTTCTATTTCAACGCCTGTGACTTTAAACAAGTATGCTATTTCCCTTGCATCTCTTAATACATTTCTTGTTCATCTGGACAATTGCATGCACCACCCCTCTCACTCCTACCCATATCTGTTAACCTCAATCTGGGTAATGCAGTGTAGAATGTACAAATGTGGTTGCATGCATTTCCAAATAATGTAATGCTGCCTCCCTTTTCATGGTGAAATAAGTGTAAATGGAACTCTTAAAATAAATCATTCCTTTGTCTTCCTAAGTAGAATACACTGAACATAATTTAAACTTTCCTTGATAATGAAGGTCATCGTAACAAATGTCATAATTGTGCTGTGCTCTATTCGAGTCGAGTCCTCTGGAACTACTGAGCGCGTGGGCTGTGTGCTAACCTGTAGCGACTATCCAGTCAAGGCTGACAATCTTGCCTCCCAGGTGGCAGCTGGTGCTTCCCACTGCTATTAAGACAGCCACCACCCCACATTCCACTGTGATAAGTTAGTTAAAAATGAATGCTATGTCAGGGGAAAGCAAATAAACTAAACGAGCAAACTTTAGTTTACACATACTTCTAATTTAGTATACATAATCCCTGTGGAGCGTCCACCCTGGTTGGAAATCAGAAGACAGGGTTCATGGCCCAACTCCACATAATTCCCAGCTTTGGGGACCTTAGGTAAGTCTGTTCCCCTCTTCCAACCTGAGGACCCAAATATGCATTTATCATCATTCCCCAAATATTTTTAAACAAAGGAAACCACATGTAGTATCTACATTTTATCAAACAATCCCCTTAACTCACGTGTTTACGCTTGAGAGCACACCACCAGAATGACAGGCATCTGGGACAACACATGACACAAAAACATGTGCTGAGTATGTTTGTGTATTTTACTGTTGTTTGTTTTCTAACCCTAGAGTGTGGGGGAGAGACTGTCCCATACTGAGGCTGCCGGTGGACGCACAAGGGGGACCCGGGACAGAAGAGGGAGGCTGCTTACTGCAACCACTTAGAGACTGATGGGAATTGATGTTTATCTGACATACATCAGCACCCTTCCCCTGCCTCCACTTCATGCTGGTTCCTGGAACCGGCTGCTGTCCTGACCCGGACTAGCACGTGATTTCCCATACCTGCTGGCATCCGCATACTAGTACTGTGACTACCCTCGCCCCCACCCCTTTTTACTCTATATAATCCTTTGGCACCTGCCAAGTGGGCGCAGGAATCTATTTTGCCTTGCAGCCACCCTGGTCATGTCTCCTCGGTTAAGTTTTCCTTCATAAACTCTATTAATTGCCAAACTGGAGTGGCCAGCCTATTTCTTTGCCTTTTTTTCTATCCTCCACTTTAGAGGTAGATTTTCTTTCTCTAGGCTTTTCTGGGGTTTGAGTATAACTAACAATTGGCAAGCCAGACAGGAGACCAAAAAAAAAAAAAACGTGCTTTGGGAAAAGGGCATCTGTAGGGGAAATCCCAGGTTGGACATATACATCCATGTGGGGTGGCCCCTATACTCGATATATGTGTGAGTTCAGGGATGCCTCCAAATGCCAGATGATCTCAAACATCTGTGTCAAGGCAGGAAAAGTCATGGCCACAGCCATAGGCTGGTCCCTACTGTGGGTGGTTTGACTGGCCACTGGCACCCAGCTAGAAGCCATGGTTAGAAAAGTAGAAGGAGAACTGAAACTAGAAAAAGACATGGGAATGTCTACACTCTGTTAGCTCGGGACGGCTGACAGAGGGAGGAAAGGCCCTTTGAGCAGAGCACACTCTTCTATGGAAGCCATGAGGTCTCTGTGTGCATCTGTTTGTATGTTCATGTGTGTCTATATACATGTTGTACTTGTGTGGTATTTTCTACCTTCACGTGGTATTGCTGACTGGTAAAAGAGCTATGTTTAATTCGCTTAAAGGATTTAAGCACTAAATTAAGGAGTGAGTATTCTAAAATTGTCAGAAACACAGAAACCAACCTAAATGCTTTTCAGGATCAAGAGATTTGGGAAAATATCTGATATTAAAACTAGCTTATGTTTGGTAGTTTAATTAAAACAGGTACATCTTTACCTTTTGTTTTACCTAGGCTTATAAATTAATCAGCAAAAATAACTTAGAATGAAGGCTGATTTTATCTAAAGTCTCATCAAGTTTTGTGGGTAATCTAAACATAATTGTTAAGTTCCACTAAAATAAATAGACTTAAGTAGAATAAAAGGCCTTTAGGTGACGGCTTTAGCAATAACTGTAGAAGGTTTATGAAAAGAAGCCTTTGAAGAAAATATTTTTAAAGTGTGGTCAAGCTTGCTAAGATTAAAATGGATTTAATTAAGTGGATTTAAATATTAAAAGTAAGCTGTTGTAACAGAGTTTGGTTCTCTTTCTCTCAGTTAAAAAGACAAAGTTTTTTTGGATTGTGGGTCTGCTCCTGATAAGATATTATAATAAGTTTTCTGCCTAGAAAACAAAGATTCTATATTTTAGCAAAATAATTTTCTGGCCCAGCATGCTAAGTGGTTGAACCTATGAACCAGAAGGTCATGGTTCAATTCCCAGTCTGGGCATATGTCTGTGTTGTGGGCTCGGTCCCCAGTGTGGGGCATGTAGGAGGCAGCCAATCAATGATTCTCTCTCATCATTGATGTTTCTATCTCCCTCTCCCTCTCCCTTCCTCTCTGAAATCAATAAAAACATTAATTTAAAAAATAATTTTCTGGGTTTTACGTTGTCTTAATCAGGTCTTTGATTACTAAAGAAAATGGAATCTTCTCAATAGTTAAAGCTAAGCTTCTGCATTTGAAATACCCTGGACGACTTTCAGCAAAAGGCAGCAACAACAAAATCTATGAAGATTATGGCACATGTGGATGAAGTCCACCCTGCTTCTGCAAAGATGACCCCTCATTGCCAGACTTCTGCTGTTCTGATGTCCTTGTAATATGGCAACAAGCTGCTCCTGAGTCAGGGAAATTAAGATGGGCAAACAAGGGTTGTCAATCAAATGAAGAGACAGGGCTATGGGAAACCCGACATTCACTTGGTTCTTCCAGGCTCCCTGGAAAACGCCATGTCTCCGTATTTGCGTTCCTTCATTCACCCTACTGCCTTTAAGCAGGACTTATTTCAACTGCCACTCCATCTACCTCGATGGCAATTACCATCCAACCATCCACCGGATGCAGTTGGTGTTGTACTCCATTATATCCTTGTTGTGTGTTTATCTTCTGGATGGGTTGTAGCCTTTCCTTGCTGCAAGGCTGATGCCCTCACAGTGACAAAGAACTGTGAGAAAATGTGTTCCCTCTTGGGTTTACCTTCCAGCTGCTCCCTCCAGGCTATTTGCCTCACCCCACCATGTGCCCTGGGATGGTGGCTCTGGACCTGGCACTGTCTTTCTTCCCGACCTCTGTGAAATGGGCTCATATTGATGACCTAATGCTAACATGTGAAGATTTGCTTTGTGCAGAAAACTTTGCAGGCTTTCCTGAACCACCCACAACAAGGAGGATCGGCAGGAAATATACAGAAAATTCCAGGTCCGGGCACTGCAGTAAAGTCCTTTAGAGTCGCATGAGACCTGCATTGTCACAAAGTACTAGCCTAATCTATCCCCCCAAAAAATATGAAAGAGAATTTTGTGGAATTCTGGGGGACTGGTAAACATTTATGCCCCACATAGCACAGTGCCTTCAACCACTATATTGTCTAGTTAAGTAGGGACATATGCGGGATTAGGGAGCCGAACAACAGGCTGCCTTTGAGAAGATAAAAGTACTGGTCAAATTAAAGTCCTTGGAATGTCCCAGGCAGGGTTGCCATCTGAGTTAGATGTTTCAGTAACCCTGGAGGCATGGGCTGGGAATTCTGGCAAAAACAGCAAAAGGAAAGAGTGCCCTTGGATTTGGGTCCCAATTATAGAAGGAAGCAGGTATCAGATATACCTCAGTAGAAGAGCAATTACTGACAATGCATACAGTGCTCTTACCAAAGAGCAGGCAGTTACAATAAGAATTTCCCTTGCTGTTAAGGGTGGGCGAACAGACAACATGGTCCATGGAACTGGCTCTTCCACGGCTCAGACTCCCACACCCACTGAATGGCATGTTTACTGACAACAGAGTAGCACCGTCAAATAGTCCTCTGCCTTCAGAGAGGCAGCAATTATTAGGCCCTGTTGAATCTACAGACCCTCCAAACGCTCCCATTCCTGTTCCTGAGTCAGCCCCGGCAATCTGCAAAGAAGGAATATGGGAAGTTCCGGCTGGAGCTTGGTAGGGCTCTAAGCAGGATAATCCATCTACCTGGATGGCAGTTACCATCCAACCATCCACCAACACTACCTGGGTGGAAACAGGAACAATGGGCTGAATTAGGAGCTGTTTGGTTGGTAATCATGCATGAACCTTGACCGTTGATCCTGTATACTGACAGGTGGGCCCTTTAAAGGGAGTGCCTTTATGGCTTAGACAATGACTATAAAGGGAAAGGTGGATAATTATGGAGAAATCTTTATGGGAACAAGAGATCTGGACTCACAAGAGCATGAGTCAGACCTTGTCTTCCATGTCCCTGCCTATAAGGCATCCACACCTTGGTAACCAGGAATCAGATGCCTTGGCAAAAATACACACTTTAGCGAGTGAGCCATCAGTTGGCACTACAGTTGGGTGTACCGGAAGAGTAGGCGTAGCAAATAAGCAGGGCTGCCTTTAAAAATACAGTGACCTGGTCCATACAGTTATTGAATGGAGGTTCCATCTCTTATATCAGTGATTTTCAACCTTTTCATCTCATGGCACACATAAACGAATTACTACAATTCTGTGGCACACCAAAAAAAAATATATTTTTGCCAATCTGACAAAAAAATAGGTATAATTTTGATTCATTCACACCAGATGGTCCAACAAACTATGATACAGAGCACCAGGCCCCATGGTCCCTGGACCTGGGACAGTGTCTGCAATGGGATGCCCGAGGGTGAGTCAGACACTCCCCAGCCCTGTGTGGGGAGGAACTGCTCAGTCTCTGGCGGGATCCTGTTATCCTAACGCAATGAGGAGCCACGGAAGCACTACTGAAAGAGGGGAGAAGGTAGGAGTCCTGGTCTGGCATGTTCCTCCCCGTATTCACCTCCTCACGCCAGGAAGCACCACCTCCCCTCGCCCACAGGTATGGTTTACACAGCCTGGTCAGCTTCCAAAGATTGCGGCCACATTAACATCTAAAAATCAGGCCACAGTGTAATTCTCATAGAGGGAGAAGATCTCCCAATTCAAGTCCCTACTAAATATTTTTCTTTCTGATCTTAGACTTCTGCTGTTCCGGTGGCATCCAGTTTGTCTTCCAACAGCCTAAAACATGCGTCATATGTAAGTTTCCCTTAATAAACTCTATTAATTACCAGCCTGGAGTGGCCAATCTGTTTCTTTGGTCTTTCCCTGCCCTCCACTTAAGGGGGAAGTTTTCATTCTCAGGATTTTTCCCAGGGTCTGTGTGCACTAACATAAAGTCAGCTGTTCTCTTCTGCTACACAGTTAAATGCATGGGTTTTGAGAAAGCCAAACTGAGACTTGGCTTATGCTTAATGCGGCCTGTGCTGTATTCTTATTGGCCCGACAGGAAGATGCAGTTGGGCGTTGCTTTGGCAGAAAGCCCCGCATCTGCTGATGGCAAAGGGAACAAAGCATGTGGGGGATATGAAGGTCTGCTGCGTCCATCCCCTCAGGCTGTGCCACCCTTTGCACTTTGTTCTGTCTTCCTCACTCACTGTAATGCATGCTCTCTTGATGTATTATAGGGTGTTTTTCAAATGACCTTAAATTTATTTTGGTATCAAGCAAGAAATAAATTGCATAATATTGAGTGGGTAAAAAAAAAAGTGTGACTCTGTTTATTGAAAAATCATTAGTAAAATCTAAGTGATGGAGAGTATTAAGGTTTGGAATTACCCGAGTCAAAGTTCAAGCCAGTGAGGTGCTTGGGATACTAGACACATCACTGAAGTGGTTAATGGCTCAGACAGACAAGACAGCCAGCCCAGACACGGGCCCTTCTAATATGTGCAACAAATGTTAGCTTTACTTCCTCCTCTTGTGCTGGATGAGCAGAGAACCGTCAAGGAACTGACCTCCAGCCGGTTCTAAAAGGCAATTCACTGTATATGTGAGAGCGGTGAAACACTTTGGCCGGAGGCCATGAGCCATGCTTCAAGATGACAAGTAGGACTGTCAGTGCGGACAGGGAGCTTATCTCATCCCAAAGACTGAATGCAAAATTTTTTTTTCCTGCCCGTGGAGGTATCGCCCAAATATGAATATAGGATATGTTTAAGACTATCTTGGAAGGCATTTTACCATGGGGCCAAAACAATCACCAAACAACTACTTAAATTCTCAAAGTAAATATTTAAGGCTCCACCCTGAATAACATCATTTATGCAAACGTCCAACAAGGATGACACCAGTATCAGCAATTTTTTAAAGACATATTTACATCTAAATAAGATAGCATATAACATAGAGGAAAAGTTCAGTATTTACATTTCAAGTTGCTTATCTGTCACCCAAAACACAGACTTGGGGAAATTTATGTATTATTTCACAGAGCACAGAAGTATGGGTAACCAACATTTTCATTCACAAATGTGGTTTAGTTGTAAACAAAGGAGTACGAGAGAACGTTCTTTTTTTCTTCAGAAAGTAAAATGAGCAGCTTTGAGGAGCTGCTGTGTACACCACCTGAGAACATTTAGGAAGCTTAGCCACTCTCTTGTATTTCACAGACAATTCAAAGCATCCATATTCAAGTTGCAAAACAGACTTGGACCAGCCAGGATATCCCTGTGGTAAACTATAGTTCCTGTTTGCTCACAGGAAATATCTTCCAGAAATAAACACATTCTCTAATTATATTTTATAAATGGGAGGACCATTTTGCTTTGAGCAAAAGTATTCAAAGGAAAACCAGTTAGATGCCTGTTATGTTTTGTTTTTAAATTATAGCCCCGGTCGGCGTTGCTCAATGGGTTGGGCATCATCCCATCACTTGAAAGGTTGCGGGTTCGATTCCCAGTAGGGAGCATGCAGGAGGCAGCCGATCAATGTTTTGCTCTCACATCAATGTTTCTCTCTCTCTCCCTCTCCCATCTTCTCTCCCTTAAAATCAATTAAAAATCTTAAAAAAAAAATTATAAGGTCCTTCAATATAGCTTCATTTACCAAAACAAGCAGGTTTTCCAGTTCTTGACACTAAACATGACAGACGCCAGCTTCTTGGCTGCAGCTGCTCTTAAACCCAGGTTCTCTAAGACACTCTTTGCAGTTTATATCATAGAAGCAATTGTTCATCTAAAGTGTGACTAGAGGGTCTCAAGGGAGAGTAGGACTTACTATTGGCAGAGATCAAACGTTTATTTCTTAAATTGTACTTAATCCAATATATGAATAACCTACATCTGCAAAAGTGAGCTCAATCCTAGCAACAGCTTTTCCGTCTCTTTAAAAATAAAAGTATATTTTATTTTGTGCAGAGCTTTAAAACACTTGTATGTCCACTTCACTTGAGGATCAAAACAAGCTTGGTAAGTGGGTGTGTGAGCACGACTTCAACGCGTGAGGGAACTGAAAGTTTCTGAAGTGAGCCGACCCAGGTCACACAGTCTGGGAGACAGAAATAGACTGACAGTCTGACCGCTTGTGCTCAGGGTTCTATTCCTGGTGCCATCCTGTCTCTCAAAATAAAAGGCAGGAGGGGAACTCCAAAGAGAATTCTAATCTATAACTTCCTGACAGTGCTCCGCTGGCGGCTAGGGTTCCAAAAGGGCAAATTCAGATATTGGCGAAAGGGAAGCGGCCCCCGGGCCACGTTCTCCAAACCGACCTGGCAGGTGCCTGGGTCAGCACCAGCTGGGCTGGTCAACATTCCCTACAGGATCTGAATCCCCTCAGGTAAGTGCTTCAAAACAAGCACCTTCCAATCTGGTTCTTATGCCTGCTCAAGTGTGAGAATCACTGCTCTGGGACACTAGAGCCTGGAGGGAAAGAACCAGGGAGGGAAAAAGGATTTACTCAGACACAGAGACCACAGCAGATAGTAGAGTGGTTATCCCACTGGCCTGAAAGCTCTGAGAGCAGGACTGTCTGTCTTGTCTATCATTTTGTTTCCAGCACTTCTAACAATGCCTGCCACATGGAAGACAAGTAGACAGTTGTTGAAGATAGTTGCAGATACTATAACTAGATGCTCTGTATTAATTTTTTACCCCAAATGCTTCACATTTGGAAAATGCCCCGTGAATAACGGCTGATGAGAATCTTAAGATACATGAGTGCTCAGCATGTGCCAAGCCTGTGATAAGTGCTTGGGGCGTATTATCTCACGTAGCCCTCACATTTGTGAGGGGTGTGGTCAACTTACAACTCTCATGGACGGATGAGGAAACTGAAGCTCTGAGAGCAGCAGTCACTTTTCTGAGCTGATAAGCAGCGGAACCAGGACTCAAACCCTTATTTCCCAGACCAGAGCCATGCCTCTCTCCCGATGTGAGCTTTTTTTACAAATGCACACAGGCACATCCTTCTGATACCACATTGACATCACAGAATGTCTCTCTAATCCGTCTATCGCACCAGCTCCTTGAGGAGTATCAATTCTAGGGGTTGGTGAAATGGAAAGCTTATAGTCAGAAACTGTGCTAAAATAAAACCCTATTACTCCCAACCTTGTTTTTCCTAATCCCATTCCTCTGGATTTTAGTAAATCCGTTAATTTTTTTTCCCCATGGTCCTATTGAATGTCCTAGAGCAGTGGTTCTCAAACTGTAGTATGCATAAGAATCAAATTAGAGGGTGCTCGGTTCATGCCATGCATACTCCCGAGTCCCAGAGCAACCATGAGAGCATTACTTATAAAAACAAGCAAAAAAAATAACCTATAAAATGTCACTTGAAAATGAGTATATTTTTATTTTTAGGCTCTCCTAATGCTTCTTCCAACACCCTACTAGGAAAAAAGGTATATTCAGCAATAATTCTGGAAGCATTGTTCTATTCACAAAGGACAGAAACCCTGTGGGCATCTCAATATCACACAACACCAAGGAATAAAAGCCCTCAATTTCACTCTTCACAAAGCTGAGCATGTACACACAGACCCAGCCTGCCTGGCCTCTCTGTGCCCGTTTCCCCTAGACCTGGCTGCGGGCGCTTCCTGATGCCCACATGTAGTCTCAGCCCCACTGCCGCTCTGGGACTGACTCTGGCCCAAGAAAAGGGAGCCTGAGGAGCCCCCAAGTAGCTGCTCAACCGGTTGGTCAGATTCCTGCTGACTCCACGCTGACTTTGGACACATCCTCTGGACCTGGGCTGTCCAGGTCCCTGACCTAGAGCCTCGTTCTTCAATGTCTGCATTCTTCTCCTTCAGCCACCCAGCAGCTCTGCTGCTGAACTTCAAATTTGTTAGTAAGTAGGATCCCAAACCATTTCCTCATCCATTCTGTCCCCACATGCTCTCTGCTTCCTCGGTGACAGATGTCCTGCTCTCCTGATGCTGTCTCCTCTCACACCCAATGCACTGCTGCTCAACAGGAATACCCAATAACTTGCAAAGTTGTGCACATTAGAAAAGGACATGTCCTCTGTTTTCGCATAGCCCCATGGCCACATTATCTTGGCATGGGCAGGGTTTCAGCCACAACTTTCCCCTTAGCCAGGTGCCCCTGTTCACAGCTCATCTCCACAACATTTCCAGGTGGCCCTGCTGACAGTCTGTGTCCATCCATCCCTGGGAGAGGCCCTTCTCCATTCAGGTCTCCACCATCCTCAGCTCACAATGACCTCTCCCCAAGACTGCCAGAATTTGGCCAACAGATCTTACATCCTGCCCTCCTTCCTCTTTGTATTTATTACTCGGTCTATGACTAGTCTCTGCAATCACATGCTCATGGGAGCATTCGCTCCAGCTCTAGCTGTGCATTAATGTTTAGATTCTGGCTCAGCCCTATGGGTGCCCTAAGCCCCCCAGACCTGGCCATCTTCATACAGACAAGCCTTAATGGAGACACAAAGGGCCCACCGTGACAGACGTAAAGGCCTCAGTCCTCCTCAGCTCATTTACCACCTCTTTTAAGTGTAGTCCTTATTACCAATTGGATGATCCAAATGTGTCCATGACCTCATTTCCATACCAAGGACCTCCACCCTCTGGTGTTGATGATCCTGTGAATAGTGGCACAGGTCACTAAGTGCTTCCTAAATGCCTAGCACCGCACTAAGCCCTTCGCACGCACAGTGATGCAGCAGGGATACTACCCTCCCCCCGAGCTGAAGATGCTCAATTCCCAGAGCAGTGGCCAGAATTCAAACTCAGATCTGTCTGGGTTGGTTTTTTTTTTTAATTGTACACTGTAGGAAATGATAATTACTATATTTTTAAACTATGACATCATGAATTTAATATATTCACTTAATAACTTTTTAAAGTAAAGCAAGAGGATATGCATTAAATGTATGCATTTATTAAAATACACTTACTTAGACACATTATAATATGAAAAACTCTTCATTCACAATTAAAGAGAATCAGTAGTGAATCGGTAGTCTGGTTGACAGGATTTTGCTAGAAGGACCTAAAAATGCTCAATAGGGCATATATGAAGAATAAAATAGCATATATAAAATTAAATAATATGCGATATTACTGAAAAAGCTAAATTTAAATATGAGGTGTTGAGCTACTGCTATTTTATAAAATTAAGGGGGAGAAATTCTGATATTGCTGAATAAATTAATATAAAATTATAAGTTGATTTATGTGCCCCTCCCCCACCAAAAAACCCTATTTGTATAATATCAACAAATTGGACCAACTGTACACATTCTAAATGGCTTCTAAATACATTATTATTTTTCCTTCTGCAAGGCAGAAAAACATATATAACTAACTTATTTTCTCTCCTCCTCCCCCAATTCTGTTAATACAATGATAGGCAGCTAGTTTCTATACACATATACACATACCTTCTCTTTCAGTGTTTTAAGAAAGCCAGTGCTTTTACTAGACTTTCATAGACAGATATGTCCATCTAATTAAAGCTACGCTGTCACTGTCAAAGCAGATGACTGAATCTTCCCCTGAAAGTTGGATGTGCTCACTGCAAAGAACACACACAAAAAAATAATGTTTCAACAGAATTTTTTTTTTTTAGTAGCACAGCGGGACACACTCAAATCATTCAACTAATAGTATACTCTTCTGGATGCTAAAAATAAAGTGAAGTTCCCGTTTTCGAGATTTCTCCCTTCAGATTCAGCTACTCTGAAAATACACAAAGAAGTTTTTAAGGGAACTTCTTATGTTCCTACTGTTTCTTCATATTTTCTCCCAGAGGGGACATTTTCTCTATTTCCTTATATTAATTTCCCACCAATAAGATAGCCTCCAAGGAATATTAGGTATTCTTAACAAGTTAATGATTATGGCCAATTTTTTTCAATTAAGTTTACTGAGATAAAACTTTTCTATAATTATCCACTTTTAAGTGTACAATCTGATGAGTTTTGACAAATGCATATGATCATGTAACAACCACCAAAATCATACTAAACATTTCCATCAGCCCCAAAAGTTCTCTTTGTAATCAGCTCTCTTCCCCCAGTTCCTGTCTCGATCTGTTTATCACTGTGGTTTTTTGCTTTTTCTAAAAGTTCATATAAATGTTCTTATTTCTGGCTTATTTCAATTAGTATAATTGGAAAAAATGTCCACGGTGTTGCTTCTACCAGGAATTCATTCCTTTTTATTGCTAAGGAATAGTCCTCTGTGTGGCTATACCATAATTATCAATTCACCAGCTAATAGACATTTTTTTTCAGTTTTTGGTTGCTGTAAATAAAGCTACATTGACCATTTTAGCACAAGTCTTTTGGTTATATGTCTTCATGGGTCATAGAGTAAATGTATGTTTAAGTTTATATGAAAATTTTAGATTGCATTCCGATGCCTATTTCTAAACAACAGGTTTGCTTCAATCTCTCAGTTAAAAGGAAAAAGCCCCTACCTATAACAATTCAAATTATCGACATCATTGATAAACCACAAACCCCTGACAGAGGTAAGAAATGACCAATCTATTAATATCTGTTGATATCTAGCCCTCATTATGCTTGTGTACTCATCTACTTCAGGATATGGGGAACAGAGTTCAGTCTGGTGAGGGAGCCAAGTTACACTGTTTCAGACTGAGCATGATTATGTTGTGAGAAGAAAAGCTAAAAATTGCAGACCCTGCTATTCCAAGTGTGGTCCATTGACCAGCAACAGGGGCATCACCTGGGAGCTTGATAGACAAGAGAATCTCAGCTCCACCCCTTCATCTGCTGAGTCAAACCTGCATTTTAAGGAGATCCCCAGGTGATGGGTGTGTTTGAGGACCTCCGCTGGAGTCCGAGGGGAAAGGAATGATGTGCCACTGAGAGGATCAGGGCTTCACCAGAAATAGTTTTTAGAAGAACTGGAAGATTGTTCTAAATGCCATGCTATCTTTTTTAAAAGTCCTTTGGGCTTGACCTTTTAAAATTTCTAATCAACAGAATTTTCTTGGAAGACACTAGTGAGACACTCAGAAAAGTCACTTTCACCATGTAGGGGCTGTTTGAGTTTTCTCTGTAAATTCCCTAGTCATTTTCATTTCTGTGTTGTTTTCAGTCGTGTCCTCCCATTTACGCCCAGTATCGCTGTGACACTACTGGTTATTTTTGGGAGGAAACTCAGAGGTGGGCAACAGGAGGCTTACAGTTGCTCATAGGGAAACAATACTAACTAATAAGAATACAAGCTTAAACTCTGTGTTTCAACTGTAGGCCTACTTTTGCCCACCCCTGTAGAGGACCCCTCTCCGATTATGCCTGCAGGACACACTTCACTCTCTGCATCGCCTTCTGACTTGCCTAGAAGTGCCAGCCGAACCACCAGCCACACCTTGACACCAACATTTCCAACGACTGCTGTTCACAATGTGGACCCCAGAATTACAGATCCCAGAACTGGAAAGCGGCAAGGGCTCAGGCCATGTAAACCGAGTAAGGTCTTTCTTAAGTCACCACAGTCCAGAACAGGCAGCCAAGCTTTAGAAAGAAGTTAAATTTGCCAAAGGTTACCTCACTGAGAAGCAGCGGTATCAGCAGCACAGGAGAGCATTTTTCTGTGGATCCTCCTCCAGAGCGATGCCTGCCTCATCCTGGCTGCGCAATAACAACCCGCTAATTTGTGTTTCATGCCAGTCCTCTCTGAGCTCTGTGGTTTTCCATTCCTGAAGCACCTCCCTCGCCTGGCACTGCACGGCCTGGGTCTCACCCCGCCAGCTTCTCTGCCTGTGCTTCTAGGTCTCCTCTTCCTCCTCAGCAGAACTTAAATACAGGTGTCCTCAAGCTCTTATCTTAACCCTGTTTCCCAAACCCACGTTCTCATTGCTTCTCAGCTGCTAGCAATCACCTCTAATCTCTCTTCCCTTTAAGCCAGCCCGCACGCTGCACCGGCAGAAGATCCGAAAAGCCCAGCTCTCACTGTGTCACTCGCCCCACAGGAAAACCTTCCCTGGCTTTCACTTTCTGCCAAATCAACATAAAATCCCTTAGCCTGGCACTGAAGACTTCTATAAGTTAGTACTTTCATCTTCTTCTTTCAGTTTCTTCTTTGTAGGCAGCAGCATAATTAGGTGTTAAGGTTGCCCACCTGGCTATCAGCTCTCCTAGGTTTGAGTCTCAACTCTACCTCTGTACAACCCTGGGAGGTTGCTTAACCTCTTTATGCCTCAGTTTCCTCTCCTGTAAAATGGGAATAATCGTGCTACCTAATAGGGCTATTGTAAAGCACTTAGGTCAATGTTTGGTACATGGAAAGGACTCGTAATCTTGTTTTAATTCTTCTTTTAAAACTAAGGAAGTATTAGCTGCCCATACACCAAGCCCTCACTAAAAAGCTTCCTTCATAACATCTGGGAAAGATCCTACAGAACTCATGGCATCATGTGAATAATAGCTTCCAAAAACTAAGCTGCCATTACAGTGCTAGCTTTCATTCTGCACATTCATTTCAACATTTCAAAGTATCTGTGATAGGAAGCCTTACTTATTTTCTTCTGAATATTAATATTAAAATGTTATATTTTATAACATTTTATATTCAAGTTAGTAATAATTCACTTGCAAAACTTGTCTTAGAATTAGACTCTATTTCTGGCTATAGACGCCACACCCTTTTATGTTTTTTATAATAAAAATGCTCTGAATCTTAATACAAACAAATAACCCAGGTTTGTAATCAGCATATCAAATTGAAGCAAGAAATATAATCAAGAACTCTACAAAGAATCTGACTTGGAGAATAGGTTTTATCTTTTGCTCTGATTTGGATCCATTATAATGTTGAGAAGGATTCAAATATTGTGTTCTAGGCTCGGAAGCAAATCCCAGGGTGAGTGAGCAATGTCTCACAAGGGAAGGAGAGCTGAATGTTCACTGGCGCTGGGCTAGAAAATGGGGGCAGAAGAATTAAGACTTCATTAAGAAGTGAAGACTATTTTCCATGCATGGCAAGGAAAAGAGTGTAAATTTTCTGAACACCATGTGACAGAACTATCTGAGATGCTTTAGATGTATAATTATTTTAATCCTCAAAACCACCCTTTAAGAAAGGCACTAGTTGTCATCCCTACCATAGAGATGAAGACACTAAAACCAGAGAAGTTATAACGAACCTAAGAACACCCAAGAAGTAAGTGGCTGGGATTTGACCCAGCACACACCAGAACCCATGCTCTTCACCATCCTCCTATATAATAAAAGGCTAATATGCAAATAGACCGAACAGTGGAATGACCAGTCGCTATGATGCACACTGACCACCAGGAGGCAGATGCTCAATGCAGGAGCTGCCCCCTGGTGGTCAGTGTGCTGTGGGAGCACTGCTCAGCCAGAAACACTGAGCCGGGCTCACGGCTGACAAGCGCAGCGGCAGTGGCAGGAGCCTCTCCTGCCTCCGTGGCAGTGCTAAGGATGTCTGACTCCAGGGAGCAGGCCTAAGCCATCAGTTGGACATCCCTCGAGGGCTCCCGGACTGCAAGAGGGCGCAGGTGGGTGCAGGCCGGGCTGAAGGACTGCTCCCCCCTAGTTATGTTATAAAGATTCAAAATATTTCCATGTTCTTGATGCCAGGAGATGGAAAGGCTGACAGGAAAGGCAGTTCCACAAATCACCAAGATGATTTCAGCCCCAGTTCCACTAAAGTAAGATGCTTCTGGCAGTGAGAAACCTGAAGAAACCCAGTCCTACCTCCATCCCGGGTTCAGTCTTAAAAGTTCTGCAAGCCCAGTGGCTCGGGACACTGGGGAAGGGCTCTGAAACCACTCGTGAATAATTTCGGTTTGAATAATGAAGAGATCAAGAGAATCTCAAGAACTAAATCCCAAAACCATTATAAATGCCCATATTCACCAGTACCACTAAAGCATCAAGTTCTCAGTCAGTAAGTACCCTTCCTAAAAGGATTTCCAAATAAAACAGTAATGAAACAAATCTGCCAGTAGGTGAACTGTTCTCTGATGAATCTTAGCAAACCAGAAAGACTGTATGGATTCCTGGATAAAACATCGAGCTAATTCCTGGTGGACATTTGAGCTCCAGAGCTTTCTCAGAATGTTTGTAAGTTGAGGTTCCAGGAATACTAAGGAAAATATGCCTAAAAATCACATTAAGGTGCTTTAATGAATTTATTATTAATTGTAGTATTGAAAGATAGAAAATTCAAGATCATCCTATTGAGAAAACAAAGCACAGAGAGGGCAAGCATCTTGCCCAAAGGCACACAGCTTGTTAACAGCAGTTTCTACAATAGTTGTGATTCATGTAACGTTACAGTTTCAACTTCAGAGTTTTCTTACTTTTTCACTTCCAGATGGGTTTAAAACATTCCCAAGGACATAAGAGCTAAGTTAACAAGTAGGCCTATACAAAGCAGAGGGTATTTTAAAGTTTCCTGCTAAAGCTGGAAACATTGTCTCATTGCATAAGGACATTGCCAGTGTCCAAACTTCCATCTAAAAAGTCTGAGCCAGCCCTGGCCGGTTTGGCTCAGTGGATGAAGCGTCGGCCTGCGGACTGGGGGGCCCCGGGTTCAATTCCGGTCAGGGGCATGTGCCTTGGTTGCGGGCACATCCCCAGTGGGGGGTGTGCGGGAGGCAGCTGATTGATGTTTCTATCTCATCGATGTTTCTGGCTCTCTGTCCCTCTCCCTTCCTCTCTGTGGAAAATCAATAAAATAAAAAAAATAAAAAAAATAAAAAGTCTGAGCCAGTGGCAGTGCTGCCTTTGCTTACCTGCACTTTTAAGGAATCTGTTTCCCACAGGCCTTCTGTTCCTTAAGGTGAAGAATGCGGTAGGGGTGCCAGAGCTTCGGGAGGCTGTCTGCCCAATCGTTGTACCACTAGAAATTATCCAAGACAAAGGCTGGGCTGCTCCTTCACTTGTAAGTACTGAAATGAAACACAAAGATGGCATGCTTCTAAGAACGGCTCGTTACCTGAGAACATTTTCATCCATTAAAAACACTTTAATGAAGACTATTTTAGCAAACTCACTCCTGACCTGTCCCCACAATACTTGACAGGATGATGAAATTGCCAAAAACAAAACAAAAAATCCAACAGCACACCCAGCAGCACCTATTACATTACTGTAGTTCCTGGCTGGTTATCCACGGGATCCAGCTCCATCTCCTTGAAAAAAATAACATGTCCAGCTCAATTAGCCCAAAGCAACCTGGTAATGAAAGAACCATCTGTCTTATTTTTCAGCTTCTCTCCACACATACACACAGCTTTATTGTTACATGCGGAGGTGAGAGAAGGAGCTGTTGCTCTGAAAACCCGCTGAAGAGAGGGGGAGGGGGAAGAGCGGGGAGTGAGGAGGAGGTGGAGGAGAGTAAAAACAGCAGGAAGAAAGGAGGGGAAAGAAAGCGTGAGGAAATTAGTAAAAACAGCAACTAGTTTAAGAATGTGCTGTGGCCACTTTCTCATAAAATACTGTCACAGCTTTTCTTACATTGTTTCAGCGCTTTTCTTACATTGTTTCAGCTTCTCTTACATAAGACTAACCCTGATACAAAAACCAACAGCAACAAAAAAGCTGCAGCTCTGTTATTTTTTTTAAAAAAATTGTTGATAAACAAATATGAAAACCTACAAAATACTTTATGCCAAATACTTTATTTCAGAAGCCACTCATGAACTCTAATGTCCTACATAGGGAAATAGGAATGCTTTATTATATAATTCATATAGTAACATGAAAAATGTTTAGATTCTACCAAGCAAGGAAAGAAACATTTTAAAATCCGAGGACTCTAAGGTTATTTCTACGTGTTCGATGCTGTGCAGACACATTACTGAAAGCCGTTAGAGAACAAAGAAACCAGGTGATGTGCTGAGTTATGGCCTACAGATAATTTTTTCTTAAAAGTTCAAAATCTTAATCTAGAATTCAATTCTTAAGACTAAAATTCTTAAATCTTAAAATGTATAGAGACAGGAAATGCTTATTTTCATATATTCCTGCATGCCTTTCACTCTGAAGTGCTAATTGGCACATTTACAAATTAGGAGGCAGGCGTGGTGCTCTTCAGTGCCTATTATAATAGAAGTCTCCTCCATGAGACAAAATTGTGAACTTAAGGAAACTATGGATAATGATAAGTTTGTGCCTCAGCAGCATTCTCCCTAAATGTATACGAGTAGACATACAGCTCCTGAGTTTCTGTCATCTTCTACTCACTACTACTTATTACCGGGTGCAATCACAATATTGAAATTGGAAGGGCCCTTTAAGACTTTCTAGTCTACATAAGTGAGTAAAAAAACCTTGATGTTATACCAGGAACAACTGGGGGAATGGGGATTTAGTTATGCCTGGAAAAGCTTAAATCAAGGGAAGAAATAAGATGGCCCATTCTCGTGTTTAGATGGCCTTCCTGAAGAAGAGGCATTGGCCAGGCTCTGAGGTTGCCAGTGGTTAAGCCATGGCCAATGAATGTAACATTCAAGGAGTTAGGTTTGAGTTTGGTAAGGAAGAACCTGCTAATATTTAGGTTGCCTACAGATACTACATGCTGCATTGCTGGATAATGAGTCACTTGTTACTAAAGATATTCTGTTCTAAAAACCACTGGGGCTCTGGCTAGTGTGGCTCAGGTGGTTGGAGCATCATCCCGTGCAGTGGAAGGTTGCTGGCTCGATTCCCTGTCAGGGCACATACCTAGGTTGCGGATTCTAACCCCAGTTGGGGTGTGTACAGGAGGGAACCAATCAATGTTTCTTTCATACATCAATGTTTCTCTTTCTCCCTTCCCCCTCTCTAAAATCAGTAAAATATATCCTCAGGTAAGAATAAAAAAATAAAAAAAAACCACCTGGGGATTTACCAGTGCTTACTAAACTTTAATGTTCATTGACATCATTTGAACATCTTGTTAAACTTCTGATTCTGGCCCTAGCCGGTTGCGCAGTGGTTAGAGCAGCCACCCATGGTTGCATGTTTGATACCAGTCAAGGGCACTACCTCAGTTGCAGGCTTGATCCCCAGCCCTGGTCTGGGCGCATGCAGGAGACAACCAGTGGATATGACTCTCTCACATCAATGTTTCTCTCTGTGTGTCTTTCCCCCTCTCTTCCACTCTCTCTAAAAATCAATGGGAAAAAAACACACAAAACCTTGGGTGAGGATTAACAAAAAATAATAATAATAATAAAATTCTGATTCTGATTCAGTAGGTCTGGGCAGGGTCTGGAAACCTGCATTTCTATCAAGCTCCCAGGTGACACCAGTGCTGTGGGTCAAGACTGTGGGTCTGTCAAGGATGCAGCTTGATTACAAGCATTAGAATGTTATTAAAACCAGTGTTTCCCAAAGCGTACAAAGTCTTCTAACCACATGACTTCAAAAGTCCTCCTGATTATCCCTGGTTTCCGGGCAGGTGTTTAATAAATAAGTTAAGTGGTTATAAGCAGGGTTTTATGAGTCCACACATTCAAATCTCCAAAAAAGATTGTTATCTTGGTATCCTGCAGTACCAACTAGGTCATACTTCTGAGCAATAACTAATTTTGCGCAGTTCTAAGGAAGAGATGTTTTACCTCCTTTTTTAAAAAAAAATGATGCTCTTACTCCAAGCTTGGCATATAAATAAGCACGTTCTGATGAATAAATGAATGAATGAATATATGCATTCAAAATGCAATTATTTATGATGTCAGTATACTACAGTTAACAGAGAAGTAGGACCGGAGAAAATGTGGCTACAAAGTAATTTTCCCCAGTGATCTGCGTTGTATAATCTCCAAAGGTGGGGAGGGAAAAGTCTCCCAAAGCTATAATTTGTAGAGTTCTTTATCAATGTAGAGGGTTGCATTATTTTTCTAACCCTGGAATTTCACCTCCCTAACACCCCTCTGAGTCATAAAAATTCCTTTAATGCGTAGAAACCCCCCATTTCCTGCTTGCTCATGTTTTTGCTCAGCTCTCCCACTTAGTTAATAAATTTGGGCTTGCAATCAGTTCAAAATCCCATGTAATATCTTTCCTGGATAAATATGCTAATATCTGGAAGGCAGCTATGCTCACCACTATACCACCAACGCCAACATTATGCTAATATCTGAACACAAAGATCTTCCTCAGATTTTAAAGCATGTTAGGTTTCTCTCACAGAGAAAATAAACCCACAACTACAGGAAACTAGTTTCCTGCCTTTGCTCCAACTCTGAAGGCCCCCCCTTCCACTGGGTTTACTGTTTTAGTTTGCTTAAAAGTTAGAGCGTTGTCCCAATACGCCAAAGTTGTGGGGTCGATCCCAGTCAGGGCACATACAAGAATCAACCAAAGAATGCATGGGTCGGTGGAGCGACAAATTGTTTCTCTTCCTCTCCCTCTCTAAAGTTAAAAATTAATAAAATATGTATTTTTAAAGTTGTAACATTCTATCTGACTTACAAAAGCCCTTTTTCAAACTACTGATTACATCAGTTTATTCTGATTGAGCCTAGCTTATTCTGCTTCCTGGGAAATATCATCTTCTGTTATTTCCTCTTTTGCTATTTTTAAAAGAAAAAAGAGTGAGTTAAGTGGAGGGCAAAAAATCAGTTAAACGAATCAAACCTTAAGATTAAAGTGCTGGACATTTTCCTGCTTCCCACAGCAAACATGTGATTAACTTATACTACTATCCATCATTAGATGAGCCTCTAAACCTCTAACATTACACATATGATGTAAATCTTCATCTGTGGTATCTTATAATTTATTATTGCAAATAAGCCAATACATGCGATATATGTTTTCTTTTATGAAATTATATAATCCTAGATTCATTTCCTAATTCACTAGTAGGTTAATGCTTTAGTCAAAGTACATTAAATCAATTCATTTCCTGAAAATATTAATTCTGAAAGTTTTCCCCTTCTGCAGTAATTTTGTTCATTTAGTCAAAAAATAATTTCCCAATGCCTACTCTGAGCCAAAGAGTGTTCTAGATACTGAAGATACAGTAGTGAAGAAGAAAAAGAGTTTACAATCCAGGAGAGAGGCAGAAATGAACTGGTAGTTCACAACTTTTACAGGACAATTACGGTTTGAGTAGGAACGGACCCAGGTGGGGAAGATCAGAGAGAATTCTCAGAAAACTCCTCTGAGAAAGATTTGGCCAGATGAAACGAGGGCGGAAATAAAAGATAACCCAGGCAGAAGAAACAGCATCAGCAAAGACTCAGATGTGAAAATGAACATAGTAGACTAAAAGATCTTTGGCTGCCCACAGAAAATAACAGCTAATCTTTGTTGCACAGCTACTGCATGCACAGACTCATCTGGTCCTCACAACAGCACTGAGACAGGCACTGTTATTCTCATTCTTCGGATAAGGAAGCTGAGGCTTAGATGTATTGACTTGTCTGAGATCTCAGAGCTAGAATATGTCAAGCCAGGGTCTGCTGCTGGGGTCTCTGTTCTTAACCTATAAGCGATGATAGCTTCCCAAGAGCCAAGTCAGCTGGGAGATTTCCTTGTGTTCAGATTCATGGTGTCAACTTTCATTTTTCACATTCTAACATCATTTACTATAGATGCATTAGAATAGCTTTAGTCTCAGCCTTGATAAATGTATGGCTCCTAGTTGGAACTTATTGCCTGAGGAAATATTACATGAAGATTTTTATCATGAAAATGTTAATAGAAGTCCAAAATGTCAATATATCAAACGTCCATGAACCCCCAAACCAAAATAAACGTATATTTTCAGGTATTTTTTTCAAATGTACATTCAAGTTCCCTTCCCTACTCCTGTTACTTTTCTCCCAGAGGCAGCTACTATCATGAATTCTGTAGATAGTCCACTTTTTATTCACACACAGGTACAAACACACATTCATAAGATTATATGGCATACAATATTGTCTTCTGTGATGTTTAACATTTACATAACAAATATGTAATATTCTGAAGTTTGTTTTCTGCTCTACACTTGGTGTTCAGGTCCATCCATACTGATGGATAAAGGTCTAGTTCATACTTTTTGAGTTCTGCACTCTATTAACCAAATATATCTCAAAGCTAACCATTCCCTGCTGGTAGACATTTAGCTTGTTTTCAGAGAACTGCTTATCTGAATGTCATTTTGGAGCCAAATTACTTTTTTCTAATCTACCAAAGCCAGTTTATAAATTGCTAGAAATAGTTTCAAAGGGAAATTTCATTTTTAAATAGAGAGGATTTTTCCTAAAACAAACACCTTTAATAATGGAAGTCATATAAAATACCTAGATATTTGAAATACTATAAAACACTGAAAAGGGAAAATAAATACTATTTTAAATGGGAAAATAAATTTCTAGTTAAGGTAAACCTATAATAATCATTTTGAAACAAAATATACTGAAAAGAAAGTAGATGCAGAAAACAGTCTTCTTACAACCGCTTTCTCTTCCTGATAACCACATTGACTGGGCAAAAACTTGAGTGTTTGAGCAAGTAGATAAACCAAAGGCTCCCCTGGAATGCGTTCTTTTGTGTTCTGGCCAGAAAACAACCCAGGCCACAACCCCACAGGAAGATCGCCAATTTCCTTTTTTAGAATCAAGGGGTTGGGAGGTGCCTACTATAGTATATGCCAGAGTCAATATTTGCTAAGGCAGACAATTAACCAAAGCAATATAATGCTAGTCTTTGATCTTGAAATGATCACACCTTTAAACCATTTGACTATATACAATGGTCTTTTTTCATTCATGAAAGTGTTTAACTCAAAGAAATCATAACAAGGTTTATTATCTAGTGTAAATTAAAGTCAAGTCTACAAATATGTGAAGACCCATATGGAATTCCTATACCTCTTTAACATTATTTCCTATAAAATAAAATAAAAAGAATCTGAGGAAACTTCAAAAGGCAGCTGTTTTAAAATATGGATAACTGTTTACTAACAGCTGCGTTCTTCATGCTCTAAAATTTCTAGTCTAGAAAATACCAAAGGAAATTCAAATAGGGCCATTTTCTCTTTGGAGGGAGAGAGAAGTCTCTTCTCCTTTCCAAAGAAGGGTACAGCATCCCCAAGGAGGTAAATTTTTTTAAAAATCTGGGTTTCCAATGAAAGCAGTAATTCCAGCATACTGGGAGTCACAATGAAAGCATACTGCTTGGCCCATTTTAAAAAATCACTAGCCAAATGTTTCAGCACATTCCATAGGCAAGCCAAAAAGATATCACTGCTTCTAGGTCCCTGGCCTCAGCCCACGAAATCCTCCCGGGCTTAGGAAACACGCCTCTCCCCCCAGGCTTCAAGAAGCAGTTGTGGCCCTAACCGGTTTGGCCCAGTGGATAGAGCGTGGGCCTGTGGACTGAAGGGTCCCAGGTTCGATTCCGGTCAAGGGCCTGTACCTTGGTTGCGGGCATATCCCCAGTGGGAGGTGTGCAGGAGGCAGCTGATCGATGTTTCTAACTCTCTATCTCTCTCCCTTCCTCTCTGTAAAATCAATAAAATATATATATATTTTTAAAAAGAGGCAGTTGTGAACTCAAATGAAATTTATCTGACCAATAATTCAGTGAAATTGCTGGCCAAGAAGGTGGAACCACACCATCATCCATTTATCCATCTGTCCATCCACCCATCTATTCAATACAGATATTTATTACTCATTCTTCCCATGGCACAAGACCTCAGGGTGCAAGGACTGTCTGAGCTGAGAGCACAGGTGTACAAAAGGCAAACCTATATAGCCACATATTTAAACACAGACAATAAAGTGGGGTAAGGGCCTGGGGAGAAACGGAATGGGGAGGAGAGGGGTCTTCTGTAATACTTTAAACAATAAAGATTAAAAAAATAAATAAACACAACCTTTTGCCTCAGTCTAACCTCTAAACTCAGCTTCAAAGTACACTGTTTATTATTTTTCAATTACATAATAGGTCAATTTTACAGAATACAGAATTAACAGAAAATATGCAGTTTTTTTGTATTTCCCCCTCAAAGGGCAAAATATAAATATTAATAGATTGCATAAACCACAGAGACTAGAAGTTGAAAGAGGGTTAGCAAGAAAATAAGAAACTACAAATAGACCCGCAACAAAAACTAGGATTATTTAAAACTTTGAAAAGTCCCACGTTTGTGATATTTTTTGAAATGTTCTGAAGACGTTCCCATAGTTACTAGCATTGAGCAAAGGCTTCTGAAGTGAAAGGAAGGGGTGACTTAGGAGTGCACGTCCACCCACTCTGCAATCGAGCCAGGCTGTGGACATGTGAGGCGAAGGGGAAGAAACTGTGCCAAGAGCATTTTAGGACAAAAGCTACTAGCGAGTCCCTAGGTCCCGAAGGAACGACACAAAAGAAAAGCATAGGAAGTGGCCTGGGTCAATGGAGTAACCATGGGGACATCACAACAGTCTGGTCCTTGTGGTTCCCCTAACACCAGCAACTCAGCCCAGAAAAAAAAAATAGATACGTTGTAAGGCAGCCTAAAGCCAGTCCTTTGCTGGGGAAAGGACTCGGCCGTCGACCACGCTCCACAGAGCTCATTACTAAAGCCTGATTGTGCTGCTTTTTGATCGGCTTTCTTATTATCTCAGTTGAGAACTGGCCTTTGAGATGCCTAAGTACAGCAGAATGAAACCCTTATTTACAACACGCCGAACTATTAGAAAGTAGGTACTTCATTTTTTAAAAGAAAGTTGGATTGCTTTTCCTATTAAAGATGATTCTGATCCAGAGGAACTGGGGAGGACTACACGGAGGGGTGGCCCCAGTCTGGGTCTGGGAGGATGGGCAAGGACGGTGCGGCGGACACCCAAACAGGCGATAATGGAACCCACAGGAAGCAGATTTTCAAGGTCTGTTCTGGGGCAGTCAGGAAACAAAACTGGCTGCACCTGAAATGGCAATGATGCCTCTGTCTCCCTATAGGGCACATCACAGACATGGAGCGACCAGGGGCAGGATGGGCACTCTGTGAGCCAGTCCAGACAGGAACAGCTTGGACAGGGACAGCCAGGGCAACGCCAGGAGCAAGGGACAGGTGTGCCCTGGGGGAAGCAAGACTGAGGGCCCAGGGCACCAGGCCCCCCGCAGACCCTGTGTGTTCATCTCCCAGGGCTATGAGAACAAAACACCACAAATGGGGGGGGGGGGCGCTGACGACAAAAGTGTATCGTCTCACTATACACCTGTCCAGCAATGCACTGTCTTTGGAGACTAACGCTCCCAAGGCGTTGGCAGGGCCATGCTCCCTCTGAAACCTGTGGGAGAGCCCGTCTTCGGCTCTTTCAAGCTTCCTATGGTTTGCTGCCACTCCTTGGTGCTCCTTGGCTTGTGGATGCATCACTCCAATCCTCCGTCTTCACATAGTGATCTCCCTGAGTCTGTCTTCACATGGATGCTTCTTATATGGGCACCGGTTACATGGGGCTAGGGGCCCACCCTACTCCGGCAGGACCTCATCTTAACTAATTCCATATGCAACGAGCCTATTTCCAAATGAGGTCACATTCTGAAGGACTGGGAGTTAGGACTTCAACATGTCTTATGAGAGGCTTCTGTGCCATTCCATGGCGTCTTCTTTATTTCTTTACTCTGCCCTTCATTGGCATTTTCAGACACAGCCAGTTTCGTTTTCTGATGGCCCCGGAGTAGACCTTGCAAATCTGCTTCCTGTGGGTTCCCATTATCGCCTGTTTGGGTGTCCGCCGCACCGTCTTTGCCCATCCTCCCAGACCCAGACTGGGGCCACCCCTCCGTGTAGTTCTCCCCAGTTCCTCTGAATCAGGATCATCTTTAATAGGAAAAGCAATCCAACTTTTAAAAAATGAAATACCTACTTTCAAATGGTTTGGCGTGTTGTAAATAACACCTGTAACACCCTCCCTGGGCTGCCGGGTCCTCGCCCTCCACCAGAAGGTCTCTGATGCTCTGGAGCCACTCGGAATACCTGGCTGCTGATTCAAGTTAAAGAGACACAGAGAAAAGTGACGCTCTGGTGGAAGTCTGAAGAGTGGCTACCTCTGAGGAGGGACGCTGTGGCTGGGTGGACTCCCAGGGGGCAGATAATGTTCTAATTCCTCATCTGGGTATGTTCACTGGGAGGAAATGTACGAACTACACATACGGTTTGTGGACTCCTCTGTATGTCTGATGCTCCTATACAAATTGTACTTTCAAGAAAAACATTAGAGACTATGAGCTGCCTAAGAAATAGGGGTCTTGGCAGCCTAGGTAGACCCTCAGAGAGAGCATAACCTGGGAGGGGCCACAACAAAAGAGTTAGCTGCTCAGCCCTGCTGGCTCACGAAATGCCAGAATGGTTCATTTCTAATGAGAAAAACTATAAGTGCCAAGGAGTCTATATACCTTTGAACTGGTAGATTGGCAACGTCTATGGGCAAATTCACGGGTGATCATTAAAATGTCGTTTGATAACCACAGACCCATATTAAGGTCACTTTCTACCCTCAGCAGTGCTGCAAACATGCTGAGACACTTCTCGCTCTGTCCTCTGTGTTCTGGCCTCCTTGCAGCCCTCTCCCGCACATTCCATTTCCAGGCTAATTACAGTTCAAGTGAGTTTCAGCGTTTTTTTGTTTTTTCTTTTACATCTAATTCTTCTCTGGGAATTTTAAGCTCTGGTGCTTAGGATGTTTTAGATCCTACTGCTTAATTTCTTAGCAAGAGAAGTCAACTCAAAAAAATGGAATTAAAATATACTGGACACCACTCAGACCTAGTAGAAAACATATTTTGAAGTTAAACACATAATGTTTTCTAGAATTTAATGTAATTCAGATCTTTAACAGCTATTGCATAAACTCTATTGATATAATATATTAAAAACCGAGTCTTGCCTTAAAAATGAGAGAGGAGAGGGGAAGGAAGTCAGAACTTCATATCAGAACAAAGAAAAATCAAATATTGATAAGAATTTGACATATAAATTGTCAAGCACACAATTATAGAAAATGAAGCACTTGGCTTTCTGTTCTATAAAATGTGTTAGGGAGACACTGAGAAGGCCAGGAATTCACAGTGGGGACGTCCCCTTGCCTGTTCTCCTTGGGTGTCTCTGTCCTGCTGACACCCATCTCTACTCTCAAATCTCAGAGCGACGCCCTACTTCAGAGTCTCAAATGATATTTAGCATTTCTATATTTTAGACACTTGGGTTATTAAAAATGAGTGCTCTAACATCAATTATGCATTACCATAACTAATGTTTTCAGCATTTTCTTATGAAAACAGCAAATGGAAGAGATATAGTCCATGCCACATGTAAATCAAGTCCAGCTTCAGAAGCAATTTGCAGAATTTGCTTGTCATAAATTGTCTATATAGACCTACACCCTACAAGGCGCATATTTGGCCTCAGGGAGATGTAAACACATAGGCCACAGATGTCTGAGTCTGACCGAGCAGACTCCTACGTTCTCTCCTGCATCACCTCCTAAAAGGCTTGACTTAGAATGTTACGCTCTAAGAGCACCAAACTTCGAGTAGCTCTCGGTCACACCTCCATGCCTCAGTGCCTTTGATCATGCTCCCTGAAATGCGCCCTTCCCCCCTCTCGCCTCCCAGCCTCCCCACTCCCTGCCATAAATTAAAATCATCTGTTGGGATTTAGCTCTTCAAGGAGGACTACCCTTTCTATCTCCACTTTACATTTGGATAAGGATAGAGGAGTATCTAAGGATAAAAGCACACATAAAGCTGTTTCAACAACAGGGATAATCCTAAATTATAATTTTTAAACTATTGAAAAACATAAACTAAAATGAATCGAGTTTTTTAATGGACATCTGAGTAGAGTATTTTTCGCTTCTTCACTGCATCCCTCCACTGTGTGCCCACGATCTCTACATTATAAACATAGGGATCTATACTTCTAGATCCTCGTGCCTGGCACAAGATAGGTGCTCACATATTTGTTGCTGTTCACTGAAGAATAATTTAAAAAAATACAACAACATGAACAAATTAGTAGAGTCCAAAATGAAGTTAGGTGCTAACTTCCTTAAATATTTTTAATATTTAAGGAAGAATATGGTTATAATAATAGAGTTATAATAATAATAATGGCAAGTAATATTGATTAAATGTTTGATATTTGGCAAAGCCTATGCTGAACTATTTATGTGTTTACTGTTTTTATTTTTATTTTTTTATTGACTTCAGAGAGAGAGAGAGAGAGAGAGAGAGAGAGATCAATGATGAGGGGCTGTCATCCATCAGCTGATTCCTGCATGTCCACCACTGGGGATTGAGCCCTAAACCCAGACATGTGCCTGGTTCATGAGTCAATGCTCAACCACTGAGCCACACCAGCCAGACTCTATTTTTATTTTTAAGAGAGCAGTTTGGTCTCTTGAATTCCCCTGAGAGGGAAACCACATTTTAAAAATATTTTCTTATTGCTTTAGAGAAAGAGGAAGGGAGAGGGAGAGAGAGAGAGAGAGAGAGGGAAAAAAATCAATGTGAAAGAAACATCGACCGGCTGCCTCCTGCCCGGCCCCTACCAAGGATCAGGCCTGAAACCTGGGCATGAGCCCTGACCAGGAATTAAACTGGCAAACTTTCAGTGCAGGGGAGACACCCAACCGACTGAACCACACCGGCCAGGGAAATACCTGTTTACTTTGTTGTTATTGTAGTAACTGTAATGAGGCACTATCTCAAATGTATAGATAAGATAAGAAATGCTCAGAAGTTAGGCAACTTGTTCATAATCATGCCATTATTAAGCCATAAAACTAGGAAATGAATAGCGGTTATAATCTGGCTTGGATGAGGGAGTGTGGAATGGAAGGAAAAGGTACTAAGTGTCAAAAGAACATGCCAAGCTGCCCTAGGTGGGTAGCTCAGTTGGTTAGAGCCCCCTCCCAATACCCCAAGGTTGTGGCCCTGGTCAGGAAACATACAAGAATCAACCAATGATGCACAAATAAGTGAAACAACAAATGTCTGTCTGTCTCTCTCTCTCTCTCTCTCTCTCTCTCTCTCTCTCAATTGATCAATAAATTAATTAATTAATTAAAAACAAACAACCCCCCCCAGCTAAAACATTGAAAGGCTTGCAGTGACCATAAGCTCAGGTGGGAGAGTAAAAAGAAAGTCAGCAACGTGAAATGGCAGAAAAAAACATCAAAGACCGGGGGGGGGGGGGGGGATTCTCTGGATTTTTTTAGCAGAAAAAATATTTCCCTAATGAAAACCACACTTGAGGGATGTTGTTATAAAAGGTGCATGGGCAGGAATATTGAGCTTAAGTAGAAGATTTTGGTAAGAACATAGTGACATTATTTTATGGTTAAAGCAGAAGAGCCCTGCCCACCAAATCTGTAAAAACAGGTGTGTGTGTGTGTGTGTGTGTGTGTGTGTGTGTGTGTGTGTTTGCTATAGATGGGCCAGATTTGTCCTCCAAGAAACTCAGTGCCTGGAAAACATTTATAGGTACTTAATGATCAGAAAGTACACACATCTCCTAACATCCTGCTTATGAAAACCCTGATTATTTCTAACTTATTTGTAGCATAGCTGGGATCTAACAAGAGTGATTAACTAACTTATTTTGACATTTCCCTAAAATATTCTATTGGAAATATTTAGGTCAGCACCATAGAAGGTGCTGCTTTTTTTGTTTGTTTTTTAATAAGAGTTTATGTGAGTCAAACTGACAAGCTATGCCAGGGAACAAGATCTTGAATGCTCCAGAATGTGCTGCTTATATTAAAATAATAAAATAACACAAATAAAGTAAAAATAATATAGCATAAAAATAAAATACATGAACCCTCATACACTGCTGGTGGGAATGCAGACTGGTGCAGCCACTGTGGAGAACAGTATGGAGTTTCTCAAAAAAACTAAAAATGGAACTTTCATTTGACCCAGTAATCCCACTTCTAGGACTATATCCCAAGAAAACAGAAACACCAATCAGAAAGAATATATGCACCCCTGTGTTCATAGTAGCACAATATACAATAGCTAAGATTTGGAAACAGCCTAAGTGCCCATCAGCAGATGAGTGGATCAGAAAACTGTGGTACATCTACACAATGGAATACTATACTGCTGTAAAAAAGAAGGAACTCCTACCATTTGCAACAGCATGGATGGAACTGGAGAGCATTATGCTAAGTGAAATAAGCCAGTCAGAGAAAGAGAAATATCACATGATCTCACTCATTTGTGGAATATAATGAACAACATAAACTGATGAACTAAAATAAATCCAGAGACATAGAAGCATCGAACAAACTGTCGAACCTTGGAGGGAAGGCAGGAGAGGGTGGGAAGTGGGGGGGAAAGAGATCAACCAAAGGATTTGTATGCATGCATATAAGCCTAACCAAAGGACACAGACAATAGGGGGATGGGGACATGTGCTGGGGGCGGGGGGAGGGGAGGGGGGAGAAGCCACTGGGGAGAGATCAATGGGGGGAAAAGGAGACATATGTAATACTTTCAACAATAAAGAATTTAAATTTTAAAAATTAAATTAACTACTTTTATTCAAACCTGTGCACCCCTTTAGCAAGAGTTCTTCATGCATTAAGTGATGGAGGAGGCAGAGATAAGGGAATATGCACATTTTCTATGCTCAGTAGAGCCAAAGAATAAAAAGAGATTAGAGATTTCTTTTCAAATTCCTTGACTCCTTTTTATGGTTAATATAAAGTTCATACAAATATAGATAATGTAATATAATATGTAATAATGATCCTATATAAGTAAAAGTCTAATATGCAAATCGACCAAATGGCAGAACAACCAGTCGCTATGATGCGCACTGACCACCAGGGGGCAGATGCTCAACTCAGGAGCTGCCCCCTGGTGGTCAGTGTGCTCCCACAAGGGGAGCCCTGCTCAGCCAGAAGCCAGGCTCATGGCTGGTGAGCGCAGCGGCAGTGGTGGGAGCCTCTCCTGCTTCTGTGGCAGCAGTAAGGATGTCAGTCGGACATCCCCCAAGGGCTCCCAGACTGTGAGGACTGTAAGAGGGCGCAAGTCAAGCTGAGGGACACCCCTCCCCATGTGCACGAATTTCATGCACCGGGCCTCTAGTAATATAATAATTTCCAAATATCCACCATATTTTGACAGCAGTGTCCCTTATCTCACAAAGATCATTTACAAGAGCATTCCTTTAACTTTTAGAATCTATCAAAATAAAAGTAAATTAGCCCTAGCCGGTTTGGCTCAGTGGATAGAGCGTTGGCCTGGATACCAAAAGGTCCTGGGTACGGTTCCTTGGTTCCCGTCAAGGGCACATACCTTGGTTGCAGGCTCCTCCCCAGTCAGGACTCTACTCTGGGCTCACACAGAAGACAAGCAATCTTTCTCTCTTCCACTCTCCCTAAAAATCAACGGAAACATATCCATGGGTGAGGATTAACCAAAACAATTTTAAATTAATTTCTGTGACTGAAAAGCAGTTAAAAATCCATTCAGACTCTAATTAAATCCCTTCATTGCTCTTGTCTAACTGCAACTGAATAACCCATTCTCCAATTTTTAAATGCAGTTTTATGACATTGTATTGTTTCTATTATATTATAATTATTATACATTACATTATCTAAATTTTATATTAAACATAAAAAGAAGTCACAAATTTAAAAAGAAATCTCTAATCCCTTTTTATTATTTGGTTCTGAGCACAGAAAATGTACATATTCCCTTATCTCTGCCTCCCCTACCCCTTAATGCACCAAGGACTCTTGCTAAGGGGTGGACGGATTTGAATAAATGCATTTAATTTAGTATTATTTCATTTATTACATTTTATATTATTTTATATTTTGATTATGTAATTTTATTATTTTAATAAAAGCAGCACCTTCTATGGTGCTGGCCTAAATATTTCCAATAGAATACTTCCTAAGAAGAAAACCACCAACCTGCCAGAAACAGTGGGCTGATAACCTCTCTGAGGACTCAAATCAGATAGGGTTGGGGGGCAGCGGCGGGGGGGGGGGGAGATGGGCAAGAAAACACAAATCTAAGAGTTACAACCTTTACATATTTAGGATTTTGAAGATATGAATACAGAATATCTCTATTAACCAAGAGGATGCCTCCTGGAGACATTGTTCTTCCTCAGAAACATTGTCACCAGGAGTCTCCCCAAGAGCCTGCAGCGGGCCCCTCTCTCCTGCCACCACCTCCCTCAGTTCCCGCAGCAGGCCTGGGCTTCTCCCCACTCCTCCCAGCTCTCCTAATCTTGCTGAGGAGAGCTTTTTACCTCAGGGCATGTTTGCATCTCCAACTAGGTTAAATGATACCCATTAGAACCAAAAATAATAATAAGTGTTGGAACTGGAGCAAAGCGAATCTCTGCCTCCTCAAGGGCATGAAATTGTGTTCATAAAGATGGTTGGGTGCTATTAAAGAGGGGATGATTTTGTTATTCACATTCTTGGCACACTTATTTCCTCAGTAATGTAACCACAAACCTGACTAACCCAACTCAAATGATCATAAATTACAAATTATGAAAATGAATTGAAAGTTTACTGTATATGAAAACAAATTTGAGCATCCATCTGATGACTTTTTCAGACATTTCAGGTGTGTTGTTGTATACAGGGTAGGGCAACATAGGTTGGCAGCTGTGAGTACCCGAAGTATAGAGCTTATGCTTGTATTATTATTAAGTATTGCATTATTTTCCAAATGAACAACTGTAAACCTACTTTTGCTCCACCCGGTATAGTAGTGATGATAAGTATGTAAGTTAATAAAGGAACAGAGCATCTGGCTAAAGAATCTCAAAAACAATTTTATCTCTAAAGAGTGTACCAAGCTTCCCAGAGATTAATATACTAGTGATGATGAACTATCCTGGAATCAAAGGATAACTGATAAAATGTTGGGGTCGTCTCTTCATTTCTGATAAACCAGCACTATTAGGATTTATTGACTTGGACATACACTTTCATGGTTTAAGAGCTACTGTATGACTGCCAAGATCCTCTACAAAGACCAATGGAAATGAAATTTCACAGGCATAGCACGTTCCCATGTGAGATATTATGAGTCCTGCCATGACCACTGAAACTGTACTCTAAAAAGGCCATGAACCTCCCATAACCGACAGCACAGAGGGCAGCCTGGGAGAGGGAGTGGGAGTTCAGGAAAAGGCAAGACTTTTGGACTATTTAGATTATCGCCTCTTGCAACAATCATTGTTTTGCAAAATATATCAACTATGATAGAGGGTTTTATGTATGAAGATGACACTGAATATATGGATTTATTTCAGAGGACAGAGGAGGGTCCTCTGAGCCCTGCCTGCTTCTCTCTGTGGCTATGCCAGTGCCCTAGGAGGGAGGGCGAGAGAAAGAGAAACAGGAAAGCACACTGCCCACTAGGTAAAGACTGAGTTAGTCTCTAATTAAAAATGCCCAGTGTCATCCCATTCTAATTAAAACACAATTCAAACTCCTTTCTAAGACTTGAAGGCTTCACATAAGCTGTCTCCTACCTACCTCACTAACTGCATCTCCGCCTCCCTCCCACTTTTGCATTCTTCTTCATCTAGTTCTTCAAACACTCCAAATTCGTTCATGCCTCTGGCACTTTGCAGTTGCTGTTCCCTCTGCTAGAATGCTCTTCCTTCTGCTCTTCACTGGACTGGTTCCTTCTCACCATTTACATCTCAGCAAATATCACCTCCTCAGAGAAGCTTTCTGATTGCCCTAAAGTAGCTCCCCCAGCCCCTTTCTAGTACGTCCTGTGCTGTATGGTCTTCATAACACTCATTCTCTCGGAAAGGTGCTTTTTCACTTATTCGCATCTTGTTTAATGGCTCCGTTAAACAAGTCTATAAGAGCAGGGACTTTGTTTTGTTCAACACTGCACAGCCTAACCCCACCACCAGCACCTAGAACATCTGTGACATGGTGGATACTCAGTAAACTGGTTGAATCTCAAGTGCCACCTTATGGATGATCATACAGAAAGTCACCCAGGATCCACTGGAAAACCACTTTCTGCTCCCTTGGCAGGCCCACCTCCCAGCACAGTGACTGTGACCCACAGCCAGACCAACTCCACACCTGCTTCTGCAACCCATGGGAGGAGAGAGCGACCCTGCTTCCCTCCGGAGACTCTCCAGCTTGCTTGCCATCTCCTTATCTGGAGGCCTTATTCTCCTCATCTCCTGCAGATCTTTCCACTGTGGGAAAGCATTGTTTAAAGAACCCTTCAGAGACCACCATTACATGCTACTGAATAAAATGACGCCATCTGCACATTGAATCTGAGGTATAAGGGGGAAAAGAGAGAAGAGGTAAGAAGAGAACCTTTTCACTCAGTTTTCCAGTGTTTATGACAAGGTTGGCTGCTCTCCTTCCCTTCGTTCCCGGTGGTCCAGGAAGAGGAAAGCTCCTGGCTCGGTTCAGAAGGTTGTGGCAGTAAACAGTAGGCTGGCGATCCCCCCTGGATAAGCTCTCCAAGGAAAAGGTATACGAACCAGGGAAAGAGACTCAGATCCTACTGCTCCCTCCTCCTTTTATCCTCATAACCTCACTCCAGAATCTCATCCCTTCCTATCCCAGTAGCATGGCAGCCAAGCTCCTGACCAAGCCAAGACACTACTGATTCCCATGATGAGGAACTGTGCTTCTGACACCCTGATATGAAACCAAAAAGACAGTTCCTACTGAAACCCTGTAAGGTCTAATACAGACATTCTATTCCACACATCAAGCTTGCTCCAAGTCAAATACATTCTTATGTTTAATCCATAAGGGTTTACTTGGAAATTGTGCTGTTATCCACTGTAGTTGGGGTTCACAACTACAGGAGAGGTTCCTGTTATCTGTGAGGGTGAGGATGTAGCCCTGGGAAGAATTCTTCCAGGCAAGAAGAATAAATAGGCACTTCAGTGAAACTGTATCCAGAATGAAAAGATCTTTTGGAACACAACCCATTGGAGATGACATATACTGAATTTGTCCT
The DNA here is from genome assembly GCF_000147115.1 of Myotis lucifugus. Classification (NCBI taxonomy): domain Eukaryota; kingdom Metazoa; phylum Chordata; class Mammalia; order Chiroptera; family Vespertilionidae; genus Myotis; species Myotis lucifugus. Next base: position 1,557,750 of record NW_005871188.1, read on the forward strand.
GACAGAGCACACCGAAGTGGCATGTCAAAAAGGCGGAGAAGACAGAAGACACCTAATTGATAAAAGTCCGAAGCTGTCGGGAGGAAAGGCGAAGTATGCAGACCACCAATGGAAGAAGCCCTGCCTAAGGTGTAATGAAGAAGTATGTGCTGATCAGGGGGTAGAGAAGTTGAATGTGTAAGGCAAAGGAGAAAGATATGCACACAGAACGAAAGAATTTGTGAGCAGCGTAGCCCATGGAGGCTTCTGGACTGGTACAGGGCACAGGTGAAGCAGACCTTCATGGGATCCATTCTAAGTCACTTAACCTAGGGCAGTCTCGGTTTTTTAACTATAAAATGGGACTAAGCATTCCTGTCTTAGAGTGTTGTTGGGAAGATTTGATAAAATAGCTTATGTGAACACACTGGGGATCACACATGGGAGTTTCGTGCTTTCTTCACCTCCTTGGTAAGTATAGCCTAGATGTGCGTTAAACTGATCTCTGGTCCCAGCCTTGGGTGGAATCATTTCCATGGAAGTCAAGTGGTAATCTGTATGGTTAGCAAATGATGCTTATCCGAGAAATTTGGGAAACAGCATATGTCATTTCTCCTCCACAATGTTCCACATGCTGTGGAATACAGATCTCCAACAGAAGAAAACGGCTGCCACTAAGAATTCAGTGGTTCTCAACCTTCTGGCCCTTTAAATACAGTTCCTCATGTTGTGACCCAACCATAACATTATTTTCGTTGCTACTTCATAACTGTAATGTTGCTACTGTTATGAATCATAATGCAAATATCTGATATACAGGATGGTCTTAGGCAACCCCTGTGAAAGGGTCGTTTGACCGCCAAAGGGGTCGCGACCCACAGGTTGAGAACCGCTGCACTAAGTGCTGGAATGAGAAAACTTGAGAATTACAATTTTCACAAAAGACACACTGATGTCTTTTAATGATATGTCTCATAATGGCATTATTCTGCCAATACTGTCCCTTTCTGAGCCTCAAAGGTTGTTTCTTGTTTGTTTGTTTTTATTGATTTGGGGTATAAGAACAAATTGAATATTTCCCCAAAATCTGAAACACAGTCCAGAGAGCAGTTTCACTTTATTGAGCCATTATAAGGCAACGGTGCAATCTGGGACTGTGACCAGCAGGTCACATATCCAGGCCTGCGTCCACCGGAGACCTGGAGGTCAGTGTGGACATGAGGCCTTGGGGCCCACAGCGCAGAGCTTCTGGCCGGCCCGCAGCTCCCCACCTGGCTGCCTCCTCACAGCGCAGGGACCTCCCTCTCACAGCACCGGCGACTTCTTTCGGGGCTGCAGCGCGCGTGGCTGCTGGCACCCCGGCATTCACGTTAGTGTTCTCATGCCCACTCCCACCAGTTTTTAAATATTGCCATTGAACAGCAAACACCAAACCTCCCGCTCCCAGCCACTCTCTCCGCCCTTTCTACTGAAGACCATAAAGGAAGGAACACTGGGTGGGTTTGTTTTTAGTTTCTGGAAATCAGCTGATATAATTTATCATTAAAGGCAAAATAACAGCACACAAGGAACGGGGCTGAGATCTCGGCCTCAAAGTGGCAAGTTACTGCTCCCTTATCTTGAGAACTAAGGGCTGCCTGCGGGAACCCTGCAGTTGTCCTACCGCCACCCGCTCCCCAAAACTGCCTCGGAGCTCGCTTTGTTAGGTCTAGTCTATTGTGGCGGGAAGAAGGGTGTCTCGGAATGTTTTTTTAAGGTTAAAGACCAGAACCTTGCACTCGCCCCTGCTCCTGTACAGACCTTCTACAAAATAACAATAGTGAGCGAGGGACCCGTCACCCCTCGAGTGCCCAAGCTCCCCTGAAATTAGAAATAGGGCCCAAGCAGGGTCTCTCTGCTCTCGGCGCACTCGCTGCTGCGGCTCTCGCTCTCCGCCCTCCCGGCTGGCACGGGGTTCGAGCGCCCCGCGTGCTCCCGCGCCCCACCCCTAA
>NW_005871188.1:1559831-1577553 GCF_000147115.1 Myotis lucifugus
AGGAGATTTCCTATATTCCTCGACAACTCCAGACAAAGTATCACATGACATGTTATAGAAATTCAGCAGATTTGCAAAGTCAACAGAAATCTCATTGATAATAAGTCCTGGTGGTCACTCTAATTTTTCTAAGTCCACATATTGTTGGCCCCCCTTTTTCTCTTTTGTTTATCGGAACGGCTGTACTTGGTTACTAGTAATTGACCTGCCTCTTCGCGGCGCCCGCTTCATCGTGCCGCCGAAGCGCGTCTCGTCGGCATCCGGAGGACGGTGGCGTGGGTTAGGGGCGGCGTGGTCACGACGCGACCCCCGGGACCTGGCCAGGGAGCAGGGAAGGGCGCAGTGCCGCCCGCAGGCCGGGCGCCCCAGCCGGTGCGCTGCCCTCCGCGCCCGGGTCCAGATGCCCGTCGCCTGCGCCGAGCGCCCCGGAGCCGCGGGGAAGCTCCTCCTGCTCCGCGGCTGGCGCCAGATGGGCGGTGGCCTCGGCCGCCCCCAAGTTCGCGGAGGAAGGTGCAATGCGGTGAGGGAGGCTGTGGGGCTCCGGTCCACGGGGCGGGGCGGGGCAGGAGCGCGGCCGAGCCCCTACCTTTTGGGCTGGGCGACACCCGCCGCGCGCCCTCGCAGGGCGTTCCGCACGGGAAAGTCACCGCGGAGAGAAGGCCGGGCACAGCGGTGGGTGGCTTCAGGACAGGGTAAGAGGCTCAAGTTGCACAGCCAAGAAGACACTCCCATACCGCCCCGGTTTGTTTGGAAAACTGCCCAGGAGAAGGAGAGGGGCAGCCCGGGTACCCCCCCTTCCCCGCGGCTGGCAGGCGGCAGAAGTAAACACATTTGCTGGGCTCTAGCGGAGACTTCTGTGACACTGGGCGGAGCGGGCGTCCCTGGCCGATAGGGACGGGTGTTCAGGGAGCTCTAGAATTCATGGGCTCCACTCTCCAAGGGCAAATCTGGTGGTGCTTTTTATCTTTCGGAGATGTTATGTTAGGGAGAAGAACGAAGGTGGGGCGTGCATTTTAACAAGTAGCTCTCCCTTGAGGAAAACATAGAACGTCCTCGTCCTCGGATTGCTCTGAATACTTTTTAAATTTCAGTGTGTGAGATAACTCATTGTCTAACAACATTCAATCAATAACTCCAGCCTTTGGACACTGAGCATCATAATCACATGCTATCAAATGACTCCAGAGAGAAGAGGCACGGGCTGGGGTGTGATTCAAAGCGGGCACCGTGCCATGCACTGAAACCAAGTCCTTCTGCATTTTAACAGCAGTCCTAGGAGGCAGCACTTGTTATTTTCCTAGTTTTAGTTAAAAACCAACCAAACAAAAGTACACTCCCCCCCCCCACAAAAAAAAATAAACACAAAACTGAGCGTTCAGAAAATCCCTCCTAGACCTTTTCCTGTCTTGAAGTTGCCTTTGAAGTAACACACACAGATACTGTCGTCTTCAAGGTGGCTCCGGAGACATCAGGGTGGTGAAAAACGTTTAGGAAATTTGTCCTTCTGGGCCAGTTTTTCTTGAGGCTACTTTGCTCTTTTAGCTTCTCCTGAATTCCTTAGTATCCTTCTCTCGTCGGTGATCTTCAGAGTAAACTACCGCGGAGCAGGAGCAACTTCCCCGCAGCTCCGGGGGCGCTCGGAGAAGTCGCCTGGTCTCTGGGCCCCAGCGCCGAGGGCTGCGCGCCGGCTGGCGGGCGAGGGGCCTTTGGGCGGCACTGCGCCCTTCCCGGCTCCCAGGCCTGGGACTCAGCTACATATTTGCATATGTAAATAACCATCCTGTTGATTTCCCCAGGAGGGAATTATGAGTGCATGAAAAAGGAATTCAGGTTTCCCAGCAAGCTTATTTGAAACTTTATAAATGATAGTATCTCCATATTCTACTCGTCCTGTCCTGGCTTCACAGGTGTTAGTAGCCTTCTCAGGAGCCATATTTACTCTGCTTCTATCTAGGGGCTGGAAGGGTGGTGGGAGGGGGGGACTGAGGATCAGTAAGTCCTCAGCACATGAATGTGTAAAATATCTCTTTGGTGGAAGCTATAATTAAGACAAATAAAAGAAAATAATTGCAGCATATTATTTAAGACGGTTAATATCCAGAATATATAAAAGATTCCTATAGACCAGTTAAAAAAATGACAATCTATTTAAAAATAAGACCCTAGGCTATAAAGCAAGCAATTCACAAAAGAAATACAAATAGTCCACAAATATGCACAGAGTGTCTTTTTATAACACTATTTAGGAAAATGTAAACAATGATGAGAAATCAGATGGACAAAAACTAAAAAGACTAATGAGATTAAAGAGTTTTGTGGAAGGTATCAAGGAAACTACTGAAGGAAGTGTAAAGTGGTACTTCCTTTTTAGAGAACGATTTGGTGATTGCTATCAAATTTACAAGGTACTTTTGGTTTTGAATTTCAGAACCCTAATTAAGTTTCCTTAACTTTCTTCCTTTGAAGACAGTTTGATCTCATGCTGACAAGCAAGGTAGGAAAGAGGACAGGGAAGGAAAAGACAGGAACTCTCTTAGCAACTCCCTGCACAGAACACACACACACACAGACACACGCACACGCACACGCACACGCACACGCACACGCACACAACGACAGGGCTTCCTCAGGAGTTGGGGAGGGGGCAGTCTATGAAACTGCCCTGTCTTGGAGCAGCATTCAGTCACAGGAGGAGTTAGAAGCCTGGACCCCTGTCCCAGCTCGTGGGTCCAGGAGAGAAGGGAGAAGTCCCACTCTCCCCTTCTGTCTGTGGAGATGCTCTCCTAATTTCTACTCCAGGACTGTGACGGACAATTCCATCAAAGCATTACAGATGACTTTATTCAGCCCATTTCTGTAAGTACCACGTTAGCTAACATCTTTGTCTCCTTAGGTGGTTTGCAGAGAGAGAGCTATACTATTTCACTTCATGGGAGTGTTTTTAGAGGATAGATCTCTAAAAGTGAATTGCTGGGTAAAGCGTATGTGAACCTACACTGCAATAATTTCCTAATTTATTTTTCATGTTTAGAAATTCACACTTTTAAAGAAAACTCTTTCCACAGCACTCCTGAAGCAGAGTGCAAGGCAGAGTCACCAGAGTGAGCTGTGAGTGGTACAAAAGCTTCTCTACATCTTGCAAACTCCAGTCTGCTATGAATGCATGTATCCTTCACATCAGCAGTTTGATTTTCTAGGACTCCATCCTGTAGAAATAATTACATATAAACACAAAAATAGATATAGGGATGGTCACAGCAGCATTGCTTTTGTGGGGGAGGAACAAACTGTCCTCTATCCTCAAGTTTCTTCTGGCTGGTCTAATAACCAAATAGACATGAGACAGATTAGCAAGAGAAAATAACCAAATTTAATGCATACATATGTATGGGAACCCCATGTACATGAGAGAGTCAAAGACCCCACATGCAGGAAAGGTTCAGAGATACAAAGGGAACATCGGTATGTAAGACATCCTGAGCTAGGGATGGGGTAAGGTGCCTCGGGAGTTTTGAAAGCAGACATTGTCTTGGCCGCTGTAGCTCAGTTGGTTGGGCGTTGTCCCGTACACCAAAAGGTCTCTGGTTCAATTCCTGGTCAGGGCACATGCCTGGGCTGTGGAGGAGGCAGCTGCTTGATATTTCTCTCCTTCTCCTTTCCTCTCTTTCTAAAATCAATAAAACATATTTTAAAAAAGAAGAAGAGCAGAACTTTAGTAAATAGAAGTTTGCCCTGCCCTATAGCTAGGTTAAAAAAAGTTATATCTGATAATTTCTTATGGCCTCTAGTTGAAATTCTTCTAGGTAGTGGGGGGGGGGGGGCTGAATTCTCTCTTGAGCCTTCTGCTAAAAGTTGCCCTTAGCTCAATACATTGTGCATACCACAGAGGCACATCTTAGGGTGACTCATTCTGAACCCCGACACTTGTAATTCTTAAAAACAGAAAAATAGTGCCCAGGAATACAGTGACTGATAAGATTATCCTACTATTGAATACAGCTATTATAAAGCTATTATAAATGTACATATCCATATATTGGGATGATAGCTTCTATATATTGGTTTTAGAAGTTCTACATTTAGGAAATATTTCCTGTGTGATTCATTTAGATCAAGCAGAAAAATAAAGAACCAGTTATATGTGTGGATGTTTTTATGAAAACATAGGAAAAGGTTCTGAAGGCTACACACCAAAATGTTAACAGATACTTCTTCTACAGAGTGGAATTATAGGGGCAGAGAGGGAGTGAGGGAGGATTTTTGCTTTTTAAGTATTTCCAATAACTTGAGCTTTTTATAGTGTACATGAATAACTTTTTAAGTTGGTTTTTTTCTTAAGATGTGTTTGGGAAAAGAAAATAAAAAACCCCAAAATGAAAACACACCGGTGTTTTGGCAAAATTTTGAACTCTAACTTGGTGATTCCCTATCTGCATGCTCATCATCCTACATAATGCATTTTTCCAGTCAAGAGAGATCAAGATAGAAATACCAGGTGAAGACAAAACAAACTAAAACCCTTACAGCAACACTGAAAGAATAACAAAAAAATCTACATGGATTTGTCTTTATTTTGCAGTGGGGAAAAACTAGGTGGGAAAGAAGCTTGAAGAAAAAGGTAAAACATTTTACTTCATAAGAGTTTGGAGTTTCTAAATGACAAAACAGACCAAGAAATAAAAAGACAAGCTGTAAAAAAATATTTGCAACACATGGCAAATGTTTAATTTCATATTATACCAAGAGCTCTTTTGGGGAAATAATATAGAATGTAATAGAAAAATAGGCCAACTACATGAACAAGGAGCTCTCTGAAGAGAAAAATAATATAAACATTATTTAATTAAACAAATATGTATGCCTACTCTGTTTTAGGCACTGTTCTAAGTATATATGCAGCAGTAAAGGAAGAAAACAGATAATAATTCTTGCCCCCATGGAATTTTCATTCTAGTGGATTTGATGAGTCTTGACTAATCAAATTTAAAGTTATGTATAACTTGCACTTATTGGTACAAATTATGATTATTAAAACTAATTGTGGCCCTGGCCGGGTAGCTCAGTTGGTTAGGCAGTGGTCGGCAAACTGCAGCTCGCGAGCCACATGCGGCTCTTTGGCCCCTTGAGTGTGGCTCTTTCTAAGCCTTAGGAGTACCCTAATTAAGTTCATAACAATGTACCTACCTATATAGTTTAAGTTTAAAAAATTTGGCTCTCAAAAGAAATTTCAATCGTTGTACTGTTGATATTTGGCTCTGTTGACTAATGAGTTTGCTGACCACTGGTAGAGCATCATCTCCATATGTCAAGGTTGTGGGTTTGATCCCCAGTTAGGGAACATACAATAATGCATAAAAGTGGAACAACATATCAAAGTTTCTCTCTCTTTCTTCCTCTCTAAAAATAAAAAATAAAAATTTTAAACTCATTGTGGAGATACAGGTACATTCCTGTGCTGTTGATGGGAGTACAGATTGATGCAGCATTTTTGGAGGATATTTTAGCAAAAACCATTACAACTTTAAACATTTATATACTTTGATGCAGAAATACCTCAAAAAGAAACTTCTGTAACAATTTCCTTGAACAATTATACAAAGTTGTATATAAGAACTGCCATTTAGATATTGCTTATAATCTAAAGGTAAACTAAATCTAAATGTAATCCAGTAAGGGGTTGGAATTACAGGAAGCATGTATACTATAGAATTCTGTTTAGTTCTATACCTAATGACTTGAAATGATGTCCAACATACTGAGCAGAATGTTGCAAAACAGGTTGCCTAGTAATCCTGTTACTGTTACACGTAAAAAATAATAGAAACAATAATGATAGTTATAATGAAGCTTGCATTAGCACACAGACCGTATCTGAAGGAACACACACAGCTGTGAACATTAGCCACCTCTAGAGGATGCAAATGGGGAGACTGCAAATTATACATTTCTGAATGTTTTATTTCCACAAAAAAAGCACCTACTTATTTGTAACTGTAAAAGAGACAGAATTTTCAAAACATTTTAGTTTTTCAGAATTTTCACATGGATTGCTCAGAGATATACCAAATTGAGCCTGTTGGGGAGTTTGAGGTCAATGGGTTTCCTGAGAAGGCATGACAAAAGCTACGTTGTAAAGGGCTAGTTGTGCACCATTTTGGGCAGAACTTGATATAGTGACAGTGGTTTTGGTTTCTACTGTTCTCAACCTCAGAATTAAAGGAAATCCCCCACTGCCAAACTTCACATCACCAATGTATATTTATGAGAGAGGGACTTGTTGAGCCAAGAGACACTGGGATACAAACTTGGTTCTGGAAAGTCCACTGGGATCTACTGCTGGTGCATACCTAGGAACTTCTCCCTTCCTTTTGCCATTATACCTGAAGATAAACAGAGGGGCACCAAGATAATAGGGGAAAAGAAAGGCAATGTGGAGGCCACTGGATACACTTAAATGTGAGCTCATATTTATTACTAGAGGCCTGATGCATGAAATTCATGCAAAGGTAGGCCTCCTTCCCCCAGCTGCCAGCACCGGCTTCCCTCCGGCTGCTGGCACCCAGGACCTGGGCTTTCCCCGGCCTGGCCTGGCACTGCTTGCATCTGCCCCCCTTCCCCCTCAACTGATTGCCCTGCCAGCCAGTGGCCTGGGCCTCTCTCTGTGGGGGGCCCCCCGACTAATCACATCATACCTGCCTTGGCTGGCCTGGCACCAGTGCATATCATAGCATGGTCATCTGGAAGGTCATCCAGACAGTCATTCTGCTGTTTCGGTTGTTTGGTCAATTTGCATATTATGCTTTTATTATTATAGATTAGAGGCCCGGTGCATGAAATTCATGCATGGGGGAGGGGCGGAGGGTCCTTCAGCCCAGCCTGCACTCTGCAGGATCTTTGCAGGATCGAGCCTAAACTGGCAGTCAGACATCCTTCTCGCAATCCGGGAGCACTGGCTCCTAACTGCTCACCTGCCTGCCTGATCGCCCCTAACCACCTCTGCCTGCCTGCCTGATCACCCCTAACCACCTCTGCCTTGGCCCCCGCTATGGCAGCTTTGTCCAGAATGACGTCTGGAAAGATGTCCGGAAGGTTGTTCGGCTGTCCAGTCTAATTGGTATATTACCCTTTTATTATTATAGACTAGAGGCCTGGTGCATGAATTTGTGCACAGGTGGGGTCCCTCGGGGTGGCCTCAGGTCATGCCCCCAGCCTTGCAGCCCCAGCTTGCGCCACCAGCCTCACAGCCCCACAGCCCCACCTGGCACCCTGCCTTGGCCTGGTGCTGCTCCCTCACCTGCTCCACCATCCCCCCTGTGGGACGATTGATCAGGGCTGGGCCCTCTGCCCGGCTCCCTCAGTGCCTGGAAGCTGGGCTGCAGTCCCGCCTCCTGCCACCACCACTGGTTGCCGTCTGTGGGCAATCGGTGGGTCAATCAGGCCCCCGCTTGCACCCACCTTGGTCTGGTGCCACCCACTCACCTGCTCCACCATCTCACTGTGGTTCCACTCTCATTGGAGGCCCATTGGGGCCTGTAGCACCTGCACTGCCACCCGCTGCCAGTGCCACATTACCAAACCCCGCCATGTTCCACGCTGCCTCTTGGTGGTCAGCACATGTCATAGCGAGCAGTCGAACTCCCAGTCTCCTGGTTGAAGGACCGCCTGAAGGGACAATTTGCATATTAGGCTTTTATTATATAGGATACTCCTGCCAGATGCTAATTGATTTTATAGAGATTATATTTATTACACACAGCACCCCTATGAGCTAAATATCATTATCCCCATTTTCCATATGAGGAATTAAAGACTCAGGGAAATTGCATAATTTGTCCAAGGGCCTAGAACAGTGGTTCCCAAACTTATTTGGCCTACCGCCCCCTTTCCAGAAAAAATATTACTCAGCCCCTGGAAATTAATTTTTTTTAAATTTTAATAGCAGTTACTCATTGCCCCCAAATGCACCTGTGGCCATCACCGCCCCCCTGGATCGCTGCAGCGCCCACTGGGGGCTGGTAGCGCCCACTTTGGGAATCACTGGCCTAGAACTATTGTATGTCAATGCTGGGATTAGAATCCAGATTACACTCCAAAGCCCTGTTTTCACACCAGGCCATGATGCCTTCATCTCATTCAAGAGATGAAGGACGTGAGAAAACCAATGAGTATTATTGCTAGGGTGTGACTTTTTGGGAAAACAAAACCATGATAAATCAAATGGGAATTCTTTGAAAGCTTAATTTAGCCTTTTGTGCATGGGTATCAAGCTAGTGACTGGAATGGAATTGCAGTGAATTCCAGCCCCCATTGTTCCCATTCTGGTTCCCCAAAACCAGAATGTTTTCTCCAGGGATATGTAGAATGTGGATTCCTGAAACATTTCTTCAGGACCCCAGTCGCCACTTCTCCTCCCCGTTCCAGCTCTCTCTTTACACCTGAACTCACTTGTGGGCTAGATGCCATTTTTAAGGAAATGATAGCCTCAGAAGCAGTGAAATGGCCTGAGGGGCATCACAGAGAAGACATCAGCAGCCCCCCAAGAGCATGCAAACTCAGGACTTCACTTCTTCATTTCTATTCCTCATCAGGAAGAGTTTATTATACCACAGGACACCGTGAATGCAAGAGAGCCAGTAAAGAGCTATAGATACAGGAAGCACTTACGAATAGCTGAAGTAGAAATAAAATGAAGAATTAAAGCTGGTGAATGTTTCCCAGTGATTTAAACTAGTAATCTGTTTTACTATAATTTTTGTTTTGTTTTTACAATACCCTTTTGTAACCTTTTAATTAATTAATTTATATTTTGTAGTCAGAAGGCCATATTGGCAGCAGATTTTCCAAATCTTGCACATAACTTTTAATTATTACAAGCGTATTAACCACATGACAATATACTAACCATCCAAGCAGCTATCTGCAGTGCTTCAAAGGTGGTAAATAATGATAACTTTTGTCTTCATCATCAGTTTAGTATAATTCCTTAAAATTGAGGTCTTTCTGAATCCCTGCCTAAGGGACTAAAAAGAAGCAAGTATAATTTTATTTTTGCTTGGAGAGCGGGAGGGGAGTAGGCAGGATTTAACTGTATGCCTCTGTGGCTATCACATGACAAATTAATTTAACCAAGACTTGGGATTCACAAAATTTTGTGTAACTTTTAAGAGTTTCATTGGATATAGATTAAAAAGCTTAATACCACTGACTTTCCTGGACCCTGGGAACTGAGTCCTGCCACTGAGAATCTAATTTTCATACAACATTCTAATCCACAGGCTGGAAAACAATAAAGCTCCAATACTAAATATTTGGAAGTTGTCCCTAAAGTTTACTTAATTCCAAGATGATCCATAAATTCATTTGTCCATTGCTTCAAAAAATGTGCAAACCCCTTACAGTTCAGCTCCCGCCACCCCCCCCCCCCACACACACACACACTATATCTGAGATCTCTCAGGCATTCACTCACCACTTCCATAGAGGGACTTGGGAGTCTTCTATTTCTAGCTCTGCCTACTTTCTGAAATCTCAGTCTTTTTTTGCAATGGCAATATGCTTACTTTTTACACAAGGTGTCATTGCAGGCAACCATCAGAGAACAGTTTTCAGACACACAGAATTGAACAAAGGCATTTCAGCATGCTGCCTCATGGTACATGGCAAACCGGGGGACATCTCCAGATGCAATGTCTAGGAAATAAAATGGGCTAATGCCATTTGTCAGTATGTTTATGAATCACTCAAGAGTGTTGTCATAGGCTATCTTTACCTGAAAGCAGAGTTACAACCACTCTGACAACTCCTAAATTCAGGTCTCCTGAAGGGTGCAGCCGGCAAGCAAGAGACAGATACCATGTGCCATTCTGAAGAGAGACTGAATCGCCACCTGGCTTGGCACATTTCAAGAGTTGATAAAGCCATCTTAATAGCTTCAGGTTGAGTTTCACTTACCCCATAGGTTGGCAACCAGCATAACTGAGAATTTCTGAAACAGTAGATGAATAAGCCTAGAGCAATGGTCGGCAAACTGCGGCTCGTGAGCCACATGCAGCTCTTTGGCCCCTTGAGTGTGGCTCTTCCACAAAATACTGACTTCTGCGCATGGGCCACGAAGTTTCAATCGCACTGTATGTGCGCTTGAAAGGTTTTTGCAGGACAACTTTGCCCAGTTTCTACCTGTTGTCCTGCAAAAACCTCTCATCTAGTGAATTTCAGTGAAAGCCTCTAGCAACTGTAACAAATGTTTCCTAACCCAGCTCTAGATCCTAAGTATCAGAAACAGCTGCCTGGGGCGTGGGTGCCTCCATGGGAAAAGGCAGTGCTTCTACTGGAAGGAAGTGTCATTTTCTCTTGACGTTGTCCAAGGATTATGCCCCACCTATAGTCAGCCTGGCCCTGTTCCCACAGCTCCTCCTGTTATCCCGAGGATACGGAAGGCTATGGCATCCGTGGGATCTCCCCCTGGGACAGATGTGAAGTAGCTCCTGCGACTTCTTCCACATTTAGGTATGAGTGAGTGTCTTTGGCCAAGTTGTTAAAGTCTTAATTCTCAGTCTTGTACCTCCAACTGCTTGCTGAGCATCCAGTGCAGCATGTATTTATCAGCACCCACTGTATACAAAGTACTTTACAAAAATAAGAGTTGCCTGGCCGGTGTGACTTAGTGGTTGACAGCCCACCTATGAACCTATATTTAAAAAAAAAAAAAAGAATTAACAAATCCAAAACCCAGATTTCTGTCTTCTACCCCAATCAGCCTTTTCTCTTCCCTTGTTTGTTTTTATAATTAACAATGCCTTTCTCCCTTGTTGAAACATCAGAATCATCTCTGACCTCTCCTTTTTCCCATCTTACTAGAACTTCCATCCTTGGGTCATTAACACCTCCCACTTTCTTTTTTTTAAAAATATTTTTATTGATTTCAGAGAGGAAGGGAAGGAAGATAGAAACAACAATGATGAGAAAGAATCATTGATTGGCTGCCTCCTGCATGCCCCACACTGGGGATCCAGCCTGCAACCTGGGCATGTGCCCTGACTGGGAATCCAACCATGATCTCCTGGTTTATAGGTAGGCATGCAACCACTGAGCCACACCGGCTGGGCAACATTCTCCACTTTCACTCATTCAATACATATGTATTAAGTACTCCTATATGCCAGGCACTGTTGTAGGTGCTAGGAAAAGTGTAACAGTGGGAAAACAGACAAAAATTCTTGCTCTTCTAATAACTAATAATGCCCTGAAATAGTCCTCAAACATCAACTGTTGAGCCTTACATCTCCATTTCACCTGTGCTTCCCTCTCACATAGCGTTCATTCAGCCCAGGCCTAGATTCCCTGAGCCACCGCATCACACGTCCCAGACCTAGAACTGCTCTGTGATAATAGCCGAGGACCCACCACTCACCCTTTCACTTCACATTCTTAGGCAAATCTCCCAAACTCTACTCAGGCTTCCTTCCCTTTCTCTCTAGAACACCCTGCTTCCCTGCACCCTACCCCTCAACACAAAGACTCCACCCTCCCTGCCTTCATCAGTCTAGGCTTTGAAAACAAAAGTGACATAGGTTGAGGTCTCTTCTAAGGATCTGGTCTATGTGTGCTTTCCCCTGTGACGAAAAAGTCATGAGCCAACAGAAGACCAAAGCTTAGGTTCCTTCTTTTTTTTATTAATTAATTTTTTAAAATTTATTTATTGTCGAAAGTTTTACCCTCCCCCCCCCCCCCAGCCATTCCCACCCCAGGTAAGCCCTTTGGGTTCCTTCTTGAGGTGAAGGAAGGATCGATATTTATAGCAGGGGTACAATGGGGCAACATAAAGAGGTTTAGGACAAATTCTTATTAACAGTGATCTAACAACACAAGGCAGAGTGTGGCAGCTCCAAATGAATCAAAGCCCTGGACAGACGTGGGAGGTCAGGTGTAAAGTTTGCTGAGCATTGAGGAAGGAATTTGTAATTGTTCTCACATTTAATAGTAACAAACCTGAGAATTAAATATTATTAAGGTAATATGGAGATTTAAAGAGATAACAAAATCACATTCAAACTTGGGCCTGTGTAGGCCCAAAGCCCTTAACCATACATTCATTTGACAGAGGGAGAGGGACCTAATGCTTTTGATAGAAAATCTCTCAATTGACTCTGACATACACAGGAAAAAATTTAACTGAACAGAACAGATTACAATTCAAAATTTTATAAATTTTGATAAAATAATGATTCATTTATGTCTTTAATTCTTTTAAAAAGTTTTTAAACTAAATTTCAAATTTTCTATTACATTGGCATTTCTTTTTTTTTCCTAGTACAAATTATGCTCTTCTTACTGTCCTTAAAAATTTATTTAGGCTCCAGTTTTATGACTCATTGGTTGGAGTGTTGTCCCATACACCAAAAGGTTGCAGGTTCGATTCCCAGTCAAGACACATGCTGGGGTTGTGGGCTGGATCCCCAATAGGGGGCATGCAGTGTTCTGCTCTCACATCAATGTTTCTCTCTCCCTCTCCCTTCCCTTCCTCTAGAAATCAATAAACCGTTCTTTAAAAAAAAAAAAAAAGAGAGAATGAGCACCAATTATTCATTCAGTTAAACATTTGTGAAGCATTCACCATGTGCCAGGCATGTGCCAGGCACTAGGCAAGGAGAACTCCGAGTGGGGGGCAGATAAGAACTCTATAGAGTGTTGTGCTTATGAGCCAGGACGCTGGAGTCTAATCATCTGGCTTTGAATCCTGGCCTCATCATTTATTCCCTGTGTGACCTTACCAAATTGCTTAATCTCTCTGTGCTTTAATTTTGTCACTTATGAAATTGAGATAAAATTGTAACTGGTTCATAGGGTTCTTTTTTTTTTCTTGGGTCACAGTAACTTTATTGTAACAGGGATACCGGGCTGCACTAAGTCTACACGATTAGAGTAGATGGTGGTTATCTTTCCAAAGGGTGAATGAAGCCCGAGCCCAGCTGGAAACCTGAATATCCGCTTGCCTAGTTCAACCCCGCATGGCCGACTTGGGACGGGAGATGAGTGGCCGCACAACCGCACTGCACTAAGGTACAAGGTCCAACTGGGCAGAGGCAACATCCCCGCGGGAGAGAAGCAACCACCGAAGAGGATGTTGCAATCATCTGTTAACCATTCTCTGCTATTCTTTGTTGAGAAAGGTGAGGGTGTGGGGTGAGCAGTAAATTATGCTCTTCATTCTTCAAATGAGGAAATGCTACGGGGTACGGGTGATGGTTAATCGAGCAGTAGAAGAGGGTGCAAATCTAGGCTGGGTATAGATCTTGGTGCCTATGGAAAGGAACAGCGCTGGTAGAAGAGAAGGGAGCATTAACATGCCCACCAGTGAGCACAAGAAGCAGAGCCTTCTTTCTTTTTTTCTTACTAGTAAGACCGGAAACAGCATCTTTTCCTGTTCCTCGCTGCAGTGGCAGCCGACGCGCTGGCTTTTACAAAGCGCGGTTTCTGCAATGTGGTCTGTTGGTGAGGCTGCTCAATCCGGGAGCACAAATGTGAGGCTGCCCATGATTGCTGGAACCAGGTCTTCTCACAGAGACTCATATACGTGGCATCGGCACCATCAGGAGCTTCAGTTAAAGCTTCTGGAATATTGCAATGGTGTGATGGACAGGTTTTGGGCTATGACGTTCTTGTACATGTAAACTCTTTCGGAAAAGCTGGAGCTACACAGATGAGGGAGATTTTGGGCCACGAAGTCCCACGCACCAGCCACAGGTGCCTCTGCCTAGGTCCCTACGCGTCCTTTGCCGAGAAACCATTGCCACGCTGAGTTTTCAGTGCTGTGGTTGAAAGAAGTGATCGGCCCACCACCATCCACCCTCCCTCTTCCTCCCTGTGCATCTCACAGCAGCAGAGGTCGGCAGGGAGGTTGTCTCTGTTTCCTCTCATGGGGAAATTACTTGGTGACCTGGGGAATGGCATGGGCAAGGTAGCCCACGTGGCCGGAGGTGACCCTGCCACGGACATGCGGCCACCCTTTGTCATGTAGACCGAGAACTCCTTGGTCAGCCGCTCCACCTGCTCGGGCTTCAGTCCTGTGAAACGAAACATGCCGATCTGGTGGGGGATGTAGGAGGAGCCCTCCTTCTTGAGGTTGGAGACCAGCTGGGTCCGCATGCTAATGATGCGGTCGGCCATGCCTTTCACTTCCTGCAACCACCGCGTTCCCAGATCCGGGCTGTTCAGAAGGTTGGAGGCGATCCGGGCCCCATTGACAGGAGGGTTGGAACACATCGGGCGAATCAAGATCTTCAACTGTGACTCCACCTTTTGGGCCTCATCGGCACAGTGAAGGCTCCCACATGCTCACCGTATCCAGTGATGGCGAACCTTTTGAGCTCGGCGTGTCAGCATTTTGAAAAACCCTAACTTAACTCTGGTGCCGTGTCACATATAGAAATTTTTTGATATTTGCAATCATAGTAAAACAAATACTTATATTTTTGATATTTATTTGATATATTTAAATGCCATTTAACAAAGAAAAATCAACCAAAAAAATGAGTTCGCATGTCGCCTCTGACACGCGTGTCATAGGTTCGCCATCACTGGTATAAGCACATGTTCTTGGCATAGGACTGGCGGAGGCAAATGTTAATGCCCTGTTGGATGAAGCCGCGCACAGCCCGGGCATCCCTGTTTCCATCGCCACTGGCCAAGCCTTGGTAGGCCATGTCAAAGAACACAGAGAGATTGTTTTCCTTCACCACGGAGGCCATCTCCTTCCACTGCCGGCGGAGGGTCCGCTCCCGTGGGGTGGTGGGCACAGGCTGCAGGAGGAGGACACTTGGCTGTGGCATTTTTGAAATGTCCTCCATGGGCCTGTAAAGTCAAAGCCGCACGTCCTGGAGTCATAGTAGCGATAGCCCTGCAGCTGCGTGCAAGCATCCCTGAAGATGGGTGTGTGATTCCCCCAGGAATCTCAGCTGAACTTGAAAAATCTTTGCAGGAAACTGGCTCTGATCCTTAAGGCCCCGGTTCCAGAAACGGTCTGCACGATGACATCCCTGACACTTTTCAGCACTTCGCTGTTCTCGCCCAGGGCCAGCTCTGCGGACGCCTTACAAAACTCGACCAGTCCCCATGGGCAGGTATTCCTTGTCCAGATTTTTTGCAGCAATCTGGGCCTCTGCCTCCAGATCCTAGGGAGCACGTAAGGCTTTCCGTGATTGTCCCGCTAGGCACCAACTCCCAGATTCACCTTTTTGCTGTTGGTGTCTCTTTCAAAGGCTTTGGTGACTCCCAGGATGGGATCTGGGGGACCCACCTCCACATGGGCCCACCAGGAGCTGGCTCAGGCAGAAGCCACGCCTGTGAGGCCTGGGTGGAAGGTGGTGGTGGCCCAGGACAGGATGCGGCTGGAGTACAGCAGGGCCATGGTGGGCATGCGGGCAGTGGAAGCTGCAGGTCGGAGCGAGGGCGGCTTCTCTCTCTCTCTCTCTCTCTCTCTCTCTCTCTCTCTCTCTTTCTTTTAAAGGCAAAATCTATTAGGTTCTTGTGAGGATTAAATGAGACTCTTGGTAAAGCCTTTGGCACACTGACTGGCATGTAGAGTTCTGTAGCTATTGGTGCTGAGGAGGACAGTCAGAGGCCTGCACACGAGCATAGCATGCCGTACCTCATGGCCCTCAGGAAGATGGAAGGGCTTTCCAGAGCGAAGCCTTGAAAACTGAGTTTCTTGTAGTTGGCTGAGGAAAGAGGAGGGATGTGAAGGAGAAGACCTGGTGAAGGTGGCTGAGGAGGCTGTGGGAATTCAGCTGGGGGTGAAAAGGCTTATGGGCTACATAAGAGCTGTGTTTAAATACTGTGCTTGGGCATTTGACAACAATAAAAGAAAGTAGACTTACTTTACTGCTACCTGGAAAATATCCAAGCCCAAGTGGAAATGACAAAATGACAGTCCTCTCAATATTTGAATGAACTTGTGAGTAATAAGGGTTTCCTTAATTTTTTTTCGAGGATGATATGGCTCGTCTCTGTGCACCACTGCCTGTCAAAACACACCGCTTTCTTTATGGGCGGCCTGTTTCACATCCATGTTCCCCTTTACCTTTGTCAAGAGAAACCTGAGTATTTTCAGGAATCAGTGGGCCCTAAACTTTAAGGGAGGCTGCGCTTTCCCCCAGCCCCAGGGTTATAACTCAGGATTGCTTTGAGCCAACATGGTAAGCATTGCCCTTGTCACTGATTAGGTTAGGGGTGGAGAGCTACACAGTTCTTGCCAATGAGATGAGAGAGCAAGGACTTAGGAAATGTTTTCCTGATCTCTTCAAGAGATAAATGAGGAAAGTGAGGGCTCTCCCTTTCCCTCTCCCAGCTGTGAAACACCACTGTATGCAGATGGGATGCCTGGAGATGTGGCTTCATCCTTAAAATAGTCCAGTATGAACAATGGAATGTGAGTGACAACGGGGGAATGAAGAGGCCAGTTAGGTTGCTGTATTCAGGAAATGATGGGGACTTAGAACAGCCAAACCCAAGGATGGATGAATTAAGGGAACAAATAACAAAAACCAATTAGAGTGAGACAGACCCAAGATAAAAGTAAGATAAAAGCAAGATAGAAAGAAGTAAAGCTAATCCCACTTCTAGGACTATATCCCAAGAAACCAGAAACACCAATCAGAAAGGATATATGCGCCCGTATGTTCATAGCAGCACAATTCACCATAGCTAAGATTTGGAAACAGCCTAAGTGCCCATCAGCAGATGAATGGATTAAAAAACCGTGGTACATCTACACAATAGAATACTATGCCGCTATAAAAAAGAAGGAACTTTTACCATTTGCAACAGCATGGATGGAACTGGAGAGCATTATGCTAAGCGAAATAAGCCAGTCGGAGAAAAATAAATATCACATGATCTCACTCATATGTGGGATATAATGATCAACATAATTTGATGAACAAGAATAGATCTAGAGACAAATGGTAGGGGAGGGGTGTGGGTAGAGAGCAACCAAAGGACTTGTATGCATGCATATTAGCATATCCAATGGACACAGGCACTGGGGTGGTGGGGGCTTGCCTGGGGTGGGAATGGCTGGAGGGGGGGTCAATTGGGGAAAAAGAAGACATATGTAAAACTTTACATAATAATAATAATAATAATAATAATAATAATAATAATAAAATGCTTAGTGAAAAAAAGGATAGAAGTAAAGCAGTAAAGCTGACCAAAGAATAATCTCAAACTCCCCTGTATGCTCATTTTGATGCATCAGGATATTAAAATTGGAAAAGCTGATGAATTTTCTACTGAAACCCTCCCCCAAGATTCTCCCTGAAGAAGAGAGAGAAAAACCCTCAAGGCAGAGGATACCAGCCCTGGCTTGTCCTGGAGCATGCCCATGCCTGTTCTCCTGCATGAATATTTTACTTCCTCCTAAACTCTAAGGGTCCCCATGAGGCTTGCAACCAGGGCAACATCTGTCAGTGGCAGCTTCTCTGGGGCTAACCCCCTGAAACTGTCTCCAAGGCCCCCTTTTCTCTGATTTTCTAGTGAGCTAACAGCAGCCCTGCCCTGGCTCACTTCTTTCCTATAACGTTTCCAGGGAGCCAAAGCAGGGCACCACCTGGGCTCTCTGCTGTTGCATCTCCTACCCTAAGTCCTTCCTTTGTCTCACTGTCCCCAGCTTTAATAAGCATACTCTCAAAATCACCTGGACTCCTTGTATGAAGTCTTTCTGGCA
>NW_005871188.1:1578096-1664353 GCF_000147115.1 Myotis lucifugus
GCTCTATCCTGCTTCTGACAGATATGGCTGCTCTCTGATATGACAGACCACAAGTGCAGACATGGAGCTGAACATGAGCAGAGGAGAGAATTTTGACCTCTGGCTGCACCTGGAACCAAAGTCTCACCACCTGCCACCCCTACCCACCCCTCCCTTCCCCCATAGAACCGAAGGACCAGGACATGACCAGAACGTGAACTCTAGAACCCTTTCGAAGCAAATGGTCCATTGTCCAAGAAGATGGTGCTGAAGCACCTTACAGTTTCTTATAAATGTCCAAATTCCAAAGCTGCCAATCAAAACCTGCCTGGCCAGCATTTTCACATACCAGCCTGTTCCCCCTAACCCCTTAGACTCACCCCAAACTTTGGATGGGGGAGACAGATTTTAGGAGGATCTTCTGTCTCCTCACTGGAGACCCACAAATATAATAAAGGCTCTCTCTTTATCTTGAAAGCCAGTGCCATAGTTTCAGCTTCTGTGAGTATTAGGCAGCAGGCCCTTGCTCAGCAATGCCAGGAAGAGGAAGTCAAAAAGAAACAGGACCCTGGACATCAAGTAGTTCCCCGGCTAGTCAAGGAAACTGATAAAAACCAGCTAATTGTAACACAATGGCTTCCTGTTGTACCAGCCTGAGAGCAGTGTCCTGAGAACCCAGAGGAAGGGGGTAATTAATCAGAACGAAGATTTGTGCAAGGGCTGTGTCAAGCATGGTCTATAAAAATGTAGAGTAGCACTGTGAAGATTTTAGTCCTGCCTTCAGATTGCTGGGCTCCACTCCACACTCATCAGGATTTCTGAGTGGGCTGCCTGGAAGTCTATGCATTTAACAAGCACTCTACTGAGGGGAAGAAATTTTGGAATCCTCTGGTTTAGAGAAGAGGCCTTGGAATTGGAAAGATGCCTCAGACACATGGCTTAAGTCTCACTTTCCTCCTCTGTCATGTGAGGGTAATAATACAGTCGTTCTCAGTGGGTAACTCTGAGGATTGAATGAGATAGTGTTTGTGAAGTGTCATCTGTGATGGCTATTGTAAGAAGAGTACAGCTTTGATCATAACTGAGTAAAGAACTGACCGTGTGTCCCAGAGCTCACTTCACATATCTCAGAATCTTACCTCACAGGGGAAATGACAGTGGCAAGGTCACAGCTGCTGGGCCAAGAGAGGGAGACTGGAAAAGCATCAGTCCAGGCTGGGCGGAGGCCAGTTTGCACTGGGGAGAAAGAACAGTGAACAGCTGGGAAGTTGTCAAAGGTTTGTAGGAAACAGCTGGCTCTGCCTCTTCATTGTTTCTCTTTTCTGTTTTTGCATTTCCTCTTTCACACGAGAATTGTTTGTCGTTCCCTCCCTGAGACCCAAGGCTAATCCTTGGCTAAATAGAAAGTCATCTTACTTAAAGAAGAAAACCCCATGTAATAGTGAATGCCAAGTGTAATTGAAAAATACAAATTTTAAAAAAATTAAAAAAAAAAGAGAATTCAGGTGTAAACAATGGTATAACGAAGCCACTTTATAATGGAGCTGGAGCTGCCATGCCAGAGAAACTGGGATGTTTAAAACAAAGTAAAATAACCTTTGGACTGGGCCTAAGCAACCTTCTTTCTCAAGAGGTGTTGGCAAAGCCAGCAGAAAAACAGTTATTATGACGACTAGATTGATGGCCACAGGGCTGAAAATTTAAAACATTGTTTAGAACTAACATCACTATGTTATGTTATCTGCAGCAATAGAATGGTCTTCCTTCTCATGATGTAACTGTTCCTATTCCCATAAATACCCACTGCCTGTGCCTCCTAATCGGAACATTGTTTGGGTTTCTGCCTAAATTACTGATTTCTGAATAGTTATTCTTTGATCTCAAATAAATGCTTGTTTGCCTGTCACTTTGAAAGGCCCTTTTATTTTTAGGTTAGCACAGAGAAGTTAGTTTGGCAGAGGGAGGTCAGAGCTGGGAAATAATGAATCGACTCATATCGTTTCAACAACACATGCAGCCTGAAAATTGCTGCCAGCAATTGGCAAGCTCACCCCCTTCCAACTGATTTAACAAAACTTGAGATGCTAGGGCCGCAGTGATATCAACATCCCCCACCTCTCCCTGCCCTTAACTGCAGTGATGTATCGCATAATGTCAAGGATGGATGGTCCCATAAGTTTATACAGAAGCATAAAAATTCCAATCACCGCCCTAGCCAGTTTGGCTCAGTGGATAGAGTGTTGGCCTGTGGACTGAAGGGTCCCAGGTTCGATTCCGGTTAAGGGCATGTACCTTGGTTGCGGGCACATCCCCAGTGTGGGGGGCGGGGGGTGCAGGAAGCAGCTGATCGGTGTTTCTGACTCTCTATCCCTCTCCCTTCCTCTCTGTAAAAATATCAATAAAATATATATTTTTTAAAAAGTCCAATCACCGAGTGACGTGGTAGCCACTTTCGTAAAGTCACAGGTCAACACACTTGTCCGGATGTTGGTATCAACAAACCTACTGCACTGCCAGTCTTATTAAAAATATATATATAACACATACAATGATGTATAGAACATAATTTTTTTAAAAATATATTTTATTGATTTTTTACAGATAGGAAGGAAGAGGGTTAGAGAGTTAGAAACATCGACGAGAGAGAAACATCGATCAGCTGCCTCCTGCACACCCCCAACTGGGGATGTGCCCACAACCAAGGTACATGCCCTTGATCAGAATCGAACCTGGGACCCTTCAGTCCGCAGGCCGACGCTCTATCCACTGAGCCAAACCGGTCAGGGCAGAACATAATTTTTGATAATGATAATAAATGACTATGTTACTGTTTTATGTATTTGCTATACTTTACATTTTAGTATTATTTTAGAGTGTACTCTTTCTACTTATGAAAAAAAGGTTTGCTGTGAAACTGTATTCGGTTACACAGCAAGCAGCCTCATACATCTGGTGCTCCCCATGTCTCTACCTTGCATCATTCCCCTTGCGCTTGACTTAATCTTATGTTACTTTGTATAGTAATATGCTCTACAGGTTTGTAGTTAGGAGCAATAGGCTATACCATACAGCCAAGGTGTGTAATAGGCTACTCCTTTTGGGAGGTGATGTATTTTAAGCTCTACCTTCCTTCTATAGTTCTGTTAGCTACAGATGAGTTTCTTAATATGGAAGTGAGAAGGGGAATGGGTTCCTGGAGTCATGGCACACTAAGGTGAGCATCATTCACCAGGTAGACGAGACTGCCTGGGAGCGGAGTGAGAGAAGAGAGGACAAGGACAAGACAGGTGTATCATTAAAGAAAATGGTGAGCCCACTGGTGTGTCCCATGAAAATGAAGACTCAGTGAAGGGAGATGAAAGCAGCCTATTGATTTCCCAGAATATTTCAGACCATGAATAGCAAGTAGAGAATTTGGAGGTTCTTGACAATGTGGTACCTTTAAAGGGTTTGAGTAAATAAAATGGCTCACTCTGATCTATATTTTTAAATAACTTCATAAATCGGCTTTTACCCTTGCTCACCAGGGAACAGTTACATGGTTTGAAGATATAAAATAGTCTCAATGAAGACTTCAGAAACCGAATATAAGGCTCTTCCCAGTGAGGCACATGTGTTCAAAACCACAGTTTATTTAGAGACTGACTGAAATTCTGACTTTACCAATGAAAGCAAATTGCAAAGATCTGACTGTAGCACAAGTGTGGAACTCCAAGTTATTTTAGGTTTTGTATATTTTAATTCATTAACAAAGAAACATTGGAGTGGAGTAGATATCTTTTTGGCTGTTATTAAATCACTTAATAAAAAATTTTAAAGATTAAAGTATCACTTTCTACATTTATGTGTGCAAGTGTATGCTTATTAAAAGATGAATTTTTGTCCAGTGATTTTGGATCAAGACAGTGAACAAAATATGCAATTTGTTTATATATTTGAAGAAATGAAAACCCTGTTTATACTAACCACTTTATACCTAACACAGATGAACAACAAAATTGCATTCTCCTTTTTATGTGGCTATTATGTTGTGGATTTCTTGAATTATAGAATATTAAAATCAAAAGGATCTAGTTTGAGCCCCTAACAACCTATGTGATTTTAGATAACTCAATGTCTAAATCTCAGATTCCTTATATGAAAAATGGAGCTCATGACAGGTGCTTGACAGAACTGCCTCTTTTTCTAATGCTGTGTTCATAGTAAGGAAGTAGTATTAGTGGGGGCCCAGAGCACACCTGCATGTCATGTGACCTTGGAAAACTCTGAGGAGACACTTTACTTGTTGAACCTTAGTTTCTCCATTTACAAAATGGTGATATGAAAGCCTGCCTTTGTAAAGCTGTTGTGAGAGTAAATCAGATGATACCTAGAAAGAGCTTAGGACAGTACCTACTATATATGTGTGTGTGTATTTATGAGTGTATGACACACACACACACATTATTTATGATAATCCTATATCATAAAAAGCTAATATGCAAATTGTCCCCTCAGGGAGGGGAGTTTGACCAGGGGGTAGGGTCAGCCGGCCAACCACCTGTGGCCCCACCCTCGATCGGCCCCCACCAACTGCCTGCAGCCCCTCCCCCTGGCCAGCCCTGCCCCTGATTGGAGCGGGCCGGCTGAAACCCACCTGTACATGAATTCATGCATTGGGCCTCTAGTATATAATATACATGATGTATAACACATACATGATATGTGTGTAACATACATATCCTATACAATAGAGGTAATATGCAAATTAACCCTCACTCCATAATGCTTTCACAAGATGGCGGCATGCATAGCGGGGGCGGGGCCAGTGGCTGCTCCGCGCAGCTTCCGCCAGGGTTCCTGCAGCCCGGCAGGGGCGCGGGGGTCGCAGTGCCACTTTGCATGGCTTCTGCCGGGGGAGTGGGAGCGGAGGAGGTGGTGCCACAGCCTGGGGAGCCAGAGAGGAGGAGGCAGTATTGCCACAGTGGGATCCTGAGGGGAGGAGGTGGGGGAGGAGAAGCAGAGGAGGTGGGGCTGCCGTGGGAGCGGAGGAGGCAGGGCCACCTTGGGAGTCAGAACAGAGGTGGAGGGGGAGTGGAAGTGGAGGAAGCAGGGCCGCCACAGGAGCTGGAGGAAAGGAGGCAGGGCTTCCTCTGCTCCCACAGTGGTGGTGGGTGAGCTGCAGTTCAGAAGCCTCTGGGAGTGGTGGCACCAGGCGATCCAGTGCTGCATCCAGTCCCTGAGGCATGCCCGCCAGTGCCGCGATGCCAACTGCCCACAGCCATCCTGCCAGAAGATGAGGTGGGTTGTGCAGCACACCAAGGGCTGCCAGTGCAAGACCAATGGAGTTTTCAGAGTGTGCAAGCAGTTCATGACCCTTTGCTGCTACCATGCCAAACACTGCCAAGAAAACACATGCCCCATTCCCTACAACCTCAACATCAAGCAGAAGCTCCACCAGCGGAAGATACAGCACCACCGGCAGCACGCGTAGCTCATGCGCCAGTGGATGCCACCATCAACACCCGCACTGCGCCTCAGCAGAGTCTGCCTTCCCCTCCTTCAGCACCACCCAGGTCCCCCACACTGCATCTCAGCACACCCTGGACACCACAGCCCCCGACTCTGCCCCAGCCCTCGCCTGTGAGCATGTCACTAGCCGGCTTCTCCAGCGTGGCCAGAACTCAGCCCCCCACCACAGTTTGCACTGGGAAGCCCACTAACCAGGTGCAAGTCCCACTGCCCCCCGCCCAGGCCCACCTGCAGCAGTGGAGGTGCCTGGAAGATTGCATGTGAGGCACAGCAGCAGCAGCAGCAGCAGCAGCAGCACCTGTACTGGGTGAGCACCAACAATGGTATGCCCCTGAGGCACAGTGACTCTCAAGAGCCAGATGGCCCCCGTGGGCCTGAATGTGACCCAACCAGGTCAGTGGGCCTATTATTCTGCCCTCTGACCCCCAGCAGTGGCAGCCGGCACCCATCCCCCAGCAATAGCCAATGTGAGGCATGCCCAGACCCATGATGTCTATGCAGACCCAAGGTGCAGCTACCTCAGAGCATCTCTCCAGGTGCCCTGCAAGACCTGCTGTGGACCCTGAAGTCTCCCAGCTCCCCCAGCAGCAGCACACACTCAACATCCTCAAGTCAAACCCTCAGCTGATGGCAGCTCTCATCAAATAGCACACGGCCAAGTAAGTGGCCAGCCAGCCCGGCCTTCAGCTCTCGCCCAGCCTGCTGAATCTGAATGCCATGCAAGCCAGCAGGACACGACCTGCTGACTCTCCACAGCAGCAAGCAATGGGAGGCCTGAACCCCCAGGGCCAACCCTTGAACATCATGAACCTGAGGTGCAACCCCAGCATGGCGAGTATGAACTACAGTACAGAGAGATGCCATGGAGCAACAGCAGCAGCAGCAGCAGCAGCAGCAGCAGCAGCAGCAACATTGCGAGAGGCATGTCTGACTGCCTGTGGGATCAGGCCTAAACTGGCAGTCAGACATCCTCTGAGGGGTCCCAGATTGGAGAGGGTGCAGGCTGGGCTGAAGGACACCCCTCCAGTGCACAAATTTTGTGCACCGGGCCTCTAGTAGTATATGTAACATACATATATATCATGGTGTATATATCACATACATGATATATCCTATATAATAAAAGGCTAATATGCAAATAGACCAAACTGCAGAACAACCGAACAACTGAACACCTGGTCACTATGATGTGTACTGACCAACAGGGGACACACGTGGAACATGGTGGGCGTCAGCCGCAGCAGGATGGTGGAGCAGGTGAGTGGGGCCGCCAGATCAAGGCGGGGCACCGGTCACTGTCATTGGGGTGAGCCTCTGGTGGTTACTGAGAATTCTTTGCTCCCATGTGCCATGCTCCCACCCCGCTCTCACATCCACTGCTGGTGCCGGAGCCACTGCTTGCATCTGCTGTCGGCGCCCAACGCTGACCCCAATCACTCGGCATCATCAGTGGGTGCGAACAGTAGCTGCCAGCCCCGATCACCCCTCAGGGCTTCTCCACCTCTCCCTGCTCCTGAGGGGCGATCAGGGCCAGCAGCTGCCAGCTTGCACCTGCTACCAGTGCCAGTGCCGGCCCTAATAGCTTCACACCATCAGTGGTTGCGAGCAGGGCCAGCACTATCAGTGTATGGGAGTGGTGGCTGTGGGAGTGGGGTTACTGGCAGACAGAGGACTGAGGTCCCTGGCGGGAGGGGCTGGGGGGGATGGAGGATGGGACAAGATCCGCTCCTGTGTCCACTGCACCCTAAGGGCCCACAGTTCCTTTCAAGGTGCATGAATTTATGCACTGGGCCCACAATATAACTATACGATTGATTGGGACAAAAAAAACCAAAATATGTTATAACACATATGTATTTCATTGGTTATTTCAAATTCCACATCAATAACCAAGTCAAGTTTTGGTATAGTAGCAAAGAATAATATCCTTAGTTATTGGAAAAGATTATTAATATACGTCTTCTTTTTTGATTATTCATCTGTGTAAGGCTAGAGTTTCTTCATTTATTTCAATCAAAACAATATACAGAAACAGATGGAAAGCAAGTGCAGATAGGAGAATTCAGTTGTCCATTAAACTAAACTTGAGGTTTAATTAATTAATTATTTTTTCAGATATGATTTACAAAATATTTTTTATTTTTATTTATTTTATTGTTTAAAGTATTACACATAGTAGTACATATATCTCCCTTTTTTCCCCCATTGGCCTTCCCACAGCCTCCCCTACCCCCTGTTGCATGCCCCATGAGGTTTAATTTAATAGACAACTGAATATAAACAATTTCACTCTTCCCACAGCCTTTCTGTTTTCCTTTTGGAAAGGATTGTATAGGGGTTCAGAGTAAGTCACACCATGATGTGTGTCTGTAATATATAGAATATATTAAGCTAAAGGCAACCAAAACTTTGAAGGCTCAAGAGAAACTTCAGCCCCCCACTTCTCTCTTAACTACCTATAAAAATTTGTATTAGGGGCCTTGCCAAGAATAAAAGATAATCAGAGAAAAACTTTTATTAACTTATCTATATGCCAGTACAAATAAGTAATTACTCAAAATCTGCACTTCTGAGCATCCTGTACTGACTCTCTGAAGCCCTAGAGAGTCAGAATATCATATATCTTTAGATCAGAATATCATATATACTTCATTTTTCATTTCCGTCTCTAAACCTTTTATGTATGGGTTTATGAATCTCTCATGTATGTGGGGGTCCTATTTGTACATATGTAATCAAGTTGGGTTATTTTCTCTTGTTAGTCTGTGTCCTATAGGTTTAATTCTTAAACCAGCCAAAAGAACAGAGGAACATAGAGAAAAGTTTTTTCCTCCACCACAATAGATATTTTTCATGACTTTACATTATGATAACCTGTAATGGGCTAATTTTTGTTGTTTTAGACAAGTTAATAAACACATGTAAATATTTTAAACTTTTGTCAGTTTTCTAATATGGTAAATTTAAAAATCATAAATAATACGTTAGTCTTAAATTTAATTAGAGTGAGTGACTGGAAAATGTTCATATTCTTTTAAAAAGCCCACTTTTTGAAAGTGACTTTGGGAAAGTTATTTAAACTGGAATTTCAGCCATTCAAATGGTTTCTGAATTAAACTCAATGTCCTGGAAGCTATACAGGCTATTTTTTATGAATACATCAATGTGTAGGAATTCCAGTTGTTGCTTTATATAACTTGAATTACCATAAGGCCTTTCACCTTGAAGACTTCTCTTTAGTGATTTGCATACCCTTGCCTGTGTCTGTGATTATCATGCCAAGGCTCTAACTTCTCAAAGCATTTTTTTCTTTCTTTATTTTTGGACATTTTTGTAACTTTTTAAAAAAAAAATCTTAGGAATAGTGTGTAAATGGTAACTAAAATCCATTCACAACAAGCACTTATAAACATCCTGGTTTTAAAAATCAAGAAGCTGGATTCCAAAATGGCAGCGGAGTAAATAGAAGCTACACTGACATTCTCCCTGGACCAAACTGGAAATACAACTAAAATACAGAAGAACTATCTTGAATAATCAACTGAGAACTAGCTGGAAAGAATCCTGATAAGTAAGGACAGAAAGCGGAGATTGCATAGAGACTGGTAGGCAGTGCAAAGATGTGAAAGGGCTGGCCGGGCTCCCACAGACAGCAGCTGATATCCAGGAGGGATATATCAGTTGTGGGAGGTTCCCACTGAGAACTCGGGGGCTAAACCCCAAATTGGGGTCCCCAGCCTAGAGCACCAGAACTGAGGAAGGTCCCCACATAATATCTGGCTGTGAAAAGCAGCAGGGTTGCTGTCTGCCAGGGAGAGAGAGATGGAAATGTAGGCATCTTCTTAAAGGGCCAACGCACAAAATTTCGTGTGCAGCCACTCACCTTGGGCTCTGACAGAGGGAGGGCAAAATGGATAGGAGCTGTGTGAGGAGAGTCCAGGTGTGGGGGCTCTGGAGTTGGAGCTCAGAGGGAAGCCACCCTAGTTTCCTGTGCTGAGTCATTCCCTCATATTTCAGAGGAAATCCTTCTCTCATGGACCTTTGCTATTCAGGTGATTGTGGCTGGGGAAAAGGTAGTTGCTACAACCTGTTGGAAGACCTCCTGCCTCACCCTGTGGTTGATAGCCTGTCGCTAATCAAGGCTGATAACAATCAGACTGTAGGCAGAGGAGAATCTCTGGAAGCTTTGAGTCTTTGTCTGATCTCCTTCTGGGCATGGGATTAAGAAAAGCAGACCCTGGTGCACATCTTGGCCCTTTTCTAAGGAACCAACCCTGAGAAGAGGGAGCCACAAGTTGCGGATTACTGATAGGTCCAAACGGTACTGACATTGTTCTGCACTAGAGATTGGAAGTGCAGCAGATATATCTAATACACACACACAAACCCAAACAGGCAGCCAAAATGGGGACACACACACACACACACACACACAGCCCCAAATGAAAGAACAAGATAATTCTCCAGAAGAGCTAAATGAAATGGTGATAAGAAATTTATCAGACATAGAGTTCAGAATAATGATGGCAAAGATGTTCAACAGCATGAGAAAAGATACGGTAACTATGAAGAATGACATAGCACTAATAAAAAACACAGTGGAAGGAATGCACAGCAGAATAGGAGGAAGCCGAGGATCAGTGAATTAGAAGACAGGTAGAAAAAACATCACTTAATCACAAAACCAAAAAACAAACAAACAAACAAAAAAACACAAAAAACAAAAAACAATTAAAAAGCAAGAGTACAGTTTAAAGGAGCTGTGGGACAACATAAAATATAACAATATTTGCATAATAGGTGTGCCAGAAGGGGAATAAAATGAGCAAGGGATAGAGAACGTGTTTGAAGAAATAATGGGAGAAAATTTCCCTAGCGTGGTGAAGAAAAAAGTCACACAAGTTCAGAGGCACAGAGAGTCCCAAGCAAGAAGAACCCAAACAGGCTCATGCCCAGACACATCATAATTAAAATGCCAAAAATTCAAGACAAAGAGAGAATCTTAAAGGCAGCAAGAGAAAAGCAATTTGTTACCTACAAAGGAGCTTTCATAATACTGTCAGCTGATTTCTCATCAGAAACTCTACAGGCCAGAAGGGAATGGCATGAAGTATTCAAGTTAATGAAAAGCAAGAGTCTGAAACCAAGATTACTATTTCCAGCAAGGCTATCATTCAAAATAGATGGTGAAATAAAGAGCATCCCAGATTTAAAAAAAAAAGTTTGAAGGAGTTTATCACCACCAAACCAGCACTGCAAGAAAAGCTAAAGGAGCTGCTATAATGAGAAAAGAAATATAGAGAGAAACATAGACATAAAGAATTAAAATGGCAATAAATAAGTACCTATCAATAATAACCTTAAATGTAACTAGATTAAATGCTCCAATTAAAAAACAGAGGGTAGCTGAATGGATACAAAAACACAAGCCAATCATATATTGTCTACAAGAGACCCAACTCAAAACAAAAGACTCACACAGGATGAGAGTAAAGAGATAGAAAAAATTTTCCATGTAAATGGCAGCAAAAAAGCTGGGATAGCAATGCTCATATCTGACAAAATAGACTGCAAAATAAAGGCCATCACCAGAGACAACAAAGGTCACTACATAATACTAAAGGGATCAATCCAGCAAGAGGATATAACCATGGTAAACATATATGCACCCAATGTAGGAGCACCTAAGTATAAAAAACAAAAACAAAACTTCTAGAGGACTTTAAGGGAGAGAGCAACAGCAATCCAGTAATAGTAGGGGGCTTCAACACCCCATTGACTTTACAGAATAGATATTCCAAACAACAACAAAAAAATAACAAGGAAATAGAGATTCTAAATGACACACTGGATCAGATGGATTTAATTGACATTTATAGAACATTTCACTCTAAAACTGCAGAATATACGTTCTTCTAAAGTGCATATAGGTTATTCTCAAAGATAGACCACATAGGACACAAAACAATCTCTACAAGTTCAAGAAGATTGTAATCATATCAAGCATCTTCTCAGATCACAATGGAAAGAAATTAGAAATCAACTACAGTAAAAACACTCAAAAACTTTCAAACACATGGAGGCTAAATAGCATGTTATTAAACAATGAATGTGTTACTAATGCAATCAAGAAAGAAATAAAAAACTTCCTGGAAACAAATGAAATTGAACACACAACTACCCCAATTCTATGAGACATAGCAAAAGCAGTCCTGAGAGGGAAGTTCATAGCATTACAGGCCTACCTCAAAAAACAAGAAAAATTAATAATGAACTATTTAACCCTACAACTTAAAGCATTAGAAAGAGAACAACAAGAAAAGCCCAGGATAAGTAGAAGGAAGGAACTAATAAAGATTAGTATAGAAGCAAATGACATAGAGGCTAAAAAACAATACAAAAAAATCAATGAAATCAAGAGCTAGTCTTTGACAAGATAAAGAAGATTGATGAACCATTAGCCAGACTCATCAAGAAACAAAGGGAGAGGACCCAAGTAAATAAAGTCAGAAATGAAAGCAGAGGAGTAACAACTGACACCACAGAAATACAAAGGATTGTAAAAAAAATAAATAAATAAACAACTATATGCCAACAAGCTGGACAATGTGGATGAAATGGATATATTCCTAGAAAAATACAATCTCCCAAAACTGAATCAGGAAGGATCAGAATACTTGCATAGGCCAATAAAAACAGATGAAATAGAAGCAGTAATAAAAAACTCCCAACAAACAAAAGCTCTGGTCCTGATGGTTTCACGGGGGAGGTTTACCAAACATTTGAAGAAGAACTAACACCTAGCCTCCTCACTATTTCAAAAAATTTAAGAGGAAGAAATACTTCCAAACTCTAGAAGGCCAGCATTATCCCAATTCCAGATAAAGACACTATAAAGAAAGAGATTTACAGGCCAATATTCCTGATGAACATAGATGCTAAAATCTGCAACAAAATTTTAGCAAATCGGGTCCAGCAATATATTAAAAAGATTATACACCATGACCAAGTGGGATTTATGCCAGGCATGCTAGGCTAGTACAATATTCAAAAATCAATAAAATGTGATACATCATATAAACAAATTGAAAGACAAAATCACATGATCATATTAAACTAGGCTAGTACAATATTCAAAAATCAATAAATGTGATACATCATATAAACAAATTGAAAGACAAAATCACATGATCATATTAAAAGACGCAGAAAAAGCATTCGACAAAATCCAGCACCCATTTTTGATAAAAACTCTCAGCAAACTGGAAATAGAAAGAGCATATCTCAACATAATAAAGGTCATATATGACAAACCTACACTGAACATCATAGTCAATGGGCAAAAACTAAAACCATTTCCTCTAAGAACAGGAACAAGACAGGGATGTCTGCTTTCACCACTCTTATTCAACATAGTACTGGAAGTCCTAATCATAGCAATCAGACAGGAAGAAGAAATACAAGGCATCCAAATTGGAAAGGAGGAAGTAAAACTCTCATTATTCACAACTGACATGATATTGTACATAGAAAACCCTCAAGACTCCATCAAAAAACTACTAGATTTAATAAAGAAATTAGGCAATGTAGCAGGATACAAAATTAACCCCTAGAAATTAATGGCATTTTCATACACCAATAATGAATTCTCAGAAAGAGAAACTAAACAAACAATCCCATTTACCATTGCAACAAAAAATTTAAGATAGTTAGGAATAAACTTAACCAAGGAGGTAAAATACATGTACTTGGAAAACTATAGAATATTGAAAAAAGAGATAGAGGAAGATATAAACAAGTGGAAGTAAATACTGTGTTTGGAGAATTGGTAGCATTAACATAATTAAAATGTCCATATTATCTAAAGCAATTCACAGATTCAGTGAAATCCTACTAAAATACCAATGGCATATTTCATAGACCTAGAAAAAATATTTCAAAAATTTATATGGAACCAAAAAAAAGACCCCAAATAGCTTCACTAATATTGATAAAGAAGTACAAAGCTTGATGGAATCACAATACCAGATATGAAGTTATACTACAAAGACACTGTAATCAAAACAGCCTGGTACTAGCACAGGGATAGGCATATAGATCAGTGGAAGAGACTCAAGAAATTGACCCAAGGCATTACACTCAATTAATATTTGACAAGGGAAGCAAGAACATACAGTGAAGTCAAGACAGTTTCTTCAATAAATGGTAATGGGAAAATTGGACAGGTACATGTAAAAAAATAAAACTATACCACAAACTTACACCATATACAAAAATAAACTCAAAATGGATAAAGAACTTAAATGTAAAACGGGAAACCATAAAAATACTAGAGGAATACAGAGACAGCAAAATCTCAAACATCTTTTGTAGCAGTATGTTTACCGATACCTCTCCTAGGGCAAAGGAGACTAAGGAGAAAATGAAAAAATAGGACTACCTAAAAATAAAAAGCTTCTGCACAGCAAAAGAAACCATCAACAAAATGAAAAGGGAGCTACTGTATGGGAGAACACATGTGACAATGATACATCAGATAAAAAGTTAATATCCAAAAATTATCGGGAACTCAGACTACTTTATAAAGGATGACAAACAATCCAATTGAAAAATGGGCAAAGGACCTACACTTCTCCACAGGGGACATACAGATGGTCAAGAGACATATAAAAAAGTGTTTTAAGTCACTGATCATCAGAGAGATGCAAATTAAAATTAATGAGGTATCACCTCACACATGTCAGAATGGCTACCCATCAACAAATCAACAAATGACAAGTGCTGGCTAGATTGTGGAAATTCAGACTGGTGGTGGGAATTCAGACTGGTGCAGCCACTCTGGAAAACACTACGGAGTTTCCTTAAAAAATTAAAAATGGAACTACCATTTGACCCAGTGATCCCATTTCTAGGAATATATCCTAAAAGACCAAAAATACCAATCAGAAAGAATGTATGCACCCCTATGTTCATAGCAGCACAATTTACAATAGCTAAGATCTGGAAACAGCCCAAGAGCCCATCAGTAGTTGAGTGCATAAAAAAGTTGTGGTACATTTTATACCGTGGAATACAATGGAGCATTGAAAAAAAAGAAAAAGAAAAAGAAGGATCGAAGGATCCCTTACCCTTTGAGACAGCATGGAGGGACCTAGAGAGAATAAGCTAAGTGAAATAAGACAGTCAGAGAAAGACAAGAATTACTCATATGTGGAATCTAATGAACAAAATAAACTGATGAACAAAATAGATCCAGAGATATAGAGGCATGGAACAGACTGTGGACTCTCAGGGGGAAATTGGGGTTGGATGGGCAGGTGGAAAGAGATCAACCAAAGAACTTGTGTTCATATATGCATAACCCATGGACACAGACAATATGGTGGTAAACGTTTGGGGTGGAGGTGGTGGGGGCTGGCCAGAAGAGGTCAATGGGGAGAAAAGGTGGACATATGTAATACTTTCAACAATAAAGATTTTTTTAAAAAAAATCATTGCTAATATGTATGTCAAATAGTTTACCACCTTTGTTTTCTTCTACGAGTTTATGGTTTCAGGTCATACATTCAAATCTTTAATCAATTTTGAGTTAATTCTTGTGTATGATATTGTATAGTGGTCCAGTTTCATTATTTTGCATTTTACTGTCCAATTTTCCCAACATGGGGAAATATTAGTTTTCCAGTGTCACTCTATATATGGTGTGATTTAAGATCAATTGGAACGTCTGCATCCCCGCTCACCTTCTGTTAATGTTAGTCCATTATTAACAATGCATTCCTTCAGGTCAGGTCTTCTCAATCTCATCCTTATTGACATTTTGGGCCAGATAATTCTTTGTTGTGGAGGACTGTCCACATTGTAGGATGTTTAACGACATATTTGACCTCTACTCACTACATGCCAGTAGATGTCAATTGTAACAAATAAAATTATCTTTAGTCAATGGTAAATAGAACCATACCTGGTTGAGAATTACTGCTTTAAATCCAGACCTCCTCCTTTACACACACACTTCATTTTATTCTTCTTTCTCATCCTCTTTGTCTACTCCCTTTCCCCTTCTCCTTTCCTCAGTAAATGTCATCATACTTTCTTCTTTATATTCTCAGGAAAAACAAGAATACTATTCTCTCAGAAAATGTAACACATGAAGCCATTATTAGCCACTAATGACTAAGGGTAACCAACCACCTCATTTTGAAAAAGAGTGAAGAAGTTCCCAGGATGTGAAAATTTCAGTGTTAAAATTGGGGAAACCCTGGTCAAACCAGGGTGAGTTGGTCACCTCAACCTAGTGGATAACCCTTTTAACCTCTGACCCTTATGGTTCAGTCTGTGGATAAAGTCTTATTCATAGAAGCACAGACCAAATATCTATTAATAATAAAAATGGAATTACATTCTAATTTTTGTGCTTTAAAAAATGTGTTAAAGTTGATTCTTTAACCATCCTAACAACTCTTTTATCTTTTTTCCATTTTCCCCAATTATCTTATACCCACACTACTTCAGCTCCTTATTTCCCTAATTTTCCAAAATTCTCCTTTCTCGTTATTTTGAAAAAAAAAAAAAAACAACCCTTTCTTTCTCTTCCCACCTCTCAGATTCTATCTTTATTTCCACCTTTCAACATAAACTCTGAGAACTGACTAGGCAAGAACAGAAAGGACACTTTCTGGGTGGGTGGATGTGTATTGCAGAAGAGAAACTAAGCTGTCTGAGTCACCATTCACTTCAGTGTGGCAAGAAAAATCCCAGACTATTTGCATGTAATATCACATATGCATTAGTTTATGAGCTCCTTTAATAAGAATAGTTAGAA
This sequence comes from Myotis lucifugus, assembly GCF_000147115.1. NCBI lineage: Eukaryota > Metazoa > Chordata > Mammalia > Chiroptera > Vespertilionidae > Myotis > Myotis lucifugus. Next base: position 1,594,412 of record NW_005871188.1, read on the forward strand.
ATGGAAGCAGGGGAATGAGGAAATCATAGCAGTTGAGTTTTGATGAGATGTAAAAATGGAAAAGAGAAGATTTATCCACATAGGGTTCTGCTCAGAGCAGCTGTGGGGAGGACCTGAGGCTGCCAGTGCTCAGTATTAGTTCTTGAGTATTTCTTAGCAAAGGGCAGAAGTCAAGGTTAAGGTCATCAAAGGGGAATACAATTTGCTATTTCATAGCACTGGATAAAGGCAAAGTTCCTTCTCTTGGTTACACCCTCATCTTTAGTTCCTTTCTTCCATCATTGAGTCCCTTAAAGCGTAGTTACCATTTGTCCAACTCTTGCTTTTCCTTCAAATGTTTTGAAGTCACTACACTGCCCGCCACAAAATCTTTTCTTTAGCAAAAGAGTCCTAAAACATAAGACATAAGTTCTGAAAGAAAAATATTAAACTATGAGGTCCTTGATATAATAATAAATGCCCATGAAATGAAAACACTTCTCATGTATGCACTTTAGAAAAAGATACAGAAGGAGTTCTGGACTCTTACTCTGTGAACTTATTGGTTGGTTGCATTTCCTACACATAAAATGTTCCCTCGTGATTCATATTTTGAATGCATAAATTCGGAATAATTAAAATCACTTCTTTAACTTGGGCAAAGGATCAAAGCATCTGAAAGACAAGGAAGGCACTGATTACAAACAAGGGCATCTATATCTATTTATGGGATTCTGAATACTGCAGAATGCCTGAAGTCATTTTCATGCTTCAGGTTCATAGTGACTCAGCTCTTTCTTTGTCATAAATATCATTAAGAAAACTTGCCCTGACTTTCCCAGAAGCAGATGATGCTTCTCATTTGATTAAATCTAATTTAATAAGTAAGAATGCATTTGTTGATGAACTCCTGCGTAGATTGAATATGTGTTTTATCATAACATTTAGTATAAAGATTATTCTATCAACTCCTTAGCCATAATTTTCCTCTACAATCCTACATTGAAATGTTCTAGAAAAACCCCTTTGATAAGGACTGCCTAATTTTGGTGACAGAGATAAAGTTCAGGGTCTGGTAGGATGGGCATCTAGGAGCACCACTCCCTGCATAGTCAGGAAAACAGAAACTTAAAGTGTAACCCTGGGAAATTGTAACCCACTCCACCATTCTGACATTGTTTCTGTAAGTGCTGACTCTGGCTAGTCTGCAGCTTGTAGATAAATAATATGTTTGTATAAGAATCCTAGGAACTGGCTTCAGAAGATACAGACTCTGACCTTCAGGCATCCCAGTCCCAGTTCCTGGAGATTTGCTGACTTTCAACCTAGAATCAAGATAACAAAGAACCAGGATGTCAAAGACCAGGATGTCACACACTAGACCATCACTTGGCCAGATTCAAGGTCCTTATGGGAATGGACTGCGCTGGCCTGCACGTAGACAACTTTTCAATCCCTGCCCTTGACTGCTTTGCTCTGCTTTGCCTCTCCCTCCTTATAAGTCCTCTGCCTGCACTGAGATGTTGAGATGGGCTTTGTGACAAGAGTCCCCATCTCCTTAGGTGACTGGCACTTGAATAAAATCTTTTTCCTTTTTCACAGACATCTGTCTCACGAGTTTGGTTTTTGTGGCAGCAGATGGCAGAACTTGGTTCCGGTTACAAAAGCCACTGTGGGTCTGGCGACACCCTCAGACAAATGCTGGCTTTGGCTCTTGGGTTTCCACTTTGCCTGATATTGACTTTTATTAATACCTTAATTTCCTTGCCATCTCAAAGAAACACTAAATTATATCTTATCTTTTTTAAAATAAAGCTTAAATTGTTTTTATTGATTGGGACATTTAAGAAAGCAAGTGTTCTGTTATGCCAGAGGCCCTACAGTTGCTCTTAAAAAATAAAATTTTTGTTTGTTCTAATAATAATTTATCTCCATTTCCTTCAAGTGTGATATAGAAACTACAAACTCTTATCCAGGTAGCTACTCCTTTCCTCATTCACTCAGTCTGCTTCCAACTTGTAAACTTATAATAGCTTTTACCTCTTTATTTTCTCTATTTCTTCTTGTATTTGCAGCAGTTGCTTTGACATCATCCATTGTCAAGCATAAGGGGGAGAGAGGGAACTATTTTCTCTAGATTATTGTCAAATAAAAAAATTCAAATGTGAACAGACTTTTTTTGCCATTTGTACTTTCATACAGTCACTTGTACTTTTATATAGTTGGTGTTCAGGAAAATTAAAAATTTTAATTTATATTAACAATAAAAACAAAGTACTTATGAATAAATCTAAAAAAGATATGTAAGATATTTGTATAGGAAATTATAAAAAGTTATTAGGAAAGAACAAAGAACACTCAAATAATGGAAAAATGTTTGTGGATAGGAAGAGTCAGTATAAAAAATATGTCAATTCTTCCAAATGTATCTATAGATTTAATAAAAATTCAATAAAAATACCAATATAGAGTTTTTTCCCCCTAGTGTACTTGATAAACTCATCAAGATTTACAGAGGTCAAGCATAGTCAAGACTCTCCTGAAGAAGAAAAAGTTGTGTCCGGGGATTCTTGTCCCATCAGTTATCAAGCTACATTGAATACCATAGTATTGAACTGGTGCAAACAGACAATTGTCTACTGGAACAGGCTACATGCCCCAAACAGACCCACCAATATATGGATTTATGGCAAAGAGAGAATCAAAGACCAGAGGAGAAAGAATGAAATACCAATAAATTGTTCTGTGACATTGGGTGTCTGTATAACTTATCTACTGCTAGGTGACAACCTTTCCTTGCTCCTATTTTGTGCTTAAAATAACAACTATTTGTTGATTTTACAATTCTTAGGTCAATAATTTGGGCTGGGATCAATTGGGTGCTTTTCTTAACTGGCTTATTTAACTCGTTAATGTGTCTTTGAGCAGCTAAAAAATCAGTTAGGCTGATCTACTTCTGTGTTGGTTGGTTGGCTGTTGGCTGGAGTGACAATTCTGACTGGGCCACAAACCTCTCACCACGCAGCAGTTAGTACATGTATGTTCACATGATGATGATTGACATGATCACAGAAAGCAAAAGTGATCTAGGCCTGGAATTGGTACATCACTTCTGCTGCATACTAATGGTGAAATAAGTCCCAAGATCAGTCTAAATTCAGGGGTGGAGAAATAGAGATCTCTTTATGGAAGCATTATAGCCATTTTTGCAATCTACTACAGCCTATCCTTTGGACAAAATAATTACCATTCCTTCCACATGTAAGACACCCAAAATCTCATCCTATCTAATAAAATGGTGATATGCAAATTAGCCATCACTCCGTCACAAAGATAGCAGCGCCCATAGCCACAAGATGGCAGTACCCAGTCCTCTCAGCTTCGCCGGAGTCCCCCAGTCCCAGGGGCGGAGGGCGGCTGCCGAGAGCAGGCAGCATGAATGGCCGGGCAGAATGCTTGCTTTGAGGCCCTGCCCAAGCCACGGGAGAGGCTTGAGTGGAGCAGGGGACCCTGCCCAAGCCACTGCGGAGGCTTCAGCAGGCCTGGAATCGAGTCGGGGGTCCCTGCCCAAGTCTAGTGGAGGCTTGAGCAGAGCTGGGGGGCCCTGCCCAAGCCACGGCAGAGGTTTGAGCAGAGCTGGGGGGCCCTGCCCAAGCTGCGGTGGGGGCTTGAGCAGGCCCAGAGACAGAGGGGATGTGCCAGCTGCAGCTTGCAGGCAGTCCCGCCTCTGTGTGTGAGCTGCAGAGGAAACACCTTTTTTGACTGCTCATTGGCTAAGCTCCCTGTAAGTGTTCTTGGTAACTTGGGTAATAAGAATTCAAGAAGGTGATCTAGGGTTTTTCCACCTCACACCTGGAGGAAAAAACGAAGGTCCGCTGCTGGAGGGCTAAGAAATGTCATATCCTGCCCTAGCCGGTTTGGCTCAGTGGATAACGCCTCAGCCTGTGGACAGCAGGGTCTGGGTTCAATTCTGATCAAGGGCATGTACCTAGGTTGCAGGTTCCTCCCTGGCCGGGGCCCAGGTCAGGGCTCATGCAGGAGGCAACCAATCAAAGTGTCCCTCTCACGTTGATGTTTCTCTCTGTCTTTCCCTCTCTCTTCCACACTCTCTCACACTCTCTAAAAATCAATAGAAAAATATCCTCAGGTGAGGATAAACAAAAAAAGAAAGAAATGTCATATCCTATGAAAGACACATCTTGAAAATGCCTAAAGAAAGTTGTCATTTTTTTTGTGGTGAAGGAACTGGAGTCCGTGTTGATGAAAACACCTTGGTGGCTGTGGCAGCCAGCAGTGGCAGCAGCAGCGGGGTGATGGGGGTGGTGCCTTCCCCTGATCAGCCCAGTTGCCTTCCACAGAGGGAGGCCAGACTGTGGCTTAGGCCTGCAGAGATGATGATACAGCTTCTGTGACTAGCCTTAACTCTTCTGCCACTGGCCGTTGTCTCAAGATTTATCGCACATTTCGAGATGAAGAGGGGAAAGAATATGTTCGCTGTGAGACAGTCCGAACGATTAAAAAGTTGTCCCACTGGGAAGTGATTGATGTGGTGCGCACAATGTCAACAGAACAGGCCCGCTCTGGGGAAGGGCCAATGGGTAAATTTGCCCGTGGATCAAGGTTTTCTGTGGCTGAGCATCAAGAACGTTACAAAGAGGAATGTCAACGCATCTTTGACCTACAAAACAAGGTTTTGTCATCAACTGAAGTCTTATCAACTGATACAGATAGCAGCTCAGCTGAAGACAGTGACTTTGAAGAAATGGGGAAGAATATAGAGAACATGTTGCAGAATAAGAAAACCAGCTCTCAGCTGTCACGTGAACGGGAGGAGCAGGAGCGGAAGGAACTACAGAGGATGATACTGGCAGCAGGTTCGACAGCAGCTGCCCTCTCACTGCAACAGGACTTGTTTCCCATTTCTACCTTGGACCACAGGGAAAGGGGCAGATGAAGGAAAGGGCTGTGTCAGGATGCTGCCTTCTTCCCTTTCTTCTCCTTCTTTTTTCTAAACACTTCTATGCCTTGTAGTTCTTTTGCTTTCTTTTCTTTTTCTCTCTACTACCCTCCATCCTCTATAACAGCTGACCCAGAGGACACAGCTTACTCCTCCTTGGACACCGACACCACCATCAAGCACGGCCCTGATGGACCCTTTGATGCAGCCCTTCAACTTGCTGATGCTTTGGGAAGCCCGTCGCCAATGGCACCACCCACTAGCCAGATCAACAAGGACAATCAAACCAACAACTTGAGGACAGCTGAAATCTCTTGACTGAAGAGGCCAGCAACCTCCTAAGGAATGGGGCTCCTTGTGCGCTTCATCCACCATGTTTATAGCTATGCTTATTGTCATTGCTTGCCAGTCTTCTTCCGAGGCTTAAACAGCCCAATCTGAGAGGTGGCCGCTGATTTGCATGCGCTATCATTTAAAAAATAAAAAAGGGGGAATTTGCCGGAAGCCGGTCCATCCTTGCTGCTTGACACAGTCGCTGCAGGAAAGAAACATCTGCATAGCATATGTTTCAAGGGACCTGGCATATATAGCATATTGTTCTTAATATGTTTGCTCTCCTTAGTGCCATGTGTTTTAACTAAGGTCACCTCTCTGAGAAAGGTTGTTTCCCCAGGTGGGGATTTTTCCCTGAGGTTAGGGAGGGGATATAACCCCTTAATTAAGTGCCAGGCAGGTAGTTAAGCTACATAATCTTTACTCCCTGGAATGGAGATAAGAAACACCCTAACCTTTGTAATAGAAATTGACAGGATTAAAATCAGCTGGTATAAATACAGATGTAACAAGACAATAAACATCAGATCCTCATCAGTTCCTAACCAGAGCTCCGACCAGAACTTTGGCTGGAGATCCTGGCTAGAGGTCCTGACTAGGCTGCTGATCAACTGAAGGCTGTCTTCGTGTCATTCCTTCTTCGCCGACTCCGTCCACACCTTTGGGGACCCCTGGACCTGCTGGGGTTGGACTCCAGCACTCAGAATATGTTTTTATTGATTTTTAGAGAGGGGGTGGGAGAGAGAGAGAAACATTTATATGAGAGAAACATCAATCAGTTGCCTTCCTCCCGAACCCCGACCAGGAATCAAACCTGCAACCTAGGTATGTGCCCTGATCTAGGTATGTGCCCAGGAATAGAAACTGAAACCTTTTAGTGTACAGGATGATGCTCCAAACAACTGAGCCACCCAGCCAGGCCTCAATAATATCCTTGGTAATTTATAACGTGTCTGACAAGAGCTGGTACTAGGAATAGTAAAGTCAGCTGCAGTTTACTTATTGTTTATTTGTACATGCATGATTAGCATTTTCAAATAGTTGCCAGAAAATGTGTTTCACTCGTCAAAACTTCCTTCTTGGTTAGTCACAAAAGGGAATTTGTGAATTCCCTTCTCCCTCCCAGAGGCCTTTATCAGAATGGGCCACAGAGCCAAATCTGTCAATTACCTTAGCCTGGCCCAACAGACTGAGGCGGACTTTCTGGTTCACTGACCTTAGAGCCGCCCTGGTAACGAGGCCAGAGGGCAAAGCAGCGTGACTCGGAGGCTGGGTGGGTGTCCCCTGCTCTCCAAGGGACTCGTTCCAATTCTGCCAGATTGTCAGCACTTTTCAATAAGTGTCTAGCCTCACAAGGAAAGCTGCCAGCATCATTTCCTATTTGGCTTTGCCCTGTGAGTCCAGAGGAAACCTGATTATGTCACCTCTCTCTGGAACCACCCAAAGCACAGGCAGGAAGAGCATGGGCGGAGGGGAAGCGAGAGCTGAGGACTGGACATGGAAGAAGGTGGTATTTGGGAAAGCTCTTGCAGGGGTTAGGAAAATAAGAGAGACTAGGCCAAAGTGCCTGAAACTGGAAGAAGGACAGTTTGTTGTCATCAAGAGCCCAAGTCCCCTGGAGGAGACAAGAAGGAGGGTGTGTCCTCAGAGAAGGTAAACTATGGTGATACAATCAGCTACAGCACTTAGCTTTGGCTCAGTCTCTGCTAGTCCGATTGGCTGGCCAGAAACATTTGTCCTGTGCTGCTTTCCTGTCTGCTCTAGAACTTATTCTTCACAGCAGAATTGACAATTGCAGCTCTGTCCATGTTTCTCTTCCCTTGCCCTATATCCTGTATATACATTTCTTTCTTTCTTCTTTCCCTGATTTCCTCCTGTTACAGAAAAGAAAGAGCCAAACACTGGACATTGAGAATTGCAGTGGAGAAAGATTGGGTGTTTTATTATGAATGGCTCCATCCAGGAGAATGGGAAGCGAATGCTCACAAGCCCAAACTCCCTGATCCAGGGTTCGGGGCAGGTTTTTAAGGTGAATGGGGAGCAGGTATGCAGAAGCGCTAGGAGGACCTTGGAACTTGGCCATTTATGGTCAGGGTGTCAGCGCAGGATCTTCCTGGACAATGGATCCTTTGCTTCTGAAAGGGTTCCAGTGTTTTAGTTCTGGTTATGCCCTTGTCCTTTGATTCTGACCTGTGTGAGCTCAAAACATTGGTTCCGGTTGCAGTTGGAGATCAAAGTTCTCTCCTCTGAGCACGCTTCAGCTGCATGACTTGCGGTTTTGGTCTGTTCTCTCCAAAAAGCAACTCAGTATCTCGTTAAGCAGAAGACTATTTTGAGCTGGTTCTGTGGTTACACTTCTCCCTATTATTTTTCCTCTTTTATTCGTGTATTACATTTAACTGCTGGTACCTATAAATAGCATATGACCGTCCTAATATCTTCAGGAAAAAAAGACTGATTGTCACTTGTTTGAGGATATGAAACAGCTTATTGTAGAAAATTATAGGTATACATATATATAATCCCAGAAGTTTCTATTGGCTATGGAATTTATTTTGCTATATAAGAGTAAATCAGGAGCTTTATATTCTTGGGGCTGTGAGAAACTGAAGTTATTCTAAACTTACTGAGGAATGTTGAAGCCTGTGACTAATTGTATGTGTTAGATACACAGTCAAGGGCAACTGTAGGAAGTACTGATAAAGAATTATAAAGAACAAAGTGTCAGAGTAATGGAACCACCCACACCGAGAATTATGATCAAGAGTGATGACAAACAGGATGTCAGAGTAAGCTTAGTGTCACGACTGATGCAAATTGAATAACTGCTGAAGGTTTAGTAAAAAGAAAGATGATGAATTGTACCTTCAATTCCATATAAATAGAGCTGAATGTCCATTTTAGTTTTGCAGTCATTTGCTGGCTATCTGCATGAATTCGAGGTTTTGCATTGTTTTGGTTGGTCGATTTTGCTCAATAAAAAACTTGGCTCATTTACATTTATAAATGGTCTCATTCATTTGTGTTTAAATCCCCCCCAAACAATGTTGAGTAAATATCATTATGTTTGTTGGTTTGGGAATCAGATGGGCCGGGCTCAAATATACTGCTCTGCAATTTACCAGCAGGAATATTGGGTAAGTTTTAACCTCTCTGAGTTTCAGTTTCCTCATTTGTAAAATAAGAATGACAATAGCTACCTTGCAGCATTGTTTTAAGGTTTAGAGCAGCGGTTCTCAACCTGTGGGTCGCGACCCCTTTAGGGGTCGAACGACCCTTTCACAGCGCCTACGACTATCGGAAAACACATATATAATTACATATTGTTTTTGTGATTAATCACTATGCTTTAATTATGTTCAATTTGTTACAATGAAAATGCATCCTGCATATCAGATATTTACATGACGATTCATAACAGTAGCAAAATTACAGTTATGAAGTAGCAACGAGAATAATTTTATGGTTGGGGGTCACCACAACATGAGGAACTGTATTAAAGGGTCGCGACATTAGGAAGGTTGAGAACCACTGGCTTAGAGACACTTGTGCAAAGCTTCTGGCTATAATGCGATTCTCAGCAGGTTGTCCACAAATGAAAGGAATGCTGCTTATTACAAGTTAAGTAAATTATGATGTGTTTGGGGGTATTTTTTTTTTTGCATGGAATACTGTCACCATTTAAAATAAAATTTCCAAAGATTTTTACTGTGGAACAAATGCTCATGGTAAAATATTAAGTATAAAGGCAGGTTACAAAAGTGGCTATGAAGTATGATTTAAACAATGCAGACAAAACCTGTGTAAGAAAGAAACGTTTGGAAGGGCATAGACCAGGGGTGGGCAGACTTTTTGACTCGAGGGCCACAATGGGTTCTTAAACTGGACCGGAGGGCCGGAACAAAAGCATGGATGGAGTGTTTGTGTGAACTAATATAAATTCAAAGTAAACATCATTACATAAAAGGGTACGGTCTTTTTTTTTTTTTTTAGTTTTATTCATTTCAAACGGGCCGGATCCGGCCCGCGGGCCGTAGTTTGCCCACGGCTGGCATAGGCCAACATGCAGAAGGGAGTGTGCTGTCTACATACCCCGTACCGTACCGCCTCTTCTTTGTTGGCAGGGTTTGGCTCCTATGACACAGGCTGGACATGGCAGGTGCTGCTTTGGAAAGCACCTGGCAGTGGGGCCCTGTTAGGAGGTGAATTTGGCCAGTGGGAAAGAAGTCTGGGGCAGGGTTTTCTCTCTAACTAAAGTGACCCATGGCAGAAACATCCATTTTGGAGGCTCAAATATTATCATATTTATACGTAGTACCCGGAACAGGAGGAACCATCTGCAAGTGTGAAGATATGGAGTCAATGGCCTGGCCAGTGTGGCTCCGTTGGTTGAGCATTGACCCATGCACCAAGAATTCACTGGTTTGATTCCAGGTCAGAGCACATGCTCAGGTTGTGGATTCAATCCCTAATAGAGGGCATGCAGGAGGCAGCCAATGGATGAGGTTTCTCTCTCTTAGATGTTTCTATCTCTCTATCCCTCTCCCTTCCTCTCTCTCTAAAAATCAATAAAAACATTTAAAAAAAAGATATAGAGCCAATGAACTCCTGGCACCTGATGAAATTGTTGGACTGCTTTAACAACATTTCCTCCAAACTTCTTATATGTAAAGTAATAAACCTCTATTTTTAAAGCCACTTTTTTTAGTGTACAGTGAGGACTTGACTTACGAGTGTCCTGACTAACGAGTTTTTCGAGATACGAACCATCTCTCGGCCGATGTTTTGCTTTGAGTTGCGAGCTAAAATTCGGGTTATGAGCCAGCTTCAGATACCCCCCCGCTAGTTGGCGCAGCGAACATCACAGTGAACGCCACAACATCAGCCCAGCATCACGTGTCTCACTCGTTCACTTTTTGATTTGACATACGTGTAATTTGAGTTACGAGCTCCGTCACTGAATGAATTAAACTCGTAAGTCAAGGCCCCACTGTATTCTGTTTCTTGAAGCTGAGTGCATACTGATTTGAAAAATAAACTATTTTCATGCTTATTAACTTACTTCAGAACCTAGAACACAACATCTGACAAAACAGCTTTTAAAAACATATTGTTTGTTTTTTTGGGAAAAATTATATGCCCATTAAATAAAATTATGAAAATACAAATAAGTGTATAGAAATTAGCATGCACTCACAATTCCATATAATTATGTGATATAATCAGGTAACATTTTAGTATAGATCCTCAAACATGCATATACACATATACATATCATATAATTGAGATCATACTGTACATATTTTTTTTTACTTCATACACAATTTTGTGCTAAAACAGTTTTTTTATGTTGAGATGGGGGCTGTCGGTTAGTTTCTAGCAGGGAACCAGAGCCATGCATATTCCTTTACTATAGAAAAGTCTTCTTTTCTTTGGAAAGGTTATTGTTTCCTACTGTTTTCTTTTTAAATGACAGTGATAGCTATCAGAATGACATGTGATGATTACTAACAAAAGTTTGGCAGAAGGTAGACAAAAATCACTATCATAAAATCTTTGTGGTGGACTTCCTATTATTTTGGAAGAAGCAAATGAAACGCCATAAACTATATCATTAAGCACTCATCTATTAACTTTCTCCAAAGGTTGATCTTTCTATCAAGAGAGGCATATCAGGTGCTCTGAGAAGTAGCCAGTGGAGAAGACCCAGTTTAAAGCTCCTCATACTTCCTTTTTCATATTACATAAAAATATACAGCAGATACAAAGGCAAACGGGGGAGGCTAAAAACCTCAGGGTTCACATATAGGGAAGTCATGTTTTGAAACAACAGTGGGAAGATTCTGAATTTTTGGAGTATGTTGCAGAGTTGAATCACAGACTGTGGGTTAAAGCAGAGGTAGATTTGTGGCTGGGAAAAGGAAGGTAGGATAATGATCAGTGTGAGTTGAGTTTTCATAGCATTAAATTACATAGTAAATATGTAACAAATCTGTCCTGGGAATGATGTAATTGGCAAATTTTGTGCCTTTCTATATTATATGGCCCCACCCAGGATCAGTGATTTAGTGCTTTAATCGGGATGGGAATTTCCAGTAGATGAGTAATATAGGTAGTGACTAATCTGAGGAAATCAAGGGCAACTCAACATTGAAAATATTGACTGAACTCATTTGAAGAATCAATCTAAGGGGTAATTTATACCTATTGGTAAGAGCGCAACACCTGGTATCCCAGCAATGTTACTGTAAAGCTAAAGTCAACTAGTTTTTAGCTATGTTTGGATGTCAGTGGTACATAGGATTAACTTTTTATATTACTGTAATATAATATTTTACAGATAACAGTGGCTTTTCTTTCTTTTTCAGTAATGTAGAGTAGTTTGTTGTAGATCAAACCTTCCCTTGAGAATTAGAAATGCTGGGCAATACATAAAACCATCAGTTTGACAGAGTTAGAGAACTATAAAGCCACCAAGGGCTTTGAAGGGTCAAGATTCCTGGGAGAAGGTGCAATGGATAAATTTAGGACCCTCCTACAATCTTCTGGGTCCTGTCTCCCAGATCTTCACATGTATCATGGACACGAGCTCACCTCCAGTTCATAAAAAAACTTAGTAGTCGGCTGAGCCTCCCCAAGGTAAGTGCTAGTCTCCAGCAGGGACTCAATTGTGCCTGATGTAGTAGGAGCCGATGCAGCTATGGCACCAGGCCCTACCATAACCATCAAGGATCTGATTTCTGTCAGTTATGGAGTTGGATAAAGCAATATGCTTCAGGGTAAGGGGTATTGACCTAGTGAGTCTGAAGAGGTCAGTTGAAAGATCTGGGATTGCATGTCTTGTACATTTTGACCAATAAAATTTAAGTCAGGAGGAGCCATTGCATATACTCCCTTTCCTTTATTCTTACAATAGACTATTCCAAGACAGGGTGTTTCTCTACAGTGAACAGTGGTCATTTGCTGTAACACACTAGCAAATACTAGCTTGTATTTGCTTCTCCCTTTATGCCCCCTTTCTTTTTTCTTGACTTTTACTATCTCAGGTTATACCTCCAGTAAATTAGCATTTCACTTTTACCTTTAGTTTTCTTTTCTGAGAAACATAGGTTAAGATAGAATGAATGTTTAGAGACGTGAACCCAATTTGACTCTATTTTCTCCCTTTGGGCATTTGTCTATTGGTAAGAAGATGCCAAGAGTCTGAGAAGCTAAGTAGAGTTTCTAGCAATCTTAAAGTGTTGGTGGGCAAACATTGAATTTTAGGTCTACCAAGAAGGAGAGGTTCAGACAAACACTCCAGTTTTAACTTGTAACTGGCATCAAATCAACCAAACCTTTATTGGATTAAAATAATGTTCCTCTTATCTAATTATCAAACAAAAATGAATTCTCTTTGGAAGATAACAGTGTCTAGAGTCTTAAAATATTTCTACAATTTGTCATATATATTGTGTAGCTACCAATCAAAATTACTAGGCATAACAATAGATGAGACCACTTCTCATGATACTGCAGATGAGACTGAAAAACAAGAGTAAAAACAAATGATAGAAAACCCTCACTGGAGATTCAAATATTGAAATTACTATAAACAGATTTTTACATATTCATATGCTCCAGGAATCAGATGGAAAATAGCACAAAATTAGAAAATTCTCCAAATGGAAATTTTAGAACTAAAAAATGTAATAATCAAAATTAAAAAGTTAATAGAAGCAGATTAAAAAGTAGGAAGCATCAGAGATATATGGGAAATGGTAAAAATATTTAATATATATGTAACTTAAATCCTACCCCCCCCCCCCAAAAAAGGAGAAAGATGAAGCAGAGAAAAAATTTGAAGATCAAAATGTTCAAATTTTACAAACAATCAAGTCACAAATTCAGAAAGCCATAAACTCCACGCAAATTAAATATAAAGAACACAACATACAGGTGTATTATAGTAAAATTGCTTAAAAAATAGACAAAGACAAAGGAAAATGTTAATACAAGCTAGAGGGAAAAGATGTATGATTGTTTTGGGCCTGTCTCAACCTATCAATAGTGATGCTGTTGCTAGGATTGCCTGGGATACTCCCCTCTGGAGCCAATGCTGTGGCTGAACCAAACCTTGTGGTTCTTAGGATTGCAAGACACCCATTAGCAGCAACCATCAAGGAACTTGGAAAAGACAAGGTTTATTACTCACAGGACATGTCCACGGCCACGCAGCAAAGTCACCAGAAGAGAGAGAGAGAGAGAGAGAGAGAGAGAGAGCATGGACCTGGGGTTCTGCCTTTTTTAGGGTTGAAGGTGGGGTGCCTAGGGTTTTCTGGGTTCACTCTGAATTGGTGAATTTAAACATAAAAGCGGGAAAGGAAAAGCAGCATCATTCAAAAGGTCAGTGATGGAGGTCAACCAGGGCTTCCTAAAAAGGGAACTTCATGGGTGGGGTGTCCTGGCTCTCTCACTAGTTGTGTAGCTGGCAATGTGTTTATTCCAAACGGAAGTCTGCAGTGGATGCTTCAGCAATCAAAACCTTAATGTCAGGCTATCACTTTACAATAAGAAAAGCTAATTGTTTTTTTAAATTACAATGATCTTTAAAATAGACACAATAAGACCAATGCTCAATTTCTCAACAAAACCAAGTAGCCACAAACACCAAAATGGCATCTAATGTTAAAGCTAGGAAGAAAAACTGCACTAAAATTCTATACCTACTGAAAATATCTTTCCAACGTGAAAGTGAAACAAAGGAAATTAAAAGAAGCAAACTGTGGTTATGATAGAGGCTGAAACCAGCATTTATTGAAGATCTTGTACCTGTAAGTATGTATTCATATTTTACCTCACCTAATGGGAAATATACTCAATATCTCTATTTTAAAAAAGAAAATACCAAACCTGAGAGGGAGTAAGCAACTTGTCCAAGGTCTCACAGCTTGTTTTTCTGTCTCCAATGCATTTGTTTTCCGCACTATATTTTGTTGATGTAAGAAACATACAAACCTGTAGAGAATTTTTATGAGTTTATTTGAGGCAAACTGACAACATATGCTGGGGAGCAAGGTCTCTGCTGGTCTAGAGCATAGCACTTTTGCAGCTTATCTTATACATTAGAATCAAAGGGGATTACTTGGAATCCATTGGTGGTAGTTAGGGAGGAGGGAGAAAGCAAAGCAGAGAAATCTCTGGGATTGGATAAAAAGTAAAGCAGATAGACAAATGCTTCTTTTACATAGGAGGGTGTAGGATAGGTAACAATAAACAATGAGGTGTTCTGTGGTCTCTGCTCTGGTGCAGTGATTGTGTCCTGAGGGGTCTGGAAAAAGAAAATCACCTTGATATTCCAAAGGCATGTTATTGTAGGTGGAAAAAGACAGTAGACAGGCTGAGTTAAGGTAAAGGTTGTCTTTTATCAAGGAAGATACCAGCCTAGGATATGACTGCCTGCCATAAACTGCTTTTAGTTAGGAAGTTTTTATTTCAGACCATCCTGTGTGGTTACTTCAGGTCTGGGGTTTGTAAGGCCACCATGGAGACCTCCCTGAGCTTATCAGGCTTAGTGTGTGGCCCCTTTTCGATTCACAATTTATATCATCCTTGTAATTTGCTTCAGAATTCACATATTTCCTTATCAGACACTATCTCAATTTGAATAATGTAGATGTTGAATCTAATCATGTAAATACAAAAAAATAATTCATTTTATATAAATCTGTCTTTGATTTTCAGATAATCCCTTGAGAATGCAACTTTTCAAGGTAACAGAAGTTAATCAAACTTCTCAATAATGAGCCTGGGAATAGTGCTGGAGCCCAACAAGTTGAATGTAGCTAAAATAGGAAAGTAAACTATTCACTCATAATAAAATGTAGCTTTTTTCATTTTTATTTGTCTACATCAACTCAATCTCCCTAAACACATCTATCAAGACTGGAAGAATATCCAATTTTTATCTGGCAGAAAATTTAACTGTATTTATGGAGTGGGTGGGTGGGACCCCTTTTTCGATAACAGGATTCTGTAAGAAATCCTGGGGATTATTGGAAATTTGAAATGGATCTCTGAGGTTAACTTTCATTGTCACTGTCAAAATACTCATCGTCCAACCTGAGCAGTATATTCCACACCAAACCTCACAGTCAGGAATCTCAGTGCCACAGGCCCATGCAAGTATCCCCTGTTGAGAACTGGGCAGCCCCACCACTGTGGACTCTTTCCCACCACTGCCCTCCCTCAAGTCCAGGCACTCCATTCTCTTTCAACTTTGACCTCTTCAGACAGCTCAGCTCATAGACTCCATTCTAGACTTTTTGAGGGGAAAAAAAGACTTTAACTTTTTTTAGCACTATATAGTATTTAAATTTTTATTTTTCAATTATAGTTTACATTTAATATATTTTGTATTAATTTCAGGCGTACAGCATAGTGCTTAGATAATCATATACTTTACAAAGTGTCCCCCCTCCCCCAATATTTCTAGTAATCACCTGGCACCATTCATCAGTTATTACAATATTATTGCCTACATTCCCTATGCTGTACTTTACAACCCCTTGACTGTCTTGTAACTACCAACTTGAACCTCTCAATCCCTTCACCTTTTTTAATTCCTCCCCCTCTGGCAACCATCATTCCATTCTCTGTATCTGAGTCTGTTTCTATTTTGTTTGTTTGTTTGTTTTGTTCTTTAGACTCTACATATAAGTAAAAACTGTGGTATTTTTTTCTCTAACTGGCTTGTTTCACTTAGTATAGTAGGTCCACCTATGCTGCTGCAAATGGTAAGATTTTATTCTTTTTCATGGCCACGTAATATTCTATCTATACTAATAAAAGCCTGTGGCCATGATGCCGTAACGCAGAAGGACCAAACAACCAGTCACCAGGAGGTCTAGAGACCAGAACACCACGGCCCCAGCAGGGACATGCACCCTGATCAGGGGTGTGGCAGGCCTGCAAACCACCAGCACCCCAAGCCCAGGCCAGCCTCGCCCCCCAACGGAATCGGCCCTTGAGGAATCAGCTGTTAGCCATCTTGCTGTCAGCGGCCTGACAGCCAGGAATCCCATTCAACAGCACCCAGGACCCAGACAGCATGTTTTTGTTGTTTTTATATCATGTGTTTGTTGTTGTTATATCATGTTGTTATTGTTTATTTATTAATAAATTTATATATTACTTTCATATATATTTTTCTAATTTTCTTTCATCTCTGACACTTCTATTATAGAGAAAGAGCAAATAGTGATATTAAAATATTTCTTCTAATTAATTGCCTTTCAATGTGCATGAATTCATGCACCAGGCCACTAGTTGTATATATAGGTACTACAGCTTTTTTTTTTAATCCTCATCTGAGGATATTTTTGGATTGATTTTTAGGGAGAGTGGAAGAGAGAGGGAAAACAGAGAGAAACATCTATGTGAGAGAAACACATTGATTGATTGCCTCCTGCATGAGCCCCAATCAGGACCTGGGCCAGGGAGGAGCCTATAACCAACTATGTACTCAAACCCAGGATCCTTTGGTCTGCAGGCCAATGTTGTATCCACTGAGCCAAACTGGCTAGGGCTGTACCACAGCTTTTTTTATTCACTCGTCTATTGATGGTCACTTGGGCTGCTTCCATGGCGTGGCTATTGTAAATAATGCTGCAATGAACATATGGGTGCATATGTTCTTTCAAATTAGTGTTTTGGGTTTCTTCAGATATATCCTCAGAAATGGAATCACTGGGTCATAAGGCAGTTCCATTTTTAATTTTTGAGGTAACTCCATACTGCTTCCCACAGTGGCTGTACCAGTCTTCGTTCCCACCAACAGTGCACTAGGGTTCCCCTTTCCCCACATCCTTGCCAGCACTTGTTCTTTGTTGATTTATTGATGATAGCCATTCTGAAAAAAAGCCTTTAAATTTTTTCCTGGAAACAAATGAAGCTCTGGCTCTCAACATCCAAAACTGCCAGCCCTCTTAAGAACAAGAAAAAATGTTTCTGAGCCCACATCTAGGAAACACACACACACACACACACACACACACACACACACACACACACGAATGCTGACAGAAGAACCTAAGGGATATATAACCAAAATACCTTGGGCAGAACCTTGGAAACATCTCACAATTGTTTGTGACACAGTTTAAGCAGGTACGTATGGGTATTGGCAGGGAAATTTCCAGCAAAGGAGTTGGTGGCACTCCTGCTAAGGCAGGAGTTTAACTTTATCCTGTAGTCACAGGCTACAAGGAACAAGATCATCTTTCCAAAAGCTACGGTTGGGGCAAAGCAGAGTTATGTGCTTGGGATGGAATGATACTTTGATGGGACAGCTCATCAGCACTAGAGGAAGATGAGTGGTGGAGGTGCTGCGGATGCAGAATAGCTCCGTGGGTGTGCATGTGTGCACACGAAGGAGGAGGAGGGACTCCCCTCTGTTCAGAATGGGACATGGCCCGAGAAACAGTGCAAGAATGGTCCCAGAAAATGGGGGCAAGGGTGGACTGAAATAATTCCTTCCTTAATTGGTTTTCTCAGGGTTGGTGTGGTCTAAGAAATAAAGCTAGTGTATAGTTGGGTGGATGCTAGTATAATAGGATCAATAATTACAATACTTACCACCAGGCAGTGAACCTCACCAACATTTCAGCTACTCTGCTAAATGCTTTATATTCATCACTAGAGGCCCGATGCATGAAATTCGTGCAGGGGTAGGGTCCTTAGGCTTGGCCGGCAATCAGGGCTGATCTGTGGGGTGACTGGCGGGGTGATCGGGCCCCCGCTCGCACCCGCCTTGCCTGGCAGCCTGGCACCACTGGCTCGCCGGCCCCGCCCCCACCACCGCAGGGACCTGCGGGCTGGGGGCAGCTCCTGCATTGAGCGGCAGTGTGCATCATAGTGACTACCTGGTGGTCAGTGTGCATCATAGTGACTACCCGTTGTTCCACTGTTCGGTCTATTTGCATGTTAGGGTTTTATTATATAGGGTGTCAGTTACCACCCTGAAGGTAAGTGCCCTTAGCCTCACTTTACAGGTGAGATACCTGGGGCAGGTAAGCCTCAGAGTAGTGAATAGCAGAGCTGGGATTCAAACCCAAGTCTAAACCCAAAGGGTTTTGTTTACCATTATTCCTCATTTATTCATAAGAACAAAGCCAATGCTATTCCCTCTTCTTACCAAAGCACAATGCACTAGAGACTGTGGCTCCGGAATTGACATCAGAAATAGTAGACTCAAACTTTCTAGGACCAGTTGATAGAGAATGCAAACCTGATATGAGCTGGGAAATAAGGAGGTAATTTACTGCCAGCAATGGATTTGGATTTTTTAAAAATCTTGTTAGAATGCCTGGATACCTATTTATATATTAGGCAGAAATTATGTTCATTGCTTGGGTGTAGTAGCAACAATTTTTCAATAGTTCTTAAATAAATTAAAATGTGAGTCCTCTCTCTTTGTTTTAGACAATTAGATCTACTAATCTCTTGCCTCATCTTCTTTAAAAAATGTAACATTTTAGTAATTATAAAAAATAAGCATTCTATAAATGTACTTAAAACCATTGAATTGTACACTTTAAACAAATACTGTATATAAATTATAGTTCACTAAACTGTTAAAAATAAAAGTATGCTTTCTTATTAAAGTTGTATATATATCTACACAGCTTCTTCAGTTACATAGTATATGCATATACTGACTTTATGTAGTTATAGTTACTTTATGTTTGTTTGTATTAAGATGATTTGGAATATACTGTTCTCCAGTCACATATTTGTGTTGCTAATAGTTGCACAGACTTTTTCATATCTCTTATCAGTGTGCAGTCAGCCACTGTGTAGCTATTGCACAATTGCTTCCAGGATTCTGCTCTTATAAATGCCACTGTTTCACAAACACATGCACATACAGCTTGTATTCATTAAGATAAATTCCCAATAGTGGGATTACTAAATCAAAACCTATGACTCTTTTTGTGTTCTTGTCACAGGTTTCTTGATATAGTGGATCAATTTTAATGGCACTGACAACTTGGAGGTCACACATATCTTGCTGGTTTTCCTCTTGTGTGTAGTACATGCAGTTCCTTCTTTCTTTGTTGTTATAAAGATGTTTGTAGCATCTCCAAACAACTAAGACAATAATGAAGACTTAAAAAATATAATATAACCTCCCATTCCATAAATAGTATTGAATGTTGGTACAAATGCTCATCAATGTTTATTATCTGGATATTACCTTCATGCTATATATTTAAATAATTGATTTGTTAGAAGAAGGAGGAGGAGGAGGAGGAGGAGGAGAGGAAGGAAGAAAGAAGGGAAGAAAGAAATGAAGGAAGGAAAGAAAGAAAGAAAGAAAGAAAGAAAGAAAGAAAGAAAGAAAGAAAGAAAGAAAGGGAGGGAGGAAGGAAGGAAGGAAGGAAGGAAGGAAGGAAGGAAGAAAGGAAGGAAGGAAGAAAGAAAGAAAGAAAGAAAGAAAGAAAGAAAGAAAGAAAGAAAGAAAGAAAGAAAGAAAGAAAGAAAGAAAGAGGAAATGAAAGAAAGAGAGAAAGGGAGAGGGAAATTAATGTGACTTTTGCATTAAGCACTGAGGAGTTTAAATTAAGAGAGCAGAGTAAATTGTGGCAGTGAAGGCTAAACAATGTCTTATACTTATCTTGAAAATTTCAAAGTACACAGTAGGTGCTTAATAGGTTCTCCACAAATGGAATTAAAATTGTAGTTCTAAGCAAATTCCCATTATTCCAGTAAGTACGACAAAGTTTAGCCATGGCATGAAGGTGGCTCTGTACACCGTAAGAATAAGCATCTGCCCTCCAGGTGTACACCAATAGGAAAACGCCCTAATGGCAGGTTTCACCCAACCACAATTTATGTATCATTAAGAAGTTATTAGATTCTTTTGTATCCACTCTCTTTCTTAGGGGTACAGCTAATTGTGAGGGATTACATAGACAGAGCTGAAACTTCAAAAGCCGGGCGATTCTCCTAATGTGAGCAGCAGAATTGGGCTCAAACCCCAGGTTTCCAGCAGCAAACCTCAGACTCCATCACCACACAAGCTTTTTCCTGACCATTGTCCCAGGAAACACTGCTCCAGCGAGTGCGTGCTGTTTGCTCTATTACACTTTACGAAAGTCACATTGGAAGACTAAATATGCCAAGCCATGGAGAAATCTGTGCAGTTCAGTAGAGGACTTGTAGTAGAGGACTTAAAAATATCAAAATTCATTTATAAATAACCTAAGGATTTAGTTTTTTTCCCTTGTGAAATAAATGGTGATGTTCTTTACTCACAAGTTTGTAAACACTTCTTAGGAATGCCATGTCAAAAAGAAACAGGCCTGCATAAACCATTATATTAGTTATTCTACCAAAGGGAAATGAAATTCATATGCTGACGTCTTTTCTGGCTCTCAGTGGACTATAGTGTAACCCCTCGTATTATGTTAAAACAGGTTAAAAAATAAATGTACTTGCTCTTTGCTATGTATCTCCAAAAATGAGGATATGTTTATTGATGATTTAGAGAAAGAAAGAAACATCAATGTGAGAGAGAAACATTGATTGGTTGACTCGTGTTTGCACAGACAGGGATCGAAGCCCAAACCCTTTGGTATATGGGATGGCACTTTAACCAACTGAGCCAACAGGCCAGGGCTTCCATGAGTGTTTTTGTTCATGAGATGATTGTGTACCATGTGTGTCACAGCAGAAAAGGGAAGGGTACGGTCTTTTTTTTTTTTTTTAGTTTTATTCATTTCAAACGGGCCGGATCCGGCCCGCGGGCTGTAGTTTGCCCATGGCTGTTCTAGGATAACATTAATAACAACTTCAAGTTCTTGGAGGAAGCAAGTATATAAGAATTTTTTAAGAAAATATGCTGCTAAGAGGCAAAGAAAGACAAATTTTAGAAGGGCCAGCCCTGAACTACAAATGTCTGCTCCTTCACTTTCCCCTCCAGCTAGAAGTGGAGATCACCTGCAAGGGCCTGAACCCAGTCAGTATTGGGCAGACAGGGCAGCTAATGGCAAAATGTGAAGGCAAATTATTTCCTTTTGTTCCAGGATTAATTTAAAACAACAATAAAAATAACCATATTATATTTTGAATTCTTGTTGTACTTTATTTCTGCTGGGTTCTAGTTCAGTTAAGCACTGCATTTTGGAAATTTAAAATAAGTTAGAGCATTAGAAGTTGAAAAATTCCCAAGTAAAACTTACTAAAAATCCATCAGGCTTAGATCTCCTGATAGCTTTCAAAACTAAACTGCTCTATTTATATAAAATGGTGAGACAAATTATCTACCAATTAACCAATGATATCTTAGAATCTTGGGACAAAAACCATGCCTCACTAGTAAATGTCTGGTTAATTCCCGCAAAATGTGGCTTATAAAGCCAAGTAAAATAATTTAAAATACTATATAAATATATGACACCAAGGTTATTTCCAAATAAGATAAAAATCTATTTAAAATTCTTCCAGTGTGGTATATATGTGTCTATTTCGATGTAATGTCCCTTGCTTGTTGTATTTGAAAAAGTTAGCCATTATGTTTTTCTGTTGTTCCGATTCAAAAGCTAAATAAAATTTTAGATGTGAACTAATTTTATTTCAATCTGGAATTGATGGAATATGCCAATGTGTGACTAGGTATTATGTGAAGAATCTAATATGGAATATTGAGTAAGAGAAAGGAAGAAAGGAATACTTCGTATTAGGGTACTCCAGGGAAACTACATATATAAACTTTTGTGTTATTCAGGCCTTCAATGGATTGGGTGATGCTCACCCTCATTGGAAGTGCAATTTGCTTTACTGAGTCCACCAGTTCTAATGCTAATCTAATTCAGAAACACCTACACAGACATACCCAGAAAAAATGCTAGCCAAGTATCTGGGTATCACATAACCCAGACAAGTTGATACATAAAGTTAACCATCATAAATCCACCCCTTATCAAGTTGGCATGCATACTCATCTCCTTAAACCATACTTAACCTCAAAATAGAGACAATAAAAAAATCATGTTAGTTCCACTTAACATGATACAACTATCCTGCGTACAACCCAAAGTGCATTAACCCCTCCTCCAGAAGAGGAGGTACTTGATATTTATTCTTTTCCCAGATATCCTGTAACTAAGATACTATTATGTAAATTACTATTTATGCATATCAATACAATTGACTATGATATAAAGTCAGTACATCTTACGTTACATATGGGAATAAGAGGAAAAAATAAAACAAAGATATTTATGCATATGTGTATATACCAGTGATGGCAAACCTATGACACGCGTGTCAGAGGTGACACATGAACTCATTTTTTTGGTTGATTTTTCTTTTTTAAATGGCATTTAAATATATAAAATAAATATCAAAAATATAAGTCTTTGTTTTACTATGGTTGCAAATATCAAAAAATTTCTATATGTGACACGGCACCAGAGTTAAGTTAGGGTTTTTCAAAATGCTGACACGCCAAGCTCAAAAGGTTCTCCATCACTGGTATATACACACAAATGTATTCATAATAAAACAAAAGGGAGGAACTACTCTTTATTTATACTGCTTAATAATAAGGAGGAATACTCATGACCATTATAGTCTTTGTTTCTGACTGGTTATGTGGTTGCAGCTGGTATTTATAACTACCTTTTCCCACTACCCATTCTGTATCCCCTGTGCCTTCATCAGGCACCACAGCTGGTCCTGCCTGGTTCTTTACCCGGTGGGGTGACACAAACGTTCATTCCTGAAGGGTACAGGTCATTAGTAGTCTTGCCCGGATTAGGCTGTTGTAGTTTTCTATTTCTTCATTTTTGGAACAGAAGGAATCACAATTTATTTCAGCTTTTCAGTTCTTCCCATTATGGCCAATATCCTTCCCATGTGTAAGTACTTCAATTCTATCATATGTGCCATTTTTATCCTTTTACTTTTCTGTGAAATTTACCTTTGTCATCTGTTGTCAATTGAATTTTTCTAACAGACCACAAGCACCATAAAATGTTATGGAGTGCATACAGAATAGAGACTGCAGCTCATCTACGCTGTGTGAAGACACAAACTTACTGAAGAAATACCACTGATCCCCGGGGACTAATAAATATAAATTCTAAGTAAATGGTAGCTCCAAATCTTACACAAACACTGACACTGGTTACTCCACTGAAAGGAAATAACAGTCATTTGCTAAATTCTTATGTGGCTCTTATTTGGCTCCCTGCTTACTATGTCATAGATCCTCATGGTGTCTTAAAACAAAACAAAAAACAAATATTAAAAAATATGCAGTCCAACCTATCACCTCAATCAGGAATTGTCTGTCTCTCTGTGTCTGAGTAGAGAAGAGAAAAAGATGGCAATCGAGTAAAACGTAATGGAGCACCTGGTTCGGATACCTGCTCCCCGTCACTGAAGCACAGGGGACATCCCCGACTGGCCCAGCCAGTTCTGCTTTCTGCTGTGGCTACTGGTCTGTTTTTATTAGTGTCCCTTCTTTTCTTTCCTTAGGGAGCTTTCCTGCTGCTCATTTTCCAAGACGCTTGTATAAGGAATCTTAAATCTTATCTGTCGGTTTCCTGAATCTCTTACTTAGCTCTCTCCAGGAGGTGACAGCTTACTTTTAAGTGAGAGACCACATGGCCTGTTAGTGTCAGTCAACTGCAGCTGAGTCTCAGGTGGTGCTTACCAAGGTCATGCACAGAGCACTGTGGACTGAAAAGGAGGCTCTGTAATAAATCTGACTAGAAGTAACCTTAGGGGGTATCTGATCATAAATTCCTACTGGGCAGGTCATGGTGGACAGTCATGCCCTAGGCCTATCAAAAGGTTTATCTTTGCCTTAAGCAAGCATCGTCCTTTTAATTTTTTCCCATCTAAGTTAACACAACTTTAAAATGCTGGAGTAGACCTCCTTTTTTGGACCCTACATAGGTGTAACCACCCTCAAGGGAGCACTTAATCTTGTGAACTATCCTGTAATCTCCCACTTTCATGTGATCTTCCTTACATTCCCTCCTTAGTTCCAAATGTGTAAAAGAAATGGCAAAACTGTCATTCTCTGGAGCGTTTGAGATCTGCCTCTCAGCATGCCATCAGTTTGGTTCCAATAAACCTTTAAAAATCTCTACAGGTTTGGATGTTTCTTACGTTGACAGCACAGAGCCATGAACCAGCTGCTGAGGGAAGGGCTGTCAGCCTGCACAGATCAGAGACAACGAGAAGGAAAACATACCAATTCCTAACAACTATCAAATGAGTTATGACTTGTGAAATGATTAGAATAGTAAGCATGCAGCAAAGTGCTTGATCAAAGTAAAACATATCGATTTAGAGAAGACAAGTGGGGCTGCTAGCATCTTAGTTACAAAGAGGCTTAATGGATGCTATAGTAAGTTAAATAGTGTCCTCCCCGCAAAAAAAAAAAAAAAAAATTCATGTCCACCAAGAACCTCAGCCTGTGATCTTATGTGAAATAAGGGTCTTTGCAGATGTAGTTAGGGTAAGGTTTGAGATGAAATCCTAGCAGGTTAGCGTAGACTCTAACTCCAATGAAAACTCCAAAGTAAGAGAAGAGGAGAAACACAGGGAGACAGGAGAGTGAAGATGGAGGCGGAGACGGGCGTGATGCTTCAACAAGCCAAGGAATGCGAAGACTTGCTGGCACCACCAGAAGTGACATGGTTGAGCTACAGGCATGAAATAGTATTTTCCTCAGACCCTGCAGGAAGAAGCAACCCTACCAGATCCTTGATTTTGGACCTCTGACCTACAGAACTGTGAGGGAATAAGTTTCTATTGTCGTAAGTCACCCAGTTTGTAGTAATTCACTGTGGTAGCCCCAGAAAATCAGCTGTAGATTTCTAGCTTAAGTCTGCACAAGTTCTTTGTTAGCTCATGGAAGAATATAAACAAGTTTTGCTCTGGAAGGGTAGGTTGAAAGGGTGTTTTGGTCCACAAATATTCTTATAACCTTAGTCCAGATAGACTTGTATATGTAAAGGATATTAATGCAGTGAACACATACACCAGGCTAATAATAGATGCATTTTGGGTTTGCTGCCAACCCATACACTTCTCTGAAAACTACCTTTGTGAACCGTGACGGCCATATCTATAAAGTGTGACCTTGCCTTCCTCTCATAGTCACAGCTGTTTGTCCCCAGGGCAAGGGACCCCTGACTTCTTAGACTAATTAAGTCTTTCTCAGAGTAATTTGGAATTGGGGTCCAAAGCCAGTGGGCAGTTTTTGATGGTTACTTAAAGAACATATCATGTTGAGAGGACTCATTTGACCATAAGCTAACAAGGTAGAGAACCTGCAAAAAGAAAAAGACACAACTAGATAGAATCAGGATAAAAGACTACATAGCACTAGACAGCAGTGCCTTTGTTTCTAATTCTAATCCCTGAGGATCCTCACAACATTCATCACCACTGAGAGGCAATTAGGGAGGGTGGTGGTTAGGAATAGGGGCTCTGGAGCCAGACTGCCTTGTGTGTGTTACCTGACTTCTCTCTCCGTTTCCTCACTGTAGTTGGGACTAATAACAGTATACCCATCAAAGAGGTGTTCCTTGGATTAAATGTACCAGTAAAAAGCATTCAGGATGATTAAAGTAAATCAGGTGCATTAATCTGAAGCATTTAGAAGTGTTACATCATAGTCACTCCGGAACTGTTGGGTGTTAATGTTATTACCCCTCCTCCCCAAAATGGCTTTTAAAATGTGCCACATTTCTAGCATCATTTTATGCTTATTAGTAAGTAGCACATTTAAGTTGCTTTTTCTGATATGTTTATACTTTTAGCTTTGCAGTAGGTCAACTTACCATAATAAGGAGAAAGAAACAGTCATAGTACAGAGCCATTATTTTTTCCTTCCTGACAATGTTTCAAGACATTAAGCATACTGAAACACAAAGTAACTAGTAAAAAGCTACTTATTTGATGGGTATATTTGTTGTGGGTATATTTATTAATCTTTACCTGAGGATATTTTTCCCATTGATTATTTTTTTTATAGAGAATGGAAGGGAGGAAGGGGAAGAGAGAGAGAGAGAGAGAGAGAGAGAGAGAGAGAGAGAGAGAAACATTGATGTGAGAGAGACACATTGATTGGTTGCCTCCTGCACGCACCACAACTGGGGCTGGGGATTGAACCTGCAACCCAGGTACATGCTCTTGACTGGGAATCAAACCTATGACCCTTTGGTGCATTGGCTGACGCTGTAACCACAGAGCCACACATGACTAGGACAGCTGTTCTCTTTCTATGTGCATAGTTGGCACAGCGATGTGCAAGGCAAGTTGTAGTGCCTACTCTCGTTTTAACAGAAATATTGTGTAAGAAAAAGCAAAAGTATGTTAATTTAAGTGCTTGTTATCCTGGGAAGTAAGCAGCAGTTTAAGGCTATTAGCTTAGGAGAAAAGTAGAATTCCTATGAGAGAGATAGTTGCACATGTTTGGAAAATATCTGAACAGATTTTGGCCCTGAGGGTCAGGTTCAGACAAAGAAAAGTTTAGTTCTCTAATCTTAAAGAAACAACAACTTTTGTTGCTTCTAAGTCAATAATGGAGATTCAGACTCTGAGATGTTGGAGAAATCCTGAAACAGAGAGGCATGGACCCTCAATATCCTGATTGGCCCTGAAGAGAAACTGCTAGAGATGGTAGAATGGCTGGGAGGCTTTGGGGCAGTGAGATGGCTATTATTCTATTTTAAATTGCTGCCTTTTTGTGCTTTCCATAATTCCTATTCAGGATCCCCAAATCTTCAGTAAATCTATTATGTACTGGATTTCAGGCACACGATGAGGTGAGTTAGAGCCAAACAGCGATGGCAGCTGCATGGGCTACACAGGAAGGCATCTTGATACAAATGTTATAGGAGAAGCTTTCATTGTGATATAAAAGCTGGAGACATTGGGGGCAGCTGTGTTTAGCTGTTTTCTAGGTCTTTTTTTTTTTGTAAACCTGTGTGTTCTTTAGAAAAACTAGGCATAAAAGAACACTCCTATAGCCCATTTACTGCTGGTAATCTGCAGTGTGTTTTACTTAAGAGAAACAAAAAACAAGATGTCCTTGGGCCCAGTGATAACTGCAGCAACTTAAAGAGGACTCAAGACTAGTTCTTCAAACTCTGATAGCTCTGCACTCTCAATGGGATGAACATTGCTGCGATGACTATTACAAAGAGCTCGATGAAGGAGAGATGGAGACCCAGTCAGAAAATGCAGAGTGAGGCCTTGTTGATTCCTGGTCAGGACACATGCCGGGGTTGTGGGCTGGGCCGATCCCTGGTCAGAGCAAGCGAGTGTGGGAGACAATCAATCCATTGATGACTCTCTCTCTCTCTTTCTCTCTTCAATCCTCTCAGAAAAAAAAAAAAAAGTAGAGTGACAATATCAGCATCTAGAGGTAAGAGTAAATTGGTCTTCCCCTATCCTGATCCAGATGTTAGGGAAACAAAATTGCTCTGTAAAAGCAATTGTTTTCTTAAAGTTATTGTTAAAAAGAATAGTGTCATAAACTCCCAAGGATCCCATCACCATTTTCAACAAGAACCAATTTTGTTTCATTTTTACCCCATTCTTTTTCTCTTCCTTTTAATTTTATCATTTCATTTATAAATGTTTTAGTCTATATCTCTAAGAGATAACAATTCTTATTTTATATATAACCATAATATAATGACCACACCTAAAAATTGATAATAATTACTTAGTATTATCAAATATTATACCTGTGTTCAAATTTCACTGGTTATCTCATAACATTTTTTCTTTTAAAAATTTTAAATTTGTTATAATTGGGGTCAAATAAAAGACATGGTGCTATTTCTTCCCTCACCCTTTTTTCTTTCATGTAATTTATTTGCTGAAGAACCTGGGACATTTGTCCTGTAGTTTCTCACTCTCCGGATTTTGTTGATCGCATTCCTGTTGTGTTGTTTAATATACGCCTCTTCTATATTTCCTATAGGTGGCAGTTTAATCTTGAGGCTTGATATGATGTAGTTGTACCTTTTTTCTTTTCCTTTTCAAAATTAATTCATTAAATAATAGTGTGTAATTTCAACAGGAGGCACAAAATGCCTGATTGGTGTTTTTTTCTGTTAATAGTAGCCACTAATGACCATTGCCTAATTTTTTTTTAAAGATTGGCAAAATGGTAAGTTTCACACTATTATTTTGTAGAAATTAAGTTATTAACTATTTGATTAGGCTAAAATAGTTCATATAGAATAAGGTTAAATCCTTGATTCCTTTCTTCATCAGTTTTCAGAGTTATGAGTTAGCTCCTAGTACTGGTCACCCTCCAAAGGTGACCGCTGTTTTATAAAGTATTATTAATTATAATTATTATATTATAAATATTTCCTAATTGTTTATTATTACTATGTACTTATTGCTATTATTTAATATGTTACTCATAAATTCAAGCACATTTGGTATGTTTCAATCCATTGCAGTTATTTTTCTCACTAAGGTTCCTATCTTTACCCAAAAGAAACTTCTTCAAGCTGGTTCTGAGTTATTTTTGATAGCCTTGCTTTCTAATATGATGACATAGTTTAGGATTATTTAATATATTTCCTGACTCAGAACCACAAGCAGCCATCTCTCAAAGGAGCCCTTGTTTTATTTAGTGACAAATGGTAATTAGAGACCAAAATGAGGGTATAGGGGTGCTAATGACTACTTGTCTCAAGGTCTTTTCAATGAACATCTAGGGCTCTGGTATTCACAATTAAATATCTATAGTTTTACTTAACCTCTTTGATTCTACTTTTATATTTCCTTTATCCCACATAGGAAATCCCTTAAAAACACTAACATAATTACTTATTAGTTTAATCACATAATATATACGAATAGCAGTGTAATTTTTCTAATGTGCAAATATGGTCAAGCCATATCTATATCTTGTTGATTTCCCATCTTCTGAAGAACAAAACCCAAGCACATTAACTTGCCATAAAAGGCACTTCATGATCTGACCCTACACCGTGCTCTATTCCTCCTTCCCATTTTTTTTTTTTGAGTCATCAGGGCAAGTCCAGATCAGAAGTTTTCTTATGCCTCCTACACTGGCACAAAAGGTCATTCTTTTTCTATGTTGTTTTCTGACTCATGCATGCTCTTATTAGTGCATTGACCAAACTGAATTCTATTTCTAATTCTAATTTACATATATGTGTGTTTTCTACTGGATTGTGCACATCTTGATAGCAAGGCCCATTCAATTTTGTATTCCTAGCCTTCTATTCCATGAAAAATAGAAGGTACTTCATAAATACTTGTTTAATGGGGATGTTTGATTTAGTAAGACTGAAGAGGTGCAAAATCTAGCAATTTTGTTTTCTGATGTTTCAGTAGCTATTTCTCTGTAGCGTTTTTAAGAAATTTATTTTCTGCTGCTAATACCTTATTGCTATGAATTAAACAGAGACAGAAATTATTTGCAAAGTCATAAAAGTTCTTGTATTTTTTCATGATTAAGGTAAATAGAATGATAATGGTAGCAATAATATCTGTGAGCCCCATCAAACCTCAATGCAGTGACTCACTAGTCATCTCTCTAATGCTAACAGGCAGGATCCGAAGGGTTTTCAGTGTCTGTGGGTTGTCATTCTAATAGACTGCATTTGTGATATTCCTCTTAATCAGACTCAGTTCTGTGACCAAGAACCAGGGCAAGAATAAAGTTATTCTCTGATATTGTTTTCTAACAGTTTTATTTTTTTATTATTTTAAATACTCACAGGATAAATTTTTATGAAGAGAGAGAGGAAGGGAGAGAGAGATAGAAAGAGACAGAAAGACAGAGAGAGAAACAATGAAGTGAGAAAGAAACATGGATCAGTTACCTCTTATACTCACACCAACTGGGGATTACAACCACAACCTAGATCTGTGCCTTATGGAATCCAACCTGCAACCTTTTGCTGTACTGGACTACGCTCCAACCAACTGAGCCATCTGGCCAGGGCTTTTCTGACAGTTTTCAACATTTGCTTTTGATAGTCATCAGGCAAGTGCAAATCAAAATTATTCTAAAATGCACCATACATCCACTAGAATCGCTAAAATTAAAATGTTTGTTTACATTTTGCAACTGTTTCATGCCAAAGTGTTTCGCATATATTAATAATTGTGCTTTGTTTTCCCTCTTTTTTCTCTAAGGGCATCTATACAACTGCTGTGGTAGTTTTCTCCCTTCACCCTCCTTCTTCTGTATTTCTTATTGTTGTTGGAGTTGGTGATTCCTGGATAATTTTTTTGCAAGTGTTTCCTGTAGATGAGAAGGGTAGCAATCGAGGGTAGGAATCCAGGCTAAGTGATTTTGATTTTTACTAAGGCAGTATTTCTCTTCTGTAGTCATGAAATCTACTGACTTCCTCCAATTTAGTTTGTCTTTATGATCCCATATGAAGCCTTGCCTTTTTGCATTTATGTAGCTAATGGTTCCAGAGGGGCCTTCTGCCAGCCCAGTCCTACTCCTGAATCCTCTTTAGCAGACAAAGGATATGGTTTTTGCTCTACAGAGCTAATGCTCCATTTAGGAAATAAACATTTTAGTGTGTGTGCTTTATGATATCTATTAGTACCGGATTGTCTTTTCTTCACGCTCTTTCTTTGTGTGCCCTGGGTGATAAGTGTTTTTGGCATCTGAAGTCAGCAGTTTCAGTTCAGGAAGCCATGGAAGTGCTGCAGGTGGCTCTGAGAAGAATGGGATGTGCAGAAGAGCCCTAGAAGTGCTGGATATCAGACATCAACAGGTAAAATGATGGGGCCCCTTATCAGTAAGAACTGCTGTGATCAACGAGGACAGGGGGAAATGGAAATTGGGGAACAGGTTTAGAATGTGTTTGGTGAGAAGTCACACAGCAGTGGTAGATTCAAGAAAAAAGCACTTGTAAAAGAGAGAGGAGTTACAAAGTGAATATTAGGAGTGGATCCCTTGGTGAAGGTGGTTTCCTTAGAAGAGGTGGTGAAGATACCATAGAAGGTTGATATTGATGATAGAAGCCTTTGGGAACCAAGTTAAGATCTATAATTTAGGTGAGGTTGGTACCAGAAGTGGCATTTATTCTAGAAATACAAGAGGGTGCTTTTGAGATGAGAAACTGGGAAACCTGCCCCTTCCTTCCCTTCAAAAAGATCATCCTTCTGGAGCAATTGAGATCTTGCTCCCTGGCATATGTGGTCAGTTTGCCTCAAATAAACTCATATAAAATAAAATAAAAATTCTCCTGCTTGAGAAAAATCCAACTCATTCAAATATGATTTGCAGAGTAATGGTACAACTACAAAGCCAAAGAATGCTACTTAGGCACACAAAAGGGGGGAAAGGGGAACTAAAAATAGATACAAAACCTCCCTGTAAACTAAGAACACTGGCTAGAAAAATATTGCTCCAAAGCAGAGGAAATCTGCAACACAATATTCCAACCTGAATTAAGGAGGGGGGGGAGGGGTAAAATGATGATGTAATTGCAGCCATGAAGGAAGACAATAAGAAAATAAACACAAGAACACAGGGGAGACATGGCCAGCAAAGGGAAGTTTGATGGTCAGTCAATAGGAAGATGTGAAATATTGACAGGTAAATTTCAGGAAAGAAATAGAAGGAACAGACAATTATTTTGTAATAAAAATTAAATTGTAAATAAATTCATTTTGTAAATAAAAACTAAAGTTACAAGAAGCAAAAGGGAAATAGATGCTAGACAAGGCAGAATAGGATATATTGCATATACACAAGAAAAGTGTAGCAAGTGAAAGAGGAATGAGCAAAAATATTTTAAAAAAGAGAGAGACCATGAAAGATAAAAGGGATAGGCAAACATGATCCAAAATATGAATAATTGGAGTTCTTCCAATTGAAGGAAAGCTAGAAGAATGGAGTAAAGCAAACATTTAAAAAATGGCTTGGCTCAGTGGTTGAGCAACAACCGATGAACCAGGAGGTCACAGTTCAATTCCCAGTTACGGCATATGCCTGGGTTGAGGGCTCAAACCCTAGTGTGGGGCATGCAGGAGTCAGCTAATCAGTGATTCTCGCTCATCACTGATGTTCTATCTCCCTCTCCCTTCCTTTCTGAAATCAATAAAAATATATTTTTTAAAAATGTTCTGAAACAAGACTCTAATGCTATATTAAAAGACATTCAAGATATCAGAAAACTATCCCAGAATGATAAATACCAATATATATCCTACTAATAAATATCCTACAAATGCCAGAAATGTTCTTCTTATATTAAGAGCAAACTTGGGACATCTGGACAAAGACATAATATCATTCTTAAGAAAGAGAAAGTCAAGATGGCACAGCTACCACCAATGAACAGAAATGGAACAATAACTGTCAGATACATCAGTTTGAGCCAGATAGTTTAACTTTATATAAGCTGTCCTTCAAGTGTCAAAGCCACAGGTAACATTTCTGCACATTCAAGGACTCAGAATACTATCCATATCAGTCCTTATTAAGCATCTCCCAGAGAACAAAATTCACTCAACCAAATGATAAGGGAAACTTCAAAACGTCTGGGGTGAACACAATGTTCGACAGCAGAACTAGGACTAAGTCAAGGCCTAACATAAGGGTTAGAAAATAAAATGTAAATATGAGCATTATATTATATGTACTTTCACTATTGGGGTTATTTTAAAAATCATAGTTATAATTTCACTCTAATGACTGCCTTTATAATTAAACTTTTATATAATACTTAGAACTCTCTTTCTCAGACAGTATCTATTGGTTCCTACTGAATTAGCTTGAAACTTCTTCCTGCTCTTATCTTCCCCCAATTTTTGTCAACAATAACATCATTTGTTGTGGGCTGAACTGTGTCCTCCAAAAATTCATGATGTAGGTATATGCCTACTTTAATGAAAAGAAAATGCCATACCTTTTTCCAAAGTGGTTGTACCACTTTACATTCTCACCCACAGTGTGTGGAAGCTTTTGTTGTTTCACCACCTTGTGAGCATATGGTGCTGACAGTAATTTTAATTTCAGTCATTCTCCTGAATGTGTAGTGGGTGGTATTTCATGTGGTTTGGGATTGTGTTTCCCAATGACTAATGATGTTAACTTTTATGTATGTTCCCATGTTTACCTCATGATTGGAGCTATTCTTTACTAGGAAGTTGTCCATGCCTTCAAAATCCTATTGGGATTATAACCAAATTACTTTAGTCCCGCACATTCCTTTAAGAGGTGTCACAATTTTCATATTTAGTCTTACTTTCCATTATTCATTATTCAAAGATTTATCTCTTTCAGGGGGCACTTTCATTTTATTTCATATTGATTCCAAGGTAGTTTTTTTTTTTAGAATTCTTCCTAGATATTATATGTATTTGTGAATATTATAAACAAGTTGTTTTTTAAAATGTTTTTGTTAATGGGAAAGGTTCATTGTTATATATTTATCCTGTATCAGCTAAAATTGAACTTTCTTATAAGGTACTAGTATATAGCTTTTCAGTTCTAGGTATAATCATATCACATTAATAAGTCTTTTTCAAATAGATATAACTTCTTTACCTTTTATATTGCATTGCCTAAAATAGTTGTTTTGAAGCATGGTGATTTTGCCTCTCAAGA
The DNA here is from genome assembly GCF_000147115.1 of Myotis lucifugus. Classification (NCBI taxonomy): domain Eukaryota; kingdom Metazoa; phylum Chordata; class Mammalia; order Chiroptera; family Vespertilionidae; genus Myotis; species Myotis lucifugus. Next base: position 1,628,323 of record NW_005871188.1, read on the forward strand.
GACATTTGGCAAATCTGGAAACAGTTTTGATTGTTGCAACTGGAGGAGGTGCTATCTAGTAGGCAGATGCCAGGCGTGCTACTAGACATCTCACAATGCATGGACAACTCCCCATGACAGACCCATCTGGCTCAAAAATGTCAATTGTGCTGAGTCTCAGATACTCTGCTTAAAAACTGTCAGAAAAACATGAAGTAGTGTTGAAGATAAAGCAATCTTGTCTTACTCTTGATTTTAATGATGGTCACTAATATGTATAAAATTAAATATAAACTAGTAATTATCATAAAAGGGAATTTATTCAACAATGCATGGTGAACTGGTAATTCTCCAGTGGTAACAAGCTCACCATGGCAGTCATTTTCAAGAAGGTTGAGTTGTGGTAAAGGCGTGGAGGTAAAGAAGTTCACTATGTTGTAACTATAGCCTGAGGCATGCCCTTCCCCACCAGAGTGACTGTACCAGACAAGGCTTCTTCATATCAGGTAGGCTACTTTGGGCCTGCATGTAGAAGCCCAGGCCCTCGTATTTTACAATTAAAACAATAATAGTTCACAGTGAAGGTCTTCTTGGGTTAAAGCTCTTCTGAGCTTAATGTTTGCATGTTCTAATAGGTCTATTCTGCCCTAACTCTTAATTTCCCCCACAGCACTTTGAAGATTATTTTCCAATTTTGTCTTTGCATCTAATATTGATGAGAAAGATGTTAGTAATTTGGCATTTTTCTTTCTTTGTGAGTGATGTCTTTTACTGTGAGCTTTTTCATTCTTGATACTCTAAAATTTTCCTACAATAGATCTTTTTCTCAATTTCTCTTTGCTCCTAGATCTTTCCATTTGCTATTCTTTTGGCTGAGAAGGTCTTAGCTTACTTCAATATCTTGTTTGATCAGCTGTGTCTACTGCAATATTCAACCCATTAGTTAACCGGAATTTTTCCCAAGGTATATCTAATTGGATATCATTTCAAAAGAGATACTTCTAAGATTAAATTTTTTAAGATTCTGCCTCAACTCCAGTTATCTGCTGTCTTTTCAAATTGAATTTATTGGAGTGACATTGGTTAATAAAACCATAAGGTTTCAAGTATACAACACAACAAAACATCTGTATACTGCATCAGGCACTCACCACCCAAAGTCAAGTCTCCTTCAGTCCCCATTTGTCCCTTTTTTGCCCACTTCCACTCCACTCACCCACCCCCTTTTTCTCTATCAGCATACTGGAGTCTGCCTATGTGTCTTATTTTTTTTTTGCTTATTCCTTTCACCTTTTTTCACCCAACTCCCTCCCTTCTGACAGCTATCAGAATGTTCTATGTATGCTTCTGTTTCTATTTTGTTTCTTAAATCATTTTTTGTTGATAAGATTCCACATATAAGTGAAATTATATGGTATTGTCTTTCTCTGGCTGGCTTATTTCACTTAGCATAACAATTCCATTATATATTGGCTTTCCTCAAGTTTAGGAGGTGGCACTATCACTGTTATCTAAACTAACTAATATATAATCTGAGAAGGTGCTGTTCTAGATACTTTCACATAATAATTTACTTAATCCTCTAGTGAACTTTATGCAACTACTATTAACATAATTTAAAGATGACTAAACTGAGTCAATGAGTGAGGGAGAAACTTGCTCAGGGCAATGGTGCTAGTAAGTTTGGAGCCAGGACACAATCCTATAGAGCCCCCTTTCTTCCCAGCGAACTAGCCAACCAACTTGCATGCTCATTGCTTGCTCCTGAAAGTAATTACCCCAATAGTTGCTAGCTTGCCCGCAGTGGATGGCATTGGCACATCCACACAGTTGTTTGTAGTCTTACTTGCCTGTGTAACTTCCTGGTCCCTATGCATACCTCAGGTTATGAAATGGCACCTGGTTTGCAACTGCCTGTCCTCTGTAAATCTTTCAAGTGAGTCACCATTTCTAGACCAAAATCTCTTGTTTTCAAGGTTAGCTTCACATTGATTAGAAGAAAATCCCATTATTATGTAAACTTTAAATATGTAGTATACAAGTTGAAGGAGAGGAAAACATTAGTGAGACCTAAGGTTTACTACTTAATTTCTACTATATCTACTTGGACTGTTTGAAATTCCCAAATCTTGACCCTGCATCTGAGTGTTGCTGGAATCATGGCAGAAGAAGAAAGGCGCTTTTTTTTTTCAACTTTAATGCTCAGGAAGCTTTTGCCAAACTTACATTGATGGAATTAAACCTATTTTGTGCTTCAGTATCAATCTCTTTATACATAATTATGATGCAAATACAGATATATTTGTTCACACACCAATGAAGGAAACAGTCTTCTGCCAAATGGAGAAGATCATGATTCTAAGCAGCTGATTTGGGGACCTACTACAATGGGAAGACTTGCTTTGTTGCCTTCAGATATTGGGTCTATTTGTTACCTGACACTGCAGTAAGCTTTTTCAATGGGTCTTTCCCTCCTGGGCCTGATTTCCTAATGTCTCATGATATACAATCTGGTGATGCAGGTAATTTGTGTTCCTCTTCTGTTTATCCAGGTACTTTCCCATTGGCGGTCGAATGACCCTTTCACAGGGGTCGCCTAAGACCATCCTGCATATCAGATATTTATATTACGATTCATAACAGTAGCAACATTACAGTTATGAAGTAGCAACGAAAATAATTTTATGGTTGGGTCACAACATGAGGAACTGTATTTAAAGGGCCAGAAGGTTGAGAACCGCTGCTTTAGAACCTTGTCAGCAACAGGAGGCAATCAAAAATCTTGCTACCCAAATCGTAGCTCATGGACCTGCAGCCCTGGGAGCTTGTCAGAAATATAGAATCTGAAGTCCCACTCCATTCCCACTAAATCAGAACCTGCATTTTAAGAAAGGAAGGGAGTTCGTATGCACATAGAAGCTCAAAGAGCACTGATCTAAGACATTCAAGACCTCCAGGTGAGTACAAATATCCACTTTCAATGAGTATTGAGTGTTAGGGCATCTCATCAAAAGGCCCCACCATATAACAAAAAAAAAAAAAAAAACACACAAAAAACACAGAATTTCTGGAGGATGAGGCCCAGAAATCAGGATTTTAAAAAGATTCCCAGGTGATTCTAATGTGCAGCCAAGGTTGAGAACCACTGCTCTAGAGCTTTCATGCCAGTTTTCCAGTTAGTTTTCCAGTTATCTATCTCATGTCTCTGTTGGGGAGAAACAGGGAAGTCACCTCTGAGCATATCTTTCTTACATCAAACTTCTTGGGTCAGAGTATGTCTAAGTTTGTATAACCCAAGAATTTCTAAACTTTGTGGCACAGTGGAATCAGCCTAGCATCTTAAATCCTGATGTCTGAATTTTAGCTGCAGACATACCAGTTAATGACTTAATGACTTAACTGGTATGGAGTGCAACCTCAGCATCAGGATTTTAAAAGCTCCCCATGTAATTTTAATGTGCTTTTAAAGCATGGGTGCCACTGGCACAGCTACATGCACTATTTCATTAGCTTTGGAATTCCATGATGGTGGTTTAATTCTGTAACTACCAGACATTTACCAGTTCTCTTTATAAAGCTGGAGTTTAACAGAACCTTTCAGATAAGTAGGCATGTTTCTAAATGTAATACCTCCAACTAAGGTTTAGATGAGTTCTTTTAAGTGTCCATCCCAGCGAAAAAAAGTTTGCTTCCTTACACTGAAGAGGTAGCCATTTCAAATACCTGGATGCGCATCTGAATGAGATTAAATAGCTGATAGAGCAGGGGTTCTCAACCTTGGCTGCACATTAGAATCACCTGGGAATCTGTTTAAAATCCTGATTTCTGGGCCTCATCCTCTGGAAATTCTGTTTCTTTGTTACTAATGTTGTGGCCCCATGTTTTCTCTATGATTTCTCTCATGTTTTCTCTATGATTTGAGAAGTCTGATCTACTTCATGAATAGAGAAGTAGTAACAGAGAAGATTCATTAGCTTTAATATATTCCTGTTTTCAAAAACAATTTATGGCACATCATGTAGGTCCTCTGGGGACTCTAAGAAGATGGACTAAAATGTGTTCTTTGCCTATAAGGGACATAACCCCACTCCATAAGGCTGGGACCTACACAATTGATTTTAAGACAGGATATCATGGAGGTTCTGCAGTGTGAACGTATTAGGATAAACTACCCCTAGTCTCTCCTGCTTGGACATATTTTCTGAAATATATAATGTTATAAGCCTTTTCCCATAGCTTGGGGCAGAAGTCCAGCACTTGCAGAAGCAAGATAAGAAGAAATCCTCTCCACCTGACTGACCTGTGCACTCTCCTCCACTTGACTGACTCATGCACCCACATACTGACCCTATTTGCAGGTTCTATCCTATATAAGAGAACCCAACCATCCCCTTGGGGCTGACACTGACACTCTGGTCTCAGCCTGCCGTGAGAGAATGTGATAAAATTTCTTAAGCACTCACAATGTCCCTTGGCCTGGCTCCTTTCAGCACCAACCTAACACAAAGCACGTGCAGCTGAGGGGATTATGGAAGATTTCATGGATAAATTAGCATTTGAAATTGATGTTGGAAGGCAAGTAAGAATGTAGGGAAACAAAAATGGAAGAAGGGCATTACACCTGGAAAACGAGCACACACAAGCTGTAGGGATTAGACATAATCATGGTTTCTACACACTGCAGGAAGACTGCAGCGGTCCATCCTCAAATGGTCTCCCAGAAGTTCTCACCTGCCTCAACATATATCTTTTTCATTAGCCTCCTTTGAGAATAGAGATTGTTTTACTTAACTTGGTAGCCCCAGAGCTTTTAAGGAATAATTTTGTAAATAATAGGTATGGAATCAAAATTGTTAAATAAAAGTATAGTTTACGTGTGCAGCCGTGTGATTTCTCATGGTCTGGTGGGTTCTTAGATCTAGCCTAAGCCTTGTCTGGTGGAACTGACATAGAAGTGGCAGGTCACCAAAGCTATCACTAGAGGGCAGTGAGGAGTCTGAGAATTTCCTGAGGGACAGCTATCCTGAGAGAAGGAGCCAGGCATTCTAACCTTGGCCCAGGCACAAGGATAAATGACATCATCAAAGGGAAGAGGTCATTATAAAAAGTCCTACTATTTGTCAGTTTTGCTTCTTGACACAACCCTGCCTTTGTCCCTAATTGAATTCATGCCTTAGTCCCGGAAGGCACTTTAAGCAGATGCTTCTCAAACTGAAATTTGTATATAAATCACTGGTGATCTAAGCAGCAGATTCTGATTCATGGGGCCTGAGATCCCACATTTCTAACAATTCTGCCAAATGTTGCTGCTCCAGGGACCACATTTTGAGTAGTAAGTGTTTACGTATAGTCCTAAAAAGCTATTTCAATAAAAATTTGGTAAGATGTGGAACACAAATGGCACTACTGAGGACCCCCTCATAGGAGAGGAGAAGGGGACCATCCTTGCTGCTTCCCCACAGCCCACTGCAGTGCTTGGCATGTCAGAGCTCCCAGGACCTCCGTGGCAGCACCCTGGGGAGGCAGCAGTGCCAGGGCGCTCAGCAATATCTAGCCTATGAAGGCTACAGCAGGGGAATGGGAAAGAATGGTAGCTGACTAATAGTTAACTGGTTTTGCTCATAGTATGTGTAAAACCTCACCTGAACTCCCAATAGAATTTGGGGAAACTTTTGAGGAGATTAGGGTCCTATGTGAACAGGAAGACAAGTAAAATCTGGATTATTACTGTTAATGTGAGCCCAACTACAGTATAGTAAATCTAGCCCTTATCAGTTTTGCACAGTGGATAGGGCACTGGCCCATAGACTGAAAGTTCCCAGGTTTGATTCCTAACCACCCAATAGGAGTGGGTTTGTGTATCTCTCACATAGATGTTTTTCTCTACTTCTGTCTCTCCCCCTCTTTCTAAAAATCAATGGAAAAATACCTTCAGGTGAGGATTAACAGGAAAAAAAAGATAGTAAACCTATGAGATAAAGATTTTACTCACTGGAAGATAATGATAATTTGTATAAATCTGAATAAATCATCTGAAGGTCTTAAGAAAATATAATATTTTTTCATGTAAACATTCTATGATTCTACCATTCCATCTGGGCCAAAACACAGAACTGGATTCATTTGAAGAAAATATTCTTGTTTTTGAGGGTTAAAGTATTGTTTAGAAATATTTTTATCTAATCATTTAATAACAATCTCACAATATACAGAAAAAAAGAGAGGAAAGAACACATCAGCAACATCAGTAACAATTGTGTTAGTATGGTAGCTTTACAAGTTATTTTTTTCTATTTTCCATAATTTTTACCTTTTGTATTTATAATATATTTTCATTTTGACAAAGGAGCCTAACAGCTACCTTTCTAGAGAATTAGCACAATGGAAGTTCCACATACATTCATATTTATGAACGTATTGTTTATTCTTATTACACTGTAATACTTGATCACTGTAAACTATTCCAAAATTGCAGAAATATCTAATACTAGGGGACCTGTGCATGAATTCGTGCACCTTGAAAGGAACTGTGGGCTGTGAGGCTGTGGTAGGCACAGGGGTGGTTCTTGGCACATCCTCCATGCCCCAGCCCGGCCCCTCCTGCCATGGCCCCTGGTCCAGTCCCCTGTCTGCTGGTAGCCCCACTCCTGCTGCCACCGTTCCCACTCGCTGACAGCGCCAGCCTTGCTCACACCCGCTGACGGTATGGAGTGATTGGGGCTGGCTCCAGCAGTGGCTGCCAGTGTGGCTGGTACCATCAGCAGGTGTGAGCAGCAGCTACTGCCCTGATTGCCCCTCAGGAGCAGGGGGAGGTGGAGAAACCTTCAGGGATGATTGGGACTGGCAGCTGCCACTCACACCCGCTGATGGTGCCGAGCAATTGGAACTGGTGCCAGGCACCAGCAGCAGGTGTGATCAGTGGCTCCAGCACTGGTTGCGGGTGTGAGTGGGGCCAGCGCTGGCACAGCGGCTCTGGTGTTGGCAGATGGTGTGAGCGGGGCCATCACTGGCAGCGGGTGCAAGAGGCAGCTGCCAGCCCCGATCGCCTCTCAGGAGCAAGGGGAGGTGGAAAAGCCCTGAGGGATGATCAAGGCCAGCAGCTGCTGCTTGTACCTGCTGATGGCGCCAGGCAATTGGGGCCGGCACCAGGCGCTGGCAGTGGGTGCAAACAGAGGCTCTGGCACTGGCAGCAGGTGCGAGTGCTGGGTGGGACCATGGTGCGTAGGAGCAAAGAATTTTCAGTAACCACCAGAGGCTTGCCCTGATGACAGCGACTGGTGCCCTGCCTTGGTCTGGTGTCCCCGCTCACCTGCTCCACCATCCTGCTGCGGCCAATGCCCCCTATGTTCTGCACTCTGCCCCCCGCCATGTTCCATGCTCTGCCGCCTGCTGTTGATGCCTGCCATGTTTTGTGCACGCCCCCTGGTGGTTAGCGGACATCATAGTGACTGGTTGTTTGATTGTTCGGTTGTTCTGCTGTTCAGTCTATTTGCATATTAGGATTTTATATAGATAGATAGTGAGAGCCCATGTATGGCATTGCAGTTCCAATATACATTTTAAATTTAACTTGATTTATAATGTAACTATTAACTTTTAATAACCTGATGAATTGACTTTTTAATTATGGAAAATGCTCAGACTGATGTATATACCTCCTCCCGTGGAATGTGCTTGAAATACAAAGATGGCTTTTAAATAAAGTTATACAGTTCCTTAAAAATGTTTAAAAATCTAATCCATACTTTCTGTCCTTACAGCAGCAGTTCTCAACCTGTGGGTCGAGACCCCTTTGGCGGCCGAATGACCCTTTCACAGGGGTCGCCTAAGACCATCCTGCATATCAGATATTTACATTACAATTCATAACAGCAGCAACATTACACTTATGAAGTAGCAACAAAAATAATTTTATGGTTGGGTCACAACATGAGGAACTGTATTTAAAGGGCCAGGAGGTTGAGAACCACTGCCTTACAGTGTTACTTGACCTTGTCATCTCTCTAATGATTAAGGAAGAGAGAAGGGGCTCTCTTCAGGACTTAATTCTAAACAAGAATTTTTTATCTTTAAAATAAAATATCTTTAGGTGAGTATTTTTATTCCCTTTATTGTGTCCTTTATGCACATATATTACCCATTAGTTTATAAGCTTCATGAGGAATGGGCCTAAGTCTTAGTTATCTTTTTATGTCTCTGAGCATTTAGTAGAGTGTCTTGCCCATGGAAAGCACCAAATAAATGATACTGACTAAACAAATTGAAGGAAAAAGAAACCTAATGTTGACATTTGTTGGTTGTCAAGGAAGAAACCAACAGAGCTAGATGAATATTTTGCATGTCATAAAAGCAGATTTTTTAAGTTTCCAAAAATCATGGAGAGGAAGAAAGCCAGGAATTCCATGTCGTGAGTCTTTAAAAGAAAAGATAGCATTTAACACAACCTGGGGCACTGAGTGCATTCTTAAATGTTTACAGATGAAAGAGTGAATAATGAAGTAATTGATCAAAATAGCAAACTGGTAGGCTTTACAAGCTTAAGTCACAAGTAATTCCGGTGACAAAAAGAGAGATGGCATCTACAGAAACTCCTGTGCCTACACACATAACCTGCAGCCTCTACCTTCCATTCTCAGTGCAGCTTTCCTTTCCTCTGAGTCATGTTTTCTGACGTTTCAGTCTGGGTTTGGTATCCCCACCTTTGTGCTCCTTGGTTATAGGAATTCATTCTACACCTTTATAACTGCTTGCTTATCTGTGCCTTCTCTCCTAGTTCAAGAGCTCCTTGAAGGCACTTGTGTTGTGCTGTGGAGTTACCATCATTTAGCACAGAAGAGGAAATAGCAGGTCATCAATAGATATCCATTCGCTGTGAATGAATAAGTAAATGGTCACAAAAATATGAAAGACAAATACATGATGAGACTAGAATTGTAAAAGAAATTATCAGGATGCATAAACTTTCATGTGTGTTTACATTTTTAATAGCCATTAGTGGATGAATGTATAATGCAAATACACACACACACACACACACACACACACACACACAATGGAATATTATTCAGCCATACAAACAAATAAAATCTTGCCATTTGGGACAACATAGATGGACCTGAAGGCATTAGGCTAAGTGAAATAAGTCCAGCAATGAAATACAAATATTGTATGCTCATTCTTATATGTGGAATCAAAAAAACAAAACAACAACAAAAGCAAACTCATAGATAAAGAGAACAGATTGGAAGTTGCTAGAGGAGAGAAGTGGAGGGATGGGTGGGAGAAAAGTAAAGGGAGTCAAAAGATAAAACTAAATGAACAAATAAAATTTTTCTGGAATGACAATTTTTAGAAGAAAAACAACCTGGTTTCAAGACCACTCTAAAGTTAATCTAGATAGTTTGGACTGGCTGAGGTCTGACCTGGAGGGGCCAGACTACAGTCTCATTTCCAGTGGCTTTCCCTTCTGCACCTTGGGCAGGGCCAAGGCAGGAGTCTCAGGTTTGGGCAGGACTTGTCCCAGTGTCCTTCCTTGTTGCATTTGAAGCATGGGCCTGCAGGAGGCTTAGCCCCTGAGTTACCCTTGGTTGGAGGACTGGCACTTCATTTGGGGTTTTTAGAGCTGTGGCTAGGACCTGGAAGTCCTCTGACTGGGCCTTAGCCTTGGCCTGATCTTGCTTTCATTTTTGGAGTTGGGTGCCCTCATCTCTATTATTACAAATCTTAAAGGCCAGGTTAATGAGGTCTTTTCTGAGGGGTTTGTGGACCTATGTCTATTTTTTGAAGTTTGTGGTGTAAGTCAGGGGCTGATTGGGATATAAAATGGGTGTTTAGAAGAAGGGCCCCTCTGGGGAGGTCGGATCTAAGGTGGTAAAGTCTGTAAGGCTTCAGTGAGGTGGGAGAGGAAGAGAGCTGGATTTCCTCAGGGCCCTGAGTGATTTCATTAGTTTATCATAGTTGACTGCCTTATGGACAGCCTTTTGAGTCTGGCAATGAGACAGTTGAGGGTATGGCTATGGGACCAGTGCTCTGGAGAATTAAACTGAGAGTCCCATCTCGGGTCAGTTAAGGGGACAGTGTCAGTGCCAACCAGGTTGTCTTCACATCCTGTCTGTGGGGTCATTGGCATGGTCCTGAGCTGTTACCCAGCTGTGCTCAATCTCCCCTGGGGTTAGTGTGGAGGACAGGATGACATAACTGTCATGTCAGGTCAGGTCATAGGTCTGGGTCAGGTACTCAAATTTCTTGGTAAAAGTGGTCGGGTTGGTAAAGAAGACCTCAGTCTTTTTGCAATCTCGGAAAGGTCAGACACAGAGAATGGGACGTGGACTCAGACTATGTCCTCAGTTCCTACGACTGCCCTCAGGGGTAAAATGGGAATAGAAGTGGCTGTTGAGGAAGGTGGTCTTTGGGTGGTCTGAGAGATAGTGTTAGGTGGGGAAAGTCTGTATTGGAAATTGCGTTCTCAGGATTTGGGCTCTCAGGGGCCAGGGTAGAAGGTGGTTTGCTGGTTAGGAGGATCTGGGTTTGGGAATCTACTGCAGGTGAGGAAAGGGGTGTGTAAATGGGTGGAAGTCGGTGGTCTATAAGGTCAAAAGTAGATTCGGAATCAGAAGTGTTAGGGGTATGATGTTTTGTGTGAAGGAGAAGGATCTGATAGGTAGAGCAGGACTGACAGGGAGAAGATTGAGAACAGAGGGTGAAAACGGGAATCTCTGACCATTTTCCATTGCTGACGGCAATTATTTAAATTGCACAATATGTTAAAATCAAAAGTGCCCTTTTCAGGCCATTGAGAATCATTATCTAGTTTATATTGTGGTCAAATAGTGTTACAAAAGAAAATGAGGTGCTTGGGCCTGATCTCTCCTGTGAGTCAAAGGCAGTAGAGATTTTGAAGGAGACAGCCAGGAGGCATTGTTCAAGGGGACACAGAGGGAGTGTTCCCCATGATGAGGAGAGTAAGCATGACCCATGAGGGGAAGGATGAGTGACACCCCACAAGTCAAAGGTGACTGTTTAGGGCAGGCATCCCACTGCTAAACAAATCGCCATGAGAAATGAGGGGGGACCCTCTGGATTGGGTGTCCCCATTCCAGAAAGACCTGTGGCCAAATAGCTGAGGAGTCTTCTGGCCTAATGCTAGAACTATTGAGACCAGAGGACTTTCGAGAAGTTATTGAGAGTAAGTGGGCCGAAGACTGGAGATGAAGGAAATTGTGGAATGTCACTCACCTAGAGAAGATTGGCTGGTGTGGGATGGAGGGTCAGCAAAGCAGAAGAAGAGGTTCCTGATCTGGCGCCCTCCTTGGCTGGATGGGGAGGGGGAGCTAATTGAGGCAGGCAATCATGTCACCCGAGTATGATTCAGCAGTACCAGTAGCCCAGGTTGAACTGCTGCTGCCTACTGCTCTCTGAGTAGCAAACTTGGGGTGACCCAAGTGGGGGCAATGGCTCCCCTTTCCCATGGAACCCTCCAAAGTTTTGACACCAAATGTTAGGGTTGCCAAAGGAGGAACACATGAGGCCAACAGTGTTAAAGAATTATAAATTTATTAGGTCTTCGGGAGGCCAGATGGGCTGAACTTCAAATGGCACCAGAACCCAGGGATGAGGAGTCAGAGATTGGGTTCTATGTGGGGCTTTTTTGCAGGAAACTCTCTGGGTGGGTGCAGATACTGGGAAAATCCAGAGGGGAGAAATAATGGTCTTCAGTGGAATAGGGTCTAAGCAAAAGGAATATCAGTTGTAAAGGTCGGTTCTCAGGGAAGGGGTATCAATTCAATTATTTGATCAGACCTAACACACCTCAGCATTTTGAAGATGATTTTCCCATTTTCTCCTTGCATCTAATATTGACACAATGCTGTTAGTAATGTGATAGTTCTCTTTCTTTTTTTTTTTTTTTTTTACATTGAGCTTTTACATCTTTGATACTCTGAAATTTTGCTACAATGGATATTTTTCTCAATTTCTCTTCTCCCCTGGAGCTATAAATTAGATCTTTCATTGGAACTCCATGTCTTAATATTTAAAATACTACTTGCTATTTCTCTGGCTGAGAATTTCTTAGCTTATTTTAATATCAGTTGTTAAATTATCTGTGACTACTTCTATATTCAACCCATTTGTTAACTTGAATTTTCCCCACAGTATATCTAATTGGATCTTTCTATTTCCCCTTCTCATTTCAAGAGATACTTTTAGGGATTAAAAGTTTTAAGATTATGTCTCAATTTAAGTTATCTGTTGTCTTTTTAAATTGAACTTATTGCAGTGACATTGGTTAATAAAACATGAAGGTTTCAAGTATACAACTCAACAAAACATCTGCATACTGCATCAGGCACTCACTACCTATAGTCAAGTCTCTTTCAGTCCCCTTTTGCCTCTTCTTTGCCCACTTCCACTTCACCCATCCCCCTTTTTCCTCTATCTTCAATTGCTGTCTGTGCCTGTGTCATATTTTTGCTTAATTCATACACCTTTCTCATCTAATCCCCTCTCCTCTGACAGCTGTTAGTCTGTTCTATGTAACCATGCTTCTGTTTCTACTTTGTTAAATCTTTTTATTATTATTATTATGACTAGAGGCCCAGTGCACAAATTCATGCACCAGTAAGGTCCTTAGGCCTGGCCTATGGGATCGGGCCAAAACCAGCTCTCTGACATCCGCCAAGGTGTCCTGGATTGCAAGAGCATGCAGGCCAGGCCAAGGGACCCCACTGGTGTACAATCAGGGCCGGGGAGGAACTGGGGAGGTTGACCAGCCTGGGAGGGACCGCAGGAGGGCTCCAGGGCATGTCTGGCCTGTCTCAGTCAGTACCGATCAGCTGGACCCCAGCAGCAAACTAACCTACCTGTCAGAGCATCTGGTCCCTGGTGGTCAGTGCACATCATAGCAAGCAGTTGAGTGCCCTTAGCATATCATTAGCATATTATGCTTTGATTGATTGAATGGCCGACCAGATGACCGGACACTTAGCATATTAGGATTTTATTATATAGGAGGATACAAGGAGTTGGGGTGAGCAGAATCTCCCTCTGTGGGCTCTTATCTAACAAAGTTTGAAGAATAAATCCATGGACTAAAAGATTTTAAATAAAAACAGGGAAGCTTATTGAAAGCATATACAAACGCCCCCTGGGCAGGGGTCCCCTAAGGGGCCCCAAATGGGAAAAGCCTGCTCTTTCTCTAAAATGGGAAAAAACCTAAATCCTGTTCTGAGTCTTTTTATCTTTGGTTTATATATGCTGGCATCTCTTTGTCTGAACATGACCCTTTTTCATTGGGCCTTTCCTTAATTTATTTCCCCTGTGTTTTCCTAATTGGTCATTCTCTTGCATAGTAACAGTTTCAAAAGTCAAAGCCCACCTGGTGTCACCCGCTTTCTCTCCCCCTTATCTTGCAACATTCCTCTATCCTCTGTGTATATATGGCTTCCTTTTGTAACATTTCTCCATCCTCTGTGAAAGTCAAAATAAGCATTCTGGTCTTGGAGCTGCCTCCTTCCCTTCATATATGCATTCCTCTCCCATGGACCCACTTTTCCATAAAACTGCCTGTCCTGTCTCAAATTCTTATCAGTGATATTCCACACATAAATGAAATTACATGGTATTTGCCTTTCTCTGGCTGGCTTATTTCACTTAGCATAATAATTCCATTATATATTGGCGTTCCTAAAGTACATTTCTGGACATTTTACATATTAATTTACTTAATTCTCTCATTAACTTTATGAACTAGGTGCTATTAACCCTACTTTAAAGATGACTACATTGAGTCAATGATTGAGGCAAAAACTTGCTCAAGGCCATGGAGCTAGTAAGTTTGGAGCCAGGACACAATCCTATGGAGTACCTTTCCCTCCCAGGTGGTACTAGTCCCCCAAGTTGCATGCTCATCGCTTGCTCCTGAAAGTAATTACCCCAATAGCTGCTAGCTTGCCCGCAGTGGATGGGGTAGGCACATCCACAGTTGTTTGCAGTCTGAATTGCCTATGTAACTTCCAGGTCCCTGTACCACAGGTTATGAAGGGGCCCCGGGGTTGCAGCTGCCTGTCTTCTGTAAATATTTCAGGTGAGTCACCATTTCTAGAACAAGAACTTTTATTTTCAAGTTTAGCTTTACATTGATTAGAAGAAAATTCTACTATTTTGAAAACTTTAAATATGTAGTATACAAGTTGAAGGGGAGGAAAACATTAGTTAGAAAAACATTAGTAGGTTTTACTACTTAATTTCTATTATATCTACTTGGACTGATTGAAATTCACAAAACTTGATCCTGCATCTTAGTGTTGTTGGAATCATGGGAAAAGGAAGAGGCTTTTTTTTTTTTTTTTTTTTAAGTGTAATGCACCCACTGACCTCTGGAAGCTTTCACCAAACTTACAGTGATGGAATTAACCCTTTTTGTGCTTCAGTAGGAATCTATTTACACACAATTATAATGCAAAAGCAGTTTTATTTATACACACACTAATAAAGGAAAGCAGTCTTCTGCCAAATAAAGATCTAGATTCTTATGTAGCTGATTTTGGGACCTACTACAGTGCGAAGACTTGCTTAGTTGCCTTCAGATGTTAGGTCTATTTACTTAACACTTCAGCAGGCTTCTTCTTCCTTCTGGGCCTGATCCTTAAAATGTTTTAGCATTGTTTGCAGGTTTTTTGTGCTCCTCTTCTGTTCTTTCAGGTACTTTCCCATGAATCCTAAGACCTACAGAAATAAACAGTAAAATACCCTTAAGAACCTTGTCTGCAACAGGAGGCAATCAAAAATCTTCCTACCCAGCCCTAGGCGGTTTGGCTCCATGAATAGAGCATTGGCCTGCAGATCAAAGGATCCTGGGTTTGTTTCCAGTCCAGGGCACCTACCTTGGTTGCAAGCTCCTTGGGCCCTGGCCCTGGTCAGAGGCAACCAACCAATGTGTTTCTCTCACATCAATGTTTCTCTCTGTCTTTCCCTCTCTCTTCCACTCTCCCTAAAAATCCATGGAAAAATATCCTCAGGTGAGAATTAACATCAACAACAACAAATCTTCCTACCTAAATGGTAGCTCATAGACCTGCAGTCCTGAGAGCTTTTTCAGAAACACAGAATCTCAAGTCCCACTCCAGTCCTACTAAATCAGAACCTGCATTTTAAGAAAGGACTAAGCAGTGGATGTGCACATAGACGGTCAAAGAGCACTGATCTAAGACATTCAAAACCTCCAGTGAGTAAAATATCCACTTTCAATGAGTATGAGTGTTAGGGCATCTCATCAAAAGTATAGATTAATTTAAACAAGCTACTACTGCGGTGGTTTCCCACCCTGTATGTGCTTTTATTGAATAACATGGAGATTTCAAGTAGGTGCCCAGACCCTAGTCCCAAAGATTGAGATGTAAGTGGAATAAGGCTCAGGTGTTTGTATCCCTTCAGAGGACCTAAGTCGGTCCAAAATGCAACTAGGGTTGTAACTTTTGTACAAAGCAATTTTCCTCAATTTGCTATTCCGTGATACTAAGGTTTTGGTGAGAAAGAAGTTACCACCACAAGGTGGAATGTTCATCATTAACCAGGAAGACTGCAGAGAAGTCTGTAGGATAAGTCATCATTAACATTCACTTTTGCAGGGACCATCAGTGGTTCTCAAAGTGTGGCCCCTGGCCAGCAAGCAGCAGCATAATCTAAAAACCTGTTAGAAATGCAAATTCTGGAACACCCAGTAATTTCAGTGACTCTGAAACTCTAGGGCAGTGGTTCTCAACCTTCTGGCCCTTTAAATACAGTTCCTCATGTTGTGACCCAACCATAAAATTATTTCGTTGCTACTTCATAACTGTAATGTTGCTACTGTTATGAATCATAATGTAAATATCTGATATGCAGGATGGTCTTAGGCGACCCCTGTGAAAGGGTCGTTCGACCGCCAAAGGGGTCTCGACCCACAGGTTGAGAACCGATGATTTAAGTACTCCTTGTCTAGATTTAAAAGCCAGCAGCAAAAGTCATTGTGTTAATTATCCAGAGCACATTTTTCCTGGGAAGTATTCCCCATCTTGTGATGAGTTGCATTCTTTCTTACCAGGGCACCTACTCCTCCCACCTCCAATCTACTCCCAGAAGTTGGTTCATATACTTCCTTGGGGGAAAGAAAGCACGTGTTGGATGAGCCACTCTCTTGGACCCACTTCCCAGAAGCAAGTCATAATTCAGAAGTGAAGTTGACATTGCTTTCAGAACCAGTTACTAGCAACTTACATCACGTTCTTTCTTGGCAGAAGCTGTGGTCTTCAGGTCTAGCAGGAACGTGGTTAACTGGTCTTCCAACTCCAGAGCACACTCTAGAGCTCTTATGCCGGTTCCCCAATTCTCTGTCTCAGGCCTCTGATGGGGAGAAACAGGGAGGTCACCTCAGACACAGCTTTCTCACATCCAAATTCTTAGGTCAGATTATGTCTAGGTTTGTATGACCCAATACTTTCTAAACTTTGTGGCACAGTGGAATCAGCCTAGCATCTTAAATCCTGATGTCTGGATTTCAGCTGCAGACATGACGATGTAATTGGCATGGAGTGCAACCTGGGCATCAGGATTTTAAAAGCTCCCCATGTAATTTCAATGTGCATGCAAAGCATGGGTGCCACTAGCACAGCTACATGCACGATTCCCTTAGCTTTCGAATTCCACATTGGTAGTTTAACTCTACCAGACATTTAATGGTTCTCTTTATAAAGCTGGAGTTAAAAGAACCCTCAGAGAAATAGGCATGTTTCTAGATGTTAATAGAACTCATCTAAACATTAGTGGGGTATGAAGTGTCTATCCCAGTGAAAAAGGATTTATCTAATTACATCAAAGAGGTAGCCATTTCAAATACCTGGGTGTGCATCTGAATCAGAATAAATACCTGGTAAAGCAGTGGTTCTCAACCTTGGCTGCACATTAGAATCACCTGGGAATCTTTTTAAACTCCTCATTTCTGGGCCTCATCCTCCGGAAATTCTGTTTCTTTGTTACTAATGTTGTGGTCCCAACCCATAACAAAGAAACAGAATTTCCAGAGAATGAGGCCCAGAAATCACGATTTTAAAAAGATTCCCAGGTGATTCTAATGTGCAGCCAAGGTTGAGAACCACTGTGATAGAGGATGCTAAATTTTCTAAAATAGGCCATTGTATTTGTGCTTCTCAATATGCCCAGAGCATGGAGTCGCCTGGAGAGCTTGTTAAAATATAGCTCCTTGGAGCCCACCCCTAGAGCATCTGATTCAGTTTATCCACGAATTTGCATTTCTGATTATTTCCCAGGTGATGCAGATGCTGCTGGTCCAGAGACCACAGTAGGTGTGGCTCATTGAGAAAAGCTAAGCAACCATTTAGTGGCTGCCAATTTACTCAAAATGATATGAAGAGGCTACAAAGAAGACAGATGCTTGCAATCAAAGTCAGTTTATATAATCCCATGTATGATATGGGTAACCCAACAAGTTAGGTGTCAATGAATATTTTAATTCTCTAGACCCAGCAGAGACCCCATTAAAATCATCATGACAAATTACACAGTCACCTTAAACACTGGGAGGCAGATTTTATTCCGACATTTTCCAAGATATTCTAGGAATTCCTTTCCATTTTCCCTCTTCACATCAGCTTGGTCTTCAAAGAATGTGGCAAAACAAGGCTGTACTGATTCGTCAATGGAATTATAGGCCTGGGACAGGGGTGAGAATTGGGAGAAACTGGAGGTGAGACAAGCTGATTTTGAAGGCTGGAAATCTGACACATACTCACTTAGCTGTCTCTGTAGTTGTCCCAAAGAGACCTTCTTCGTTCAGGCTGGAGTCCTTGGTTTGCCCTTTGACTTCCGAAAGGCCCCAGTTGTCTTTCAAACCCAGGCTATCTCAAAGAAAAACCACCCAGATTTTAACTTGCTGGGGTCTAATCTTTGGCTATTAAGGCCTCTTTAGTGATCAGATTTGTGAACCCCACATGCTAGCACTTATATCCAATAATACTGCAAACACAGGAAAATTCCAGTATAAATCAAATGACATTTTCAAGTCAATCTTTTTCACCTATCCTAACATCTACATTAACTCTAAAGTTGAATATGGGAGAAAAATTATTCAGTCTGCCACCAGTGTTTTATGCCTATAGCTTTGACAACACACCGGAAAGAACTGCGATTCTCCCATCATAGCACATAGTTTGCAATCACAGTTCTAAATTATCAGGCCACAAAGCAGCAAAATCCTTGGCACTCTGTTGCTGTTTCATCTATCATCACACCATAACCACCATTACTAAGAAAACACAGGCTATATTAGACCTGAAACCTCCCTCCCAGTGATTCAAGAACCCATACTAACCATAGATAAATAAGCATCACTGATGTGCAGCTCATAAGATAGCACTTTATTCATAGCAACACTACACTCTTCAGGAAGCCGTGGTTTATCTTCCATCTCAGCTTTAGAGAAAACCAGGCATAAACAGTGCAACCCAGCAAGCTCTGGATTTCTTAAATACTAGTAGGCAGATAGCCACTTTCATGCAGCTGAAAACTAGATGAAATTCCACTCAGCTGTGATTAACAGCTACTCATCTGGGAATGAGGACATTGTTTCTGCACCAAATAACCAATCTCACCAGAGAAAAAGGTGTGTATGGGGGTGGGAAGAATTAATTCTCCTTTATATACCAACCAGTGTACAGCAAACTCTTTCATGTTTTCTCCTTGTTTTTGAGAAGTCTGATCTATTTTTTTAATAGAGAAGTGGTAACAAAGTAGATGTATTAGCTTTAATATATTCCTTTCTTTAAAAACAATTTAGGGCACTTCATGCTAGGTCCTTTCTTTAAAAACAATTTAGGGCACTTCATGCTAGGTCCTATGGGGAATCTAAGAAGACTCACTAAAATGCATTGTTTGCCTCTAAGGGGGGAAAAACACCCACCCCACAAGGCTACAATGCACATAACTGACCTTAAGACAGGATATGATGGAGGTTCTGAAGTGGCAAAGCATATATATATATGTCTGAGGGGATTCCTGCAGATTTCTTTAATAAATCGGCAGTTGAAACTGGCCTTGGAAGGTGGGTAAGAATGTAGGGAAAGAGAAATGGAAGAAGGGCGTTCCACCTGGAGAACTGGCACACACAGGCTGTAGGGATTAGACACAGTAATGGTTTCTCATCACTGCAGTAAGACTGCTGCATTGGGGAAGTTTTTGGCTCCTTCCTCAAATGGCCTCCCAGAAGTTCTGACCTGCCTCAACATTTACCACTTCATTAGCCTCCTTTGAGTGTAGAGATTGTTTTACTTATCTTGGCAATCTCACTGCCCATAATGAAGTGATTTGTAAATAGTAGCTGTGAACTCAAAACTTAATACATAAAAGTATAGTTTACATGTGCAGCAATGTGATTTCTCATGGTCTGGTGGGTTCTTAGATCTAGCCTAAGCCATGTCTGGTGCAACTGACATAGAGTGGCAGGTCACCAAGTCGATCTCTAGGAGGCAGTGAGAAGTCTGAGAATTTCCTGAGGGACAGCTATCCTGAGAGAAGGAGCCAAGCATTCTAACCTTGGCCCAGGCACAAGGATAAATACATCATCAAAGGGAAGAGGTATTTACAAAAAATCCCACTATTTGTCAGTTTTGTTTCCTGACCCAACCCTGCCCTTGTCCCTAATTGAATTCACACCTTAGTCCCGGAAGTCACTTTAAGCAGATGCTTCTCAAACTGAAATTTGTATATAAATCACTGGTGATCTTTCTAAGCAGCAGATTCTGATTCATGGGGCCTGAGATCCCACATTTCTAACAATTCTGCCAAATGTTGCTGGTCCAGGGACCACATTTTGAGTAGTAAAGGTTTACATATAGTCCTAAAAAGCTATTTCAATAAAAATTTGGTAAGATGTGGAACACAAATGGCACTACTGAGGACCCCCTCATAGGAGAGGAGAAGGGGACATCCCTGCTGCTTCCCTACAGCCCACCGCAGTGCTTGGCATGCCAGAGCTCCCAGGACCTCCATGGCAGCACCTTGGGGAGGCAGCAGTGCCAGGGCGCTCAGCAATATTTAGCCTATGAAGGTTACAGCAGAGGAATGGGAAAGATAATGGTAGCTGACTAATAGTTAACTGGTTTTGTTCATAGTATGTGTAAAACCTCACCTGAACTCCCAATAGAATTTGGGGAAACCTTTCAGGAGATTAGGGTCCTATGTGAGCAGGTAGAGACAAGTACCAATGAAATCTGGATTTTTACTTACTGTTAATGTGACCCCATCTACGGGATAGTAAATCTAGAAGATAAAGATTTTACTTACTGGAAGATATGAATGTTTGGATATTTCTGGATAGATCAACTTAAGGTCTTAAGAAAAGATAATATATTTTCATGTAAACATTCCAACATTCTACCATCCCATCTGAGCCAAAACACAGAACTGGATACATATGAAGAAAATGTTCTTCTTCTTGAGGGTTAAATTAAATATTATTGAGGAATATTGTTATCTAATCATTTGAAAACAACCTCACAATATACAGAAAAATGGAGAGGAAAGAAACACATCTGCAACATCAATAATAGATGTGTTAGTATAGTGGCATTACAGGTGATTTTTTAAATATTTTCCATATTATTTAAACTTTTATAATTATATATATATTAATTTTGATAAAGGAGCCTAACAGCTACCTTTCTAGTGAATTAGCATAATGTAATCTCCAAATACACTCATATTTATGAACATATTGTTTTTTTTCTTATTACAATGTAATGCTTGATCATTGTAAACTATTCCAAAATTACAGTAATATATAATGTAAAAAGTGAGAGCCCATGGGTAGCAATGTCGTTCCAATATATATAAAATTTAATTTGATTCATAATACCACTATTAACTTTTGATAATCTGATGCATTGACTTTTGAATTATGGAACATTCTCTGACTAATTTATACACCTCCTCCGCTGGAAAGTGCGGGAAATACAGACAGCTTTTAAAAAATATTTATATAATTGCTTAAATTTTTATTGAAATGTAATACAAACTTAATGTCCTTACAGTGTTACCTCACCTTGTCATCTCCCTAATGATTAAGAAAAGAAAAGGGGCTCTCTTCTGGACTTAATTCTAAACAAGACATTTTTATCTTTAAAATAAAATATCTTTAGGACAGTGTTTTTCTTCCCTTTATTGTGTTCTCTGTGCACATACATTCCACATTAGTTTATAAGCTTCATGGGAAATGGACCTAAGTCTTAGTCATCTTTGTATGACCCTGAGCATTTAGTAGAGTGTCTTGCCCAAAGAAAGCACCCAATAAATTATATTGACTGAACAATTTAAAAGAAAAAGAAACCTAAACGTTGAAAGTTGTTGGTTGACAAGGAAGAAACAATGGGCAGAGCCAGATGGGTTCTTTGCACTTTTGAAAAGCAGATTTTAAGTTTCTGAAAATCATGGAGAGGAAGAAAGCCAGGAATTCCATGTCATGAATCTTTAAAAGGAAAGATATCATTTAACACAATCTGGGGCACTGAGTGTGTTATTAAATGTTTACAGATGAAAGAGTGAATAAATGAAGTAATTGATCAAAATATCAAACTGGTAGGCTTTACAAGCTTAGGTCACAAGTAATTCTGGTGACTAAAAGAGAGCTGGCATCTACAGAAACTCCTGCAGCCCCTACTTCCAGGCTCGGTGCAGCTTTCCTTTCCTCTGAAACGTTTTCTGACTTTTCAGTCTGGGTTTGGTATCCCCACCTTTGTGTTCAGTGGTTATAGGAATTCTTTCCACACCTTTGTAACCGCTTGCTTATCTGTGCCTTCTCTCCTAGTTCATGAGCTCCTTGAAGGCACTTGTGTTGTGCTGTGGAGTTGCCATCATCTATCATAGAAGAGAAAATAGCAGGTCATCAATAGATATCCATTCACTATGAAGGAATAAGTAAATGGTCAAACATTTAAAGGACAAACAAAAATATGGAAGGCAAATACATAATGAAACTAAAATTGTCAAATAAATCAAATCTGTGGTACATTTACACACTGGAATTCTATGCAGCGGTAAAAAAGAAGAAACTCTTATAATTTGTGGCAGCATGGATGGACTCATGCTAAGAGAAATGTCTGTCAACAAAGAGAGGAGGGAGTTAATGGGGAACAAAACACAACAAAAACAGAGGGGACACATGTAATACTTCTACAATAAAGATAAATTTTAAAAAATAAAATAAAGAGGAAAAAATTTCTCTAAATTCAAGGACTCAGAATACTATCCATATCAGGCCTTACTGAAGCATCCCCCAGAGAACAAAATTCACTCAACCAAAAGGTAAGAGGAATTTCAGTCAAAAGACTGGGGTAAACACTGTTTAACACCTGAACTAGGACTAAATCAAAGCTTAACTTAGGGGTTACAAAATAAAATGTAAATATGAGCATTATATTTATTTATATTTTCATTATTGTGGTTATTTGAAAAATTATAGTCATAATTTCCCTCTATTGACTGCCTTTATAATTAGACTTTTATACAATTCTTAGAACTCTTTTTTTTTTAGACAATATTGGTTCCTACTGAAGTAGCTTGAAACTTCTTCCTCCTCTTTCCTTCACCCAATTTTAGTCAACAATAACATCATTTGTGGTGGGCTGAACTGTGTCTTCCCAAAATTCATGAGGTAGGTATATGCCTACTTTTATGAAAAAAAAAAATGCCATGTCTTTTTCCTGACATATTTGTACCAATTTACATTCTAACCCACAGTGTGTGGAAGCTTTTATTGTTTCACCATCTTGTGAGTATATGGTGCTGACAGTTATTTTAATTTTAGGCTTTCTCTTGAATGTGTAGTGGGTGGTATTTCATGTGGTTTTGGTTTGTGTTTCCCAATGACTAATGGTGTTAAGTAAGTTTTATGTATATCCTCATGTTTACCCCATGATTGAAGCTATTCTTTAGTATGAAGTTGTCCATGCCTTCAAAATCCTGTTGGGATTATAACCAGATTACTTTAGTCCCACACATTTATTTGAGGGGTGTCACAATTTTCATATTTAGTCTTACTTTCTTTTATTCATTATTAAAAGGTTTTTATCTCTTTCAGGAGGCACTTTCATTTTATTTCATATAGCAGTGATGGCAAACCTATGTCACGCGTGTCAGAGGTGACATGCGAACTCATTTTTTTTGGTTGATTTTTCTTTGTTAAATGGCATTTAAATATATAAAATAAATATCAAAAATTTATATCTTTGTTTTACTATGGTTGCAAATATCAAAAAATTTCTATATGTGACACGGCACCAGAGTTAAGTTAGGGTTTTTCAAAATGCTGACACGCCGAGCTCAAAAGGTTCGCCATCACTGTCATATAGGTTCTAAGCTAGTTTTGTTAGAATTCTTCATAGATATTTTATGTGTTTGTAAATATTATAAACAAGTTATGTTTTTAAAAATGTTTTTGTTTATGGGAAAGGTCCATTGGTAGATATTTATCTTGTATCCAGCAACAAAATTAAACTTTATTGTAAGTTACATAGCTTTTCAGTTCTAGTTATAATCATATCACATTAAAAAATCTTTTTCAAATAGATACATCTTTTTTAACTTTTCTATTGCATTGTCTAGCATAGTCGTTCTGAAGCATGGTGATTTTGCCTCTCAACAGACATTTGGCAAGTCTGGAAACAGTTTTGATTGTTGCAACTGGAGGAGGTCCTATCTAGTAGGTAGATGCCAAGCATGATGCTAGACATCTTACAATGCATGGACAACTCCCCATGACAGACCCATCTGGCTCAAAAATGTCAGTTGCTCTGAGTCTCAAATACTCTGCTTAAAAACTGTCAGAAAAACACAAAGTAGTGTTGAGGATAAAGCAATCTTGTCTTATTCCTGATTTAATGTCTATGATAGTCACCAATATGTATAAAGGGAATTTATTCAAGAATGCATAGTGAACTGGTAATTCTCTAGTGGTAACAAGCTCACCATGGCAGTGATTTTCAAGAAGGGTGATTTATAGGAAAGGTGTGGAGGTAAAGAAATTCACTATGTTCTAACTACAACCTGGGGCATGCCCTTCCCCACTAGAGTGACTGTACTAGACAAGGCTTGTTCATATCAGGTAGGCTACTTTGGGCCTGCATGTAGAAGCCCAGGCCCTTGTATTTTATTAAAACAACTAGAGGCCCGATGCATGAATTCATGCATGGATGGGGTCCCTCGGCCTGGCTGGTGATTAGAGCTATTTGGGCTGGTCGGCTGGAGGAACAGACCACGGGAAGTTGGCCACCAGCGGGAGGTTGGCTGTGGGAGCACACTGACCACCAGAGGGCAGCTCCTGCATTGAGCATCTGCCCCCTGGTGGTCAGTGCGTGTCACAGTGACTGGTTGACCAGTCATAACGGTCTCTTAGACTTTTATATAGAGAGACTAGAGGCCCAGTGCAAAAAATTCATGCATGGGAGGGGTGTCCCTCAGCCCAGCCTATGCCCTCTATCAATCTGGCACCCCTTGTGTAGGGTCCCTAGACCTGGCTGGTAATCAGAGCCTATCAATGCTTTTCTTTCCCTGGCTGCCAGCAGCTGGTCCTGTCCCCGCCACTGCTTGCCATCTGTGCGGTGCTGCCCCCCCTCCCCTGCCACTGGTCACCTCCCTCTTCGGTGACAGGTGTGGGGTGCAATCACTTGGCTGGCCTGGGCCTTCCTCTGTGGGTCAATCACTGGCCGGCCCCACACACCCACCACAGCATCGCTGGACAGTGGCCCGGGCCTCCCTATGTGGGGTGATTGATCTCAGGGTTCCCGATCGATTGCCCCACAGAGGGGGGCCCTGCCCACCTGCCGCAGCACCACCAGCTGGGCGGCTCCACGATCGATGGCTCTGCTGGGGGAGGTCCCACCCACCCACTGCAGCACCGCTGGCTGGGTAGCCTGGGCCACCCTCTTTGGGGTGATCAATCTCAGGGCTCCGTGATCAATCACCACGCAGAGGGTGGCCTGGGTCTCCCTCTATGGAGCGATCGTGGTGCAATGGCAGGGCCCCCTGACCAATCACATAGCACCCGCCTTGGCTGGCCTGGTGCCAGTGTATGTCATAGCATGGTTGTCTGGAAGGTCATCCGCACGGTCCTTCTGCTATTCAGTCGTTCAGGTGATTTGCATATTATGCTTTTATTATTATAAATCATTGTTTACAGTGAAGTTCTTTGCATTAAAGCTTTTGTGAGCTTATTATTTTCATGTTCAAATATGTCTATTCTGCCTAACTTAATTTTTCCCCTCAGCATTCTGAAGATGCTATTCCTATTTTGTCTTTGCATCTAATATTGATGAGAAAGCTGTTAGTAATATGACAGTTTTCTTTCTTTGTAAATGATGTATTTTGCAGTGAGTTTTTACATCCTTGATATTCTAACATTTTGCTACAATGGATCTTTTTCTCAACTCCTCTTCTCTCCTGGAGCTCTAAATTACATCTTTCATTGGAACTCCATGTCTTAAAATTTAAAATACCATTTGCTATTCCTTTGGCTGAGAATTTCTTAGTTTACTTCAATATCACTTGTTTGATCAGTTGTGTCTATTTCTATATTCAACCCATTTGTTGACTTGAATTTTTCCCAAGGTATATATCTAATTGGATCTTTCTATGACCCCTTCTCATTTCAAAAGAGATACTTCTAAGATTAAATGTTTTAAGATTCTGTCTCAATTTCAGTTATGTTGTCTTTTTAAATTGGATTTATTGGGGTGACATTGGTTAATAAAATCATTCAGGTTTCAAGTATACACTTCAAGAAAACATCTGCATACTGCATCAGGCGCTCACCACCCAAAGTCAAGTCTCCTTCAGTCTTATTTGTCCCTTCTTTGCCCTTTTCTGACTCCACTCCCCTCCCCTTTTCCTCTATCACCATTCTGGTGTCTGTGCCTATGTCATATTTTTGCTTAATCCCTTCACCTTTTTTCACCCAATCCCCTTCCATGGGACAGCTGTCAATCTGTTCTATATATCTATGCTTCTGTTTCTATTTGGTTTGTTAAATCACTTTTTGTTGATTAGATTCTACATATAAGTGAAATTATATGGTATTTGTCATTCTCTGGCTGGCTTACATCACTTAGCACAGCGGTTCTCAACCTGTCGGTCGCGACCCCTTTGGCGGTCGAACGACCCTTTCACAGGGGTCGCCTAAGACCATCCTGCATAACAGATATTTAGATTATGATTCATAACAGTAGCAACATTACAGTTATGAAGTAGCAATGAAAATAATTTTATGGTTGGGTCACAACATGAGGAACTGTATTTAAAGGGCCAGAAGGTTGAGAACCACTGACTTAGCATAATAATTCCATTATGTATTAGCTTCCCTCAAGTTTATGAGGTGGCACTATTATCTAAATTAACTAATATATAATCTGAAAAGGTACTGTTCTAAATACTTTTACACATTAATTTACTTAATCCTCTCGTTAACTTTATGAACTAAGTACTATTAACGCTACTTTGAAGATGACTAAACTGTGTCAATGAGTGATATAAAAACTTACTCAAGGCCATGGAACTAGTAAGTTTTGGAGCCAGGACACAATCCTATGGAGTACCTTTCCCTCCCAGGTGGTACTAGTCCCCCAAGTTGCATGCTCATTGCTTGCTCCTGAAAGTAATTACCCCAATAGCTGCTAGCTTGCCCGCAGTGGATGGGGTAGGCACATCCACAGTTGTTTGCAGTCTGAATTGCCTGTGTACCTTCCTGGTCCCTATGCATACCTCAGGTTATGAAATGGCACCTGGGTTGCAGCTGCTTGTTCCCTTAAATATTTCCAGTGAGTAAACATTTCTAGACCAAGAACTCTTGTTTTCAAGGTTAGCTTTACATTGATTCAAAGAAAATCCTACTATTTTTGTCAACTTTAAAATATGTAGTATATGAGGACACATATGTAATACCTCAATCAATAAAAAAAATTAAAGATTGAAAAAAATATGTAGTATACAAGTTGAAGGGGAGGAAAACATTAGTGAGACCTAAGGTTTCACTACTTCATTACTATATCTACTTAGTCTATTTGAAATTCCCAAATCTTGACCCTGCATCTGAATGTTGTTGGGATCATGGGAGAAGGAGAGGCTTTTTTTTTTTAACCTAATGCACCAACTCCCCTTAGAAAGCTTTCTCCAAACTTAACACTGACTGAATCAAACCTTTTTTGTGCTTCAATAGCAATCTCTTTACACATAATTATAATGCAAAAACAGATTTAATTGTGCACACAATGAAGGAAAGCAGTCTTCTGTCAAATGAAGATTAAGATCCTTCAATAGCTGATGTTGGGAATGACTACAATGGGAAGACTTGCTTTGTTGCCCTCAGATGTTGGGTCCATTTATCCGACAGGCTTTTTTTCAGCAGCCTTTTTCAATAATTCTTCCTGCTTCTGGACCTCCCTTTCTAATATTTTATAATATACAATATGGCATTGCAGGTGGTTTATGTCCTTCCTCTGTTTATCCAGGAACCTTTTCATGAAGTTCAAGAGCTGCAGAAATAAATAGGGGAAAACCTTTTAGAACAGCGGTTCTCAACCTGTGGGTTGCGACCCCTTTGGCGGTAGAAAGACCCTTTCACAGGGGTCGCCTAAGACCATCCTGCATATCAGATATTTACATTATGATTCATAACAGTAGCAACATTACAGTTATAAAGTAGCAACGAAAATAATTTTATGGTTTGGTCACAACATGAGGAACTGTATTTTAAAGGGCTAGAAGGTTGAGAACCACTGCTTTAGAACCTTGTCTGCAACAGGAGACAATCAAAAATCTTGCTACCCAAATTGTAGCTCATTGACCTGCAGCCCTGGGAGCTTGTCAGAAAAAGAGAATCTCAAGTCCCACTCCAGACCGACTAAATCAGAACGTGCATTTTAAGAAAGGAGAGAGAGTTCATATACACATAGAAGTTTAATGAGCACTGATCTAAGACATTCAAGACCTCCAGTGAGTACAAATACCCACTTTCAATGAGTATGAGTGTTATGGCATCTCATCAAAAGTACAGATTAACTTAAACAAGCTACTATTGCAATGGTTTCCTACTCTGTTTTTTGAATCACATGGAGATTTCAAGTAGATGCCCAGATCCAATTCCCAAAGATTTAGATGTAAGTGGTCTGGTATAAGGCTCAGGTGTTTGTATCTCTTCAGAGTTCCTACGCCAGTCCAATATGCATCTAGGGTTGGTATTTTTTGTACAAGGGAATTTTCCTCACTTTGATTTCCTGAGATGCTATGGGGATAGTGAGAAAGAAGTTACCACCACAAGGTGGAGTGTTCACCATTAACCAGGAAGACTGCAGGACAATAAGTCACCATTAACATTCACTTTTGCAGGGACCATCAGGGACAGTGGTTCTCAAAGTGTGGCCCCTGGCCAGCAGGCGGCAGCATAACCTGAAAACTTGTTAGAAATGCAAATTCTCAGGCACCACATGAAAGCCATTGAATCAGAAACTCTGTGGGGTAGGGCCTAGCTAGCAGGTTGCTTGAGTAAATCCTCCAGGTGATTCTGGTACCTATTAACATTTAACTATTCCTGGTCTAGATTTAAAAGCCAGCAGCAAGTCATTTTGTTTCATTATCCAGAGCACACTTTTCCTGGGAAGCCCTCTCCCTCTTGTGTTGAGTTGCATTCCCTCTTACCAGGGCACCTACTCCTCCCACCTCCAATCTACTCCCAGAAGTAGGTTCATATACTTCCTTGGGGGGAAACAAGCATGTGTTGCACAACCGGAGCATTGGGCCCTCCTCCAAGAAGCAAGTCATAATTCAGAAGTGAACTATGATAGTACTTTCAAAACCAGCTACTACTTACATGACTGTCATTGTTGGCAATAGCTGTGATCTTCAGGTCTATCAGGAGCTGGCTTAACTGGTTCTCCAATTCCAAAGCATACTCCAGAGCTTTTATGCCGGTTTGCCAGTTATCTACCTCAGGCCTCTGTAGGAGAGAAACAGGGAAGTCACCTGGGGCACAGTTTTCTTACATTAGACTTCCTGGGTCGAATTATGTCTAGGTTTGTAGTATAACCCAATACTTTCTAAACTTTGTGGCACAATGGAATCAAACTGGCATCTTAAATCCTGATGTCTGGATTTCAGCTGCAGACATAATGCAATGACTGAAATGGTAGGAGTGCAAGCTCAGCATCAGGATTTCAAAAGCTCCGCATGTAATTTTAATGTGCTTATATACAAAGCATGGATGCCACTAGCACAGCTACATGCACTATTCCATTAGTTTTTGAATTCCTTGATGGTGGTTTAATTCCATAACTACCAGACATTAACTAGTTCTTTTTATAAAACTGGAGTTAACAGAACCCCTCAGATAAGTAAGCATGTTTCTACTAGTAGCTGTAATACCCCCGCTAATGTTTAGATGATTTATTTCAAATGTCCATCCCAGCAAAAAAAAGCTTGTTTCATTACACTGAAGAGGTAGTCATTTCAGATACCTGGGTGTGCATCTGAATTAATCTAGTGATCTGATAGAGCAGTGGTTCTCAACCTTGGCTGCACATTAGAATCACCTGGGGATCTTTAAAATCCTGATTTCTGGGCCTCATCCTCCGGAAATTCTGTTTCTTTGTTACTAATGTTGTGGCCTCACCCCATAACAAAGAAACAGAATTTCCGAAGGATGAGGCCCAGAAATCAGGATTTTAAAGATTCCCCAGGTGATTCTAATGTGCAGCCAAGGTTGAGAACCCCTGTGATAGAGGATGGTAACTGTTCTAGGAAGTGGCCATTCAAGTTGTGCTTCTCAATCTGCCTGAGCATTAGAGTCACCTGGGGAGCTCATTAAAATAGAGCTCCTTGGGCCCCACCTCTAGAGGATCTGATTCAGGTTGTCCATGAATTTGCATTTCTGATGATTTCCCAGGTGATGCTGATGCTCTGGTCCAGAGACCACACTAGCTGTGGCTCCTTGAGAAAAACTAAGCAACCATTTGGTGGCTGCAATTTACTCAAATGATATAAAGAGGCTACCAAGAAGACTGATGCTTGCCCTCCAAGCTGGTTACTATAATCTCATGTGTAATATGGGTAAAAACCAATAAGGTATTTGTCAACAAATAATTTAGTTCTCTAGACCCAGCAGAGGCACCATTAAAATCATTATGACAAATTGCATAGTCACCTTAATCACTGGTAGGCAGATGGTATTCCCATGTTCTACTAGATATTTTAGGAATTGCTTTCCATGTTCCCTTTTCACCTCAGCTTGGTCTTCAAAGAATGCAGAAAAAACAGGTTCTCTTGCGTCATCAATATAACAACAGGCCTGGGACAGAGGTGAGAATGAGGAGAAACTGGAGGTAAGACAAGCTAATTTTTAAAGCTGGAAATCTTACACACACTCACTTTGTTATCACTATGGTTGTCCCAAAAAAAGCCCTCTTTGTTCAGTCTAGGGTCCTTGGTTTGTCCTTTGACTTCCACAAGACCCCAGCTATCTTTCAAACCCAAACTACCTCAAAGAAAAACCACCCAGATTTTAATATGCTTCGGCCTAATCTTTGGCGATTAAGGCCTCTTTAATGATCAGATTTGTGAACCCCACATGCTAGCACTGATATCCAGTAATTGTATGTAAACTCAGCAAAAGTCCAGTATAAATTAAATTATATTTAAACATCAATCTATTTCACCAATCCTAACACATCTACATTACCTCTAAAATTGAATATAGGAGAAAACTTACTTATTCAGTCTACCACCAGTGTCTGATGCCCATAGGGTTTGGTGAACCCACCGGAAAGAACCGTGATTCTCCCATCACAGCCCATAGTTTGCAATCACAGTTCTAAATCATTAGCCACAAAGCAGCAAAATCCTAGGCACTAAGTTGCTGTTTCATCTATCATCACAACACAAACATGTCCATAACCACCATTACTAAAGAGCCATAGGATATATCCAAGCTGAAACCTTCCTCCCAGTGGCTCCAGAACCCATACTGACCATACATAAATAAGCATCACTGACGTGCAGCTCATAAGATGCCACATAATTAATAGAAACCTCATACTCTTTAGAGACAGGGTGCTTGAATGCCATCACAGCTTTAGAGAAAACCAGGCATACACAGTGCTACTCACTGTGGACTTCTTAAATACTAGTAGGCAGATAGCCACTTTCATACAGCTGAAAACTAGGTAAAATTCTATTCAGGTGAGATCAATAGCTAGTCATCTGTGAATGAGGACATTGTTTCTGCATGAAAAAACCATTCTCACCTTTTAAAAAAAAGGTGTGGGGGAAATTTAATTCTCTTAAATATCCCAGCCAGTGTAGAGCACTGTCTCATATGTTTTCTCCATGATTTGAGAGGGCTGATATACTTCTTGAATAGAAAAGTAGTAATAGAGAAGACACATTAGCTTTAATATAGTCTTTTCTCTAAAAACAATTTATAGCACTTCATGCTAGGTCCTATGGGGAATCTAAGAAGACTCACTAAAATATATTATTTGCCAATAAGGGACATAACCCCCCACTCCATAGGGCCACAACATACATAATTGATCTTAAGACAGGATATGATGGAGGTTTGGAGTGGCAAAGCATATGTAGCTGCAGTGGCAGGTCACCAAGTCTATCTCTAGAGGGCGGTTAGGAGCCTGGGAGTTTCCTGAAGGACAGCTATCCTTAGAGAAGGAGCCAGGCATTCTCACTTTGGTCCAGTCACAAGGATAAATACATCATCAAAGGGAAGAGGTCATTACAAAAAGTCCTACTATTTGTCAGTTTTGCTTCTTGACCCAACCCTGCCCATGTCCCTAATTCATGCCTTGGTCTTGGAAGGTACTTTAAGCAGATGCTTCTCAAACTGAAATTTGTATATAAATCACCTGGTGCTCTTCTAAAGCTGCAGATTCTGACTCATGGGGCCTGAGATTCCACATTTCTAACAATTCTGCCAAATGTTGCTGCTCCAGGGACCACATTTTGAGTAGTAAGTGTTTACATATAGTCCTAAAAAGCTATTTCAATAAAAATTTGGTAAAATGTGGAACACAAATGGCACTACTGAGGACCCCCTCATAGGAGAGGAGAAGGGGACCGTCCCTGCTGCTTCTCCACAGCCCACTGCAGTGCTTGGCATGCCAGAGCTCCCAGGACCTCCATGGCAGCACCCTGGGGAGGCAGCAGTGCCAGGGCGCTCAGCAATATCTAGCCCAGCTGTGGGCAAACTACGGCCCGCGGGCCGGATCCGGCCCGTTTGAAATGAATAAAACTAAAAAAAAAAAAAAAGACCGTACCCTTTTATGTAATGATGTTTACTTTGAATTTATATTAGTTCACACAAACACTCCATCCATGCTTTTGTTCCGGCCCTCCGGTCCAGTTTAAGAACCCATTGTGGCCCTCGAGTCAAAAAGTTTGCCCACCCCTGATCTAGCCTATGAAGGTTACAGCAGGGGAATGGGAAAGATAATGGTAGCTGACTAATAGTTAACTGGTTTTGTTCATAGTATGTATAAAACCTCTCCTGAACTCCCAATAGAATTTGGGGAAACCTTTCAGGAGATTAGGGTCCTATGTGAGCAGGTAGAGACAAGTACCAATGAAATCTGGATTTTTACTTACTGTTATTAATGTAACCCCATCTACGTGATAGTAAATCTAGAAGATAAAGATTTTACTTACTAGAAGATATGAATATTTAGATATTTCTGGATAGATCAACTTAAGGTCTTAAGAAAAGATATTATCTTTCCAGGCAAACATTCCATGGTTCTACCTTTCCATTAGGGCCAAAACACAGAACTGGATATATATGAAGAAAACATTCTTCTTCTTTAGGGTTAAATATTATTGAGGAATATTGCTATCTAATCATTTAAAAACAACCCCACAATATACAGAAAAAAGGAGAAGAAAGAAACACATCAGTAATGGTTGTGTTACTATGATATCTTTACAGGTAATTTTTTCCTGTTTTCTATACTTTTGAACTTTTATAATTACAATATATTTTCATTTTGATAAAGAAGCCTAACAGTTACCTTTCTAGTGAATTAGCATAATGTAATCTCCACATGTATTTATGAATATGCTATTTTTTAATTATTGCAAATGTAATGCTTGATCATTATAAACTACTAGAGGCCAGTGCATGGAATTTGTGCACTCGAGGTGGGGGGAGGGGCGGGAGCGGTGGTCCCTCAGTCTGGATTTTGAGAGGGTGCAGACCAGGCCAAGAAACCTCACTGGTGCACAATCGGAGCTGGGGAGGGACACAAGAGGTTGGCCAGCTGGGGAGGGACCGTGGGAGGGGGAGGGCTCGAGGGTGTGTCCCGCCCATCTGGCTCAATTCTGATGGGCCTGACCCCAGCAGCAAGCTAACCTACTGGTCAGAGCACATCATAGCAACTGGTTGACCAGTTGGCTGTCTGCCCCCTGGTGGTCAGTTCATGTCATAGCGAGTGGTTAAGCGGCCTTAGCATATCATTAGCATATTACACTTTGATTGGTTGAATGGCAGACCAGATGACTGGACACTTAGCATATTAGGCTTTTATTATATAGGATTCCAAAATTATAGAAATACATAATGTAGAAAGTGACAGCCCATGGGTAGCACTGAGGTTCCAATATATATTTTAAATTTAATTTGATTCAGTATTAACTTTTGTAACCTGATGAATTGACTTTTGAATTATGGGACATTCTCTGACTGATTTATAAACTTCCCCCCTCCCCCCTGGAATGTGCTGGAGATACAAAGACAGCTTTTTAAAAAATTATATCATTTCTTAAAATTTCATTTAAATGTAATACAAATCTCCATGGCAGCACCCTGATGGAGGCAGCATGTTTTCTAACTTTTAAGTCTGGGTTTGGTATCCCCTCCTTTGTGCTCCATGGTTATAGAAATTCTTTCCACACCTTTGTAACTGCTTGCTTATCTGTGCCTTCTCTCCTAGGTCGTGAGCTCCTTGAAGGCACTTGTGTTGTGCTGTGGAGTTGCCATCATCTAGCATAGAAGAGGAAGTAGCAGGTCATCAATAGATATCCAATCACTATGAAGGAATAAGTAAATGGTCAAACATTTAAAGGGCAAACAAAAATATGGAAGGCAAGTATATGATGAGACTGAAAATGTAAAATAAATTATCAGGAAGCATAAACTTTCATGTGTGTTGGGGGTTATTTATTTATAACAGCCATTTTTGGAAATAACCTAAGTATCCATCAGTGGATGAATGGATAAAGCAATTGTGTATATGTAGATACATACATATATAGTGGAATATTATTCAGCCATAAAAACAAATAAAATTTTGCCTTTGGGAAAACATGGATGGACCTCAAGGGCATGTGCTAAGTGAAATAAGTTCAACAAAGTTAAACAAATATTGTATGCTCATTCTTATATGTGGAAGCTAAAAAAACAAAACAACAACAAAAACAAGCTCATTGATACAGAGAACAAACTTGAAGTAGGCAGAAGCAGGAAGCAGGTGAATGAAGGGAGAAATAGGTAAAGGGAATAAAAAAGATGAATGAATGCAGGAATAAATGAATGAATGAATGAATGAATGAATGAATAATTAATGAATAAATAAATATATCGGGAAATGCAAATGACAAATTTTAAAAGGAACAACCTGATTTCAAGACCCACTCTAAATTTAATCAAGACAGTTTGGAGTTGACATAAAGATAAATATACAGTACACCAGCTTAGAGTTTAGGAATAAATCTATACATATATGATCACTTGGTTTTCAATACGTGTACCCAAGGTAATTTTAAAAAATCACATTGAAACATTTTATTACCAATATAAACTTCTTAAAAGTATGCCTAAAACATTAACAACTTTTTCTTACATGAAGTTCTGAGAATAAAAATGAAAGGTAGGAAAGACATAAAAGTATAGGACTACTCAATCATGGTGTATGTTGTCTAAAGAATATGCCAAGTCCTTGGCATCATTGGTTTCAAAAGTATTTAGATATAATAAAATTATAAATCCACACATTTTAATTAAATCAAATATCAAATCCTTTGCTCTATGAATAGTTGACCTGATGACAAAAGAACCTCTATTTCAGAAAAGTATTTTCATTAATAATTTGTTAACATATAATGCTCTGACACGCGAACTCATTTTTTTGGTTGACTTTTCTTTGTTAAATGGCATTTAAATATATAAAATAAATATCAAAAGTATAAGTCTTTGTTTTACTGTGGTTGCAAATATCAAAAAATTTCTATATGTGACATGGCACCAGAGTTAAGTTAGGGTTTTTCAAAATGCTGATATGCCGAGCTCAAAAGGTTCGCCATCACTGGTGTAGGAGATAAGGTTCTACAAAAGACAAACTGAGAACTCACAGAAGAAGGAATGGAAGATGGAACTGGTGGATTTCTGTTTAAACCTGGCCAACCAGGAGGCGCTGGACCTGAGGAGGATGGCCTGGAGCATGCTCAGGAGGCAGGTGTTGCAGATGGAGAGGCCCCTCATCACCTTGTTCATGTAGAAAAGCACCTAACATTGGAAGACATTCTGAAAGTTCAGTGACTCACAGAGGTCTGGAGACACAAGAACAATATGGTGAGGAGCACCTTCTGTGGACCAGGGCTCAGTGAGAGGGTCAGGTCAGGTAGATGGCCTTAGGCCTGAGATCCAGGAGTGGAGGAGAAGTAGGAATGTGTGAACTGAGAGTCCAATGCCAACTTGGAACAAAAGGCATTTGTTAATGGTAACATAAGTAGAAAGTGACTGTCTTAGAGGGGAAAAAAAGGGAAACATTTCATATTTTAGAAAAAAATAGACCTCCCATCATCGTTATTTGTTCACATAATAAAATTAACATTGCCATCATCATTTTAATTTTACCCATCTATTCTTAACTCTATGTCATAACATTTTAATAATACAAACTTGGCATGAGTTTAGACACCAAATAATTCATATATATCAAATACCATCCACAGTCATACC
>NW_005871188.1:1664989-1668096 GCF_000147115.1 Myotis lucifugus
CCATGCATGAATTTCATGCAAGGGCACTAGTTGTATGCTGAATGGAAAAAGAATCACAAAGAGATTTCAGAGAAAAAAAAGTTCTGTTTAATCTATCTCACATCACATCACTTTGACATTTTTCATTTTTCTTCCATATTCCATATTTAAGTGCCCTTGTAATTACTTGGTGTCCATCCTGATAATTCAGGATAATCTATCTATTGTAGAGTCAGAGGATTATTACCTTTAGATGGATTATTAGCCATCTTCACCTTAATTCCTTCTTTTTCATTTTACCTAATATATCATTGGTCTGGGCAGGGGTCCTCAAACTACGGCCCGCGGGCCACACGCAAATACAAATATTGTATTTGTTCCTGTTTTATTTTTTTACTTCAAAATAAGATATGTGCAGTGTGCATAGGAATTTGTTCATAGTCTTTTTTTAAACTATAGTCCGGCCCTCCAACGGTCTGAGGGACAGTGAACTGGCCCCCTGTTTAAAAAGTTTGAGGACCCCTGGCTGGGGTATGAGATGTGGACACCTTTTTGCAAATTAAAAATGACCCTGGCTCTCTCCTAATTTAGTTTTCACACCAGAGAAAACTCTCTTCATTTCAGAAGGGCATTGTTAAGGCTCTCAGTTTTCAAGAGGACAAACAAATTTAAAAACTCATGCATTTGGTTATATTTATGGACTCTCTTATACTGAAAAAATGAAAATATTGTAAAAAAATACATAAAATTTGATGAATGGCAAATAATCCTGTGAACAATACATGTTCTTTAAAATTTGTACTTTCGTCCTCTAGCTAAGCCTTTTTTTTCTCCTAAATTGTTTCCTACAGGCTGAAACTTCATTACATACAACTCTAGTAAGAGTGTAAGATTATAGCTTTCAAAATGAATAGTTTTGTGACTGCATAAAAGATCGCTGCATAGCAACTTAATGTATCCTAGGGAAATTAGAAATCATCTACTTTCAAAAACCACTAGGAAATGATCATAGTAGGTATTGTGATTTGATATGAAAATGGACGTATACATAAATATGCTTTATAGGAATTCAAATGCAGAAGGAAAAAGAATACATCAGTATTTTAGACTGTATAGTTTCTCTGGAGACATAATCAGAAGTGCCAAATCTTGTATCTATGTTCACCATGATAGCCACTTTCATTACTTCAATGGACAAATATTAATTTGTGATCCTTAATTTAAGTGCATGTTACAATGAAAAAATAGAAATAAAACTTTTTAATATTCCCCTTACCCATAAAAAAACCTGTCTGTTTTCCAACAAAAGGGCAAGTATGATTTCGTAAGACTTTAGTGTCTTAATTCTATGCAATTATATTGTAACTAGAGGCCCGGTGCACGAATCCGTGCACGGGTGGGGTCCTGAGGGGGTTTTGGGGGAACCAGGACGCTATCGGCCCTCCAGGTGGTCAGTGGTTCACCCTTGCTGGCCTGGGATCTGGATCTGTCCCACAGATGTTCCCGCCCATTGTCAGGAGCCACCTAGCAGCCACTTTTATTTTTTTTTGACACTTCAACTGTTTATTCCATAATCAGAAATGGATCTATGTTACCACAGAGGATGAAACACCACTGTAAATAGATTGAAAGCAGAAAATAGGTAATTTCACACTATGTCCTAGTTACCAAGCCAGATAATGAGGGAAATCTAATAGTCTGAGGGGTTCAAGAAGAATGTCATCCACATGGCAACAAAATCCAAGCGCTCTAGAAACCAATACCAGGCCAGCCACAGGCCTCACTTCACAGACAGCCTGAACATGCACAGGGTGCTGGGCTCTGTGGTGGCTGCGTATCTGTGTGGTTGTCTGTGGGCCAACTGCTCACTTCCTTCTTGTTTAGGGCGAGCAGCATGAGAGGGCAGAGCACGCTGTCGTGGAACACAGAGAGCTTCTTGGAGCTGAGGGGAGTTGTCGGGCCCACGGTGCGAGAGGTGGACACAGAGGACACTATCTCACCCAATTGTGGGGTAGGCTGGCCGGCCTTCATTTGCCTGACCCCACCTAGGGAGGGACTGGGCAGGGTGTCTGCCTCTCCATTCTCCATCCTTCCATCTGTGACACCTGTCACCCTTGCCAGGCCTCCCCCAAAGTGAGTTCAGCTCAATCCCTGAATGTAAAAGGGCACAGGGGGAGTGGGGTGGGGGTGGGGAGCTCCACTCAGTGCCACTCGATTCCCAGCGACAGGATCTGGTCTGAGCATGGTGGCCACAGCTGCAGAATATAGATCTATTTCAAGAAAAGTTGGGAATGCAGACTTTCATATGAGCCCCTATTTAAAAAGGTGGCAATTTATTCACATTGTGGCAAAGACACCTTCAAGAGTAACATTGGGTAAAGTCAGGGCCAAACCTGGCCATTTCCTCATCCAATCTCTCTGAGGTGCATGGACGGAACCAAGTCTTAGCTCTTCGCAGGACACTTCAAGGGTTTTTTTAAGCCTAAAGGACAGTAGTCTGTCTCCATTCTTGTTCTTTGGGATTTTTTCATCAGTGGATAAAAGGATATGTACATTGGGGCAATCCTCTCGAGATACAATATTACAGTTGCACCCATGTGATGAAGACAGCGCCCCTCAGAGGGAGGGAGTCGGCAGATGGGGGGCAGGGAATTCTGAAAACCAAAGGGATGACAGAGACGCTAAGCCTTTCCTCCACACATCTGACACCCCCTCAGGCGGTCTGCAGGCCGGGCGTCTGCTGGACCTTTACCACTTGATGTCCCGGCTGCTGGCAGGCTGCCCTGGCCCTGATAGGCGGTGTGCAGGGCCACCTGGGCCTGGGGGAGTCACCCCCCTCCCCCAGCCACTCCCGGTAAAGCTCCTGCACCCGGGAACTGGTCTCTGGGGGCCACACCTTCCCCCGGAGTGGAAGGCTCAGATGCCTTCCATCTGCCACAGCAGTGCCCTGTCCCTGTCCGCACACCCATCCTCTGCATGGGCCTGGGCCCTGCCGCTTAGGCATCCCTGGCGCAGGCCAGGACCTCCACGAAGTGCAGGCCCCTTTCAGCTTCAGGACCATGTCTGATGTTCCAAAGCATAGCAGCCGCAAGTGTAGCAGAACCTGTCATCCCTTTCAAGGGTGACCT